>NC_138497.1:65467332-65787332 GCF_964252035.2 Podarcis erhardii | reverse complement strand
CTTGTGAGGAGGAAGCTCCGCAGAAAAGGGTCGTCCGCTACGGCGAAGCGGAGACCCATCCTGAAAACCCACAGGCAGCAAGAGCCTGTGGTCTTGAGACTCGGTGGGCGCCAGGAGCGACCCCCAAATCGTTGAAGGAACCTCGTAAGGGGCTCCGGAACGTGGAGGGGGTTGCGGTGCTGTGAGTCGTTTCGCGATCTGCGGAGCGAAGCTGCGCTGCTGCTGCCAGTGAGCGCTGACCTCTTTTCCTGGGAACTTCGGATTTGAAAAAGCAACAACCCGTGAGTAAAGAAGGACTTTATAATATTAGAGACCGAAGAAAATTTATTGAATTTGGCTGAAAGCGGAGTGACGAAAAACAGGAAGTCCGTCTTCCGCTGTCATTGAATTTCAAAGCAAAGAGCCGGAGGAGTGGAGGCAAAGAGAGAACTTTTAACCTAAGGGATCTGAGCACCAATTGAACTTTTTCGTAAGTTGATTAAGGATTTTAAGCGGTGGAATTTATGCCTTTTATTTGCATGGTGATACCTTTCTTCTACTGGATTTATAATTTAAGTAAGAAACCCAGGTGCTGGAGCTGCCTGTGTAACTGAGTAGCCAGTTTGCAGACTTGGACACTTTTAAACTTGGAAACAATCTGAGGAGTTTGGATTTGTTACTTTGAAGCATCACTTGGAATACCAGTATGCACTGACTGAAACATTGTAGTTTTGTTAAAAACAACTCTGCTAAAACCTACTATTGAAGGTTCTTGGACATTATTTTGACTTTACTAAATTTTATTGGAACTGACCTCTTCCCCATAGACATTTTAAGCCCCCCCCCCTAGAGGATTTGGGATTTACAGCAGTGACATTATTTTACTTTCATTTCCCGGCCTCCTGTCTGACTGTTACCATCTGGGATGTTGTTTCTCATGGGAATAACTCAGCTTGACCTTGACTTTTAGATAACTCTGGAATGAGTGGCCCAAGAAAAAAGGGACCAAAAACCAGACAAACAACTTTAACAACTTTAACCGCAGCCTCACAGACACGTAGATCATCTGTGCCTACTTTGCCTTCTGAGGAAGGAGCTGCCTCTCTGCAACGGGCAGGGGAGGGAGAAACTGAGGATTTACAATTGGAAGATATGGCCTCAGGAGCAACTGCTTCTATTTTAGAGAAAATCTATGAAAAACTGGAATCTTTGGACAAAAAAGTGGAATCATTGGACAAAAAAGCTTATGAGCAAACTGCTTATGAGAGACTGTTTGATAATATTGAGATCAAAGGAGGAAAGGGACAAGATTTTAGGCCTACACTACGGAAAGTCACTGGACATTTTGGATAAAAGAATTGAACTTTACAAGGACATTCCTAAACAGCTGCTTGATCTTAGATCTGAATATCTGGAATTGGTTAGACTGTTGAGGAGCAACTCAATTATCTTCAGGTGGGAATTTCCTCAAGGATTATCTTTTACCCTTAGAGGGAAGAAGGTTAAAATTAGAACACTGGAAGACAGAGATAAATTTCTGACTACATACGGAGAGGACCTTCAAAAAGGAATTGAACTACCTTCTGGGCCAGGAGCACCAGGGGAACCTGCACCCTTGGATTCTGAAGACCCAGCGAACAAGGTACCACCCCCAGGAAACTAAACAGATTTATTCAGGATGTCTCTGCAACTTTTGAGCTGGAGTATAAATGGCTGCAACATTCCGGAAAAAAGAAGGAAAATTTTTCATATATTAAAAAAAGAACAATTGGACATTATTTGCTTACAAGAAACACCTGTGACTAGGCTCCACAGAAAAGTGTTAATAAACAAAAGACTTGGTCAGGAATTTATATCTTCGGACAGAGTAAAGAAGAGAGGCGTGGTGATATATGCAAAAGAGAGCCTGTCACCTAAATTTTTATTTAAAGATGAACATGGAAGAATCTTAGCAATCGAGATACAACATCAAGGAGAGAAGATTTTGATATTAGGAATTTATGCACCAAACGAAGGGAAATCGGAATTTTATAAGAAGTTGCATGAGATTATGCTGGACTATCTGGAATATAACAACATCATTATGATGGGAGATATGAACGGGGTCGTATCAACTAATATGGATAAGTCACAAAGCCAAAACGTTACGAAAGATGGCAGACTACCAAAGACTTTTTTTGAAATGACAGACAATATGGACTGGATTGACATTTGGAGAATAAAGAATCCCTTGGGAAGAGAAGGAACATTTTTCTCTGAGGCCCAGCTGACTTGGACAAGAATCGACCAAATATGGATAACTAGAGGTCTGGCACCCAAGGTCAGAAAAGTGGAAATCTGCCCAAAGACCTGCTCCGACCATAATGCACTGAAGATGGATATGACATTACTACCAACTGGTTCCTTTAGATGGAAGATGAATGACAATTTGTTCAGAGATCAGGAGATCACCAAGAAGGCCCAAAAAGCTTTGAAGGATTACTTTGAGATAAATATGAACACTACGGTGGAAAAAAGAATTATCTGGGACGCAAGTAAGGCGGTGATGAGGGGGTTCTTGATACAACAGAATACTGTAAAGAAAAGGATACAAAATGAGAGGAAAGATAAGATTTTGGAGAAAATTAAAAAACTAGAGAAGAAGTTAAGATCCAACCCAAAATCACAGCCGATTCTGAGAGAAATTAAACTTCATCAAGCACAATATTCTAAACTGATAAACCAGGAAATAGAGTGGAAGATCAAATTAATGAAACAAAAAACTTTTGAATCGGCAAACAAATGTGGGAAACTGCTAGCGTGGCAGTTGAAGAAGAGACAAAAATTAAATACAGTCACAAACCTAGAAATTGAAGGAAGAAACATTCAGAACCCCGTGGAGATTAGAAAGTGTTTTCAGAGATATTTCAAAAAATTATATACTCAAGGGCCCCAAGAGGAGGTTGAGATTAAACAATTTTTGGAAAAAAAACGGACTAACAAAACTGATTAATCCTGAACAATAAAATAACACGACAAGAGATTGAACAAGCCATTCAGAACATGCAATTGGGCAAATCTCCAGGGCCAGACGGCCTGACCTCCAAGTATTATAAGACATTAAAAGACTATTTGATTCAACCATTGATGGAGGTCAGCAATGAAATTATGGAGGGAAAGAGGGCGCCGGAATCGTGGAAGGAAGCTTTTATCACATTGATACCAAAATCTGAAACTGAAAAGACACAACTCAAGAACTATCGTCCCATCTCCCTTCTAAATGTGGATTACAAAATATTTGCAGACATTTTGGCAAGTAGACTTAAAAGAGTTTTAAATGAAGTAATTCATAAAGATCAGGCAGGCTTTCTCCCAGGTAGACATATGTTTGCTAACACAAGGAATATCATTGACATCTTGGAACTTTTGCAAACAGACATAAACACAAAAGCAGTGCTAATCTTTATAGATGCGGAGAAGGCCTTTGATAATATCTCTTGGAAATTTATGAAGGGAAATTTAAAAGAAATGGGAGTGGGACGGGGGTTTGAGAATGGGATTGACGCAATATACTCAGAACAAAAGGCCAAATTGATAGTTAACAATGTGGTTACAGAAGAGTTCAAAATTGAAAAAGGAACACGACAAGGCTGCCCAATTTCCCCTCTGTTATTTATTTCGGTTCTGGAGGTGCTCTTGAATATGATCAGAGGGGACCGGTTGGTGGAAGGGATTCAGGTCGAAGCGAAACAATATAAACTTAAAGCCTTTGCAGATGACCTAGTTTTGACTTTGCAGAAGCCAGAATCTAGTACAAAAAGAGTATTGCAACTGATACAAGACTTTGGTCGGGTGGCGCGATTTAAACTAAATAAACAGAAAATGAAGGTGTTGGGGAAAAATTTGACAGATACAGAGTCAGAACGGTTTCAGAGAGAAACAGAACTAACTGTGGTTAAAAAAGTAAAGTACCTAGGGGTAAATATAACAGCAAAAAACCTGAGTCTATTTAAGGATAACTATGAAAAATGTTGGTCTGAAATTAAGAGAGACTTGGACAGTTGGACAAAATTGAAGCTTTCTTTGTTAGGCCGAATTGCTGCTATTAAGATGAATGTAATGGCAAAAATGTTGTTTTTGTTTCAAACATTACAGATTGTGGACAAGACGGAGTGCTTCCGGAAGTGGCAGAGAGATATCTCTAAATTTGTCTGGCAGGGCAAAAAGCCCAGAATCAAGTTTAAAATATTAACTGATGCGAAAGAAAGAGGGGGCTTTGCCCTGCCAGACTTAAAGCTGTAGTATGAAGCCGCAGCTTTCTGCTGGCTAAAAGATTGGCTACTTCTCGAGGACACTGACGTACTGGATCTGGAAGGTTTTAACAATGCTTTTGGTTGGCATGCATACTTATGGTATGATAAGGTTAAGATCAATAAGGCCTTTAAGAACCATATTGTCAGGAAAGCAGTATTTAATGTCTGGACAAAATACAAAGACTTATTGAAGAATAAAACTCCAAGGTGGCTTTCACCCCTGGAAGCTAAGGCCCGAAAAAGACCCAATATGGAGGCCAAATGGCCAAAATATTGGGAAATACTAGAAAAAGATGGAGACAACTGGAAATTGCAGACTTTGGAGAAAATCAAGGATAAAGTGTGAGACTGGTTACATTATGCTCAGATTAATGAAGTTTTTAAAAATGATAAAAAGCTAGGGTTCTAGGTGGAGAAATCGAAGCTAGAAACAGAATTGTTAGAACCAAAGACTAAGGTACTTTCAAGAATGTATAACCTGCTGTTAAAATGGAATACACAAGACGAAATGGTTAAATCAGCTATGATAAAATGGGCACAGGACATTGGGTATAATATTATGTTCGAAGACTGGGAAAGGTTGTGGACCACTGGGTTGAACTTCACTGCATGTAATGCTTTGAAGGAAAATGTAATGAAAATGATATATAGATGGTACATGACCCCAGATAAACTTGCAAAGATATACCATTTGTCTGATAATAAATGTTGGAAGTGTAAAGAAGCTGAAGGAACATTCTTTCACCTCTGGTGGACCTGCCCTAGAGTGAAGGCTTTCTGGGAAATGATATATAATGAGCTGAAAAAGGTATTTAAGTATACCTTCCCTAAGAAACCAGAGGCCTTCCTTCTGGGCATTGTCGGCCAGAAGGTGTTAAAGAAGGACCGAACACTGGAAGACTCAAGAACTACCCACACTGGAAGAGTGGCAGATGCAACTGATGGACTATATGGAACTAGCCGAGATGACTGGCAGAATCCGAGACCTGGGAGAGGAGAGGGTTGAAGAAGATTGGAAGAAATTCAAGATTTATTTAAAAAAATACTGTAATTTGGTTGAATGCTAAGAAAGGATGCTAGATCATAAATAATTGTGCACCACTAAATTAGTGAGAATTAAGATGATAAGTAAATTTGAGAAAAAAACTATAAACCTTTTGGAGAACTTATAGATTATATTTAAATGAATTTGACATAAGAGTGTAAACAAGATGATAAATTGCTGGCAAGAATTGGCAATGATGTAAATGGGAGCGGGAGGCGCGAGGGAGTCCAAAGATGTTATGAAAAGATGTTATGATATATGTTACACTGTTTTTTTTATTTTTGCATTTATGTTTGAAAAATCCAAATAAAATATTATAAAAAAAAAACAACTTGGAGTACAAATGATCATTCCAAGACTAATTGCCTATTTTAAAGGTGTTCAACAGATTCATT
This sequence comes from Podarcis erhardii, assembly GCF_964252035.2. Lineage (NCBI taxonomy): Eukaryota > Metazoa > Chordata > Lepidosauria > Squamata > Lacertidae > Podarcis > Podarcis erhardii. Next base: position 65,781,621 of record NC_138497.1, on the reverse strand, counting down.
GTTACATATTATAGGATTGATAGTTTTCCTAAACCAGGAAAAACAGCTTCAGGAAATGTTGTGTGAAGCAGCTTTGATCTGTAGGATCCTGCACAATCTATCAGTAGCTTCATTTAATAAATGAATGCTTAACTTAGGGCGGGTTAAGGTCTTTGAAACAAGACTCTCTTAGTTGCCAGAGTAATTAAACTATCGCCCAGTCTCAAATCTGCCATTCTTGGGCAAGGTGATTGAGCGGGTGGTTGCTGAACAGCTCCAAGCACGCCTGGAGGAAACGGACCATTTGGATCCCTTCCAATCGGGATTCAGGCCTCACCATGGGACTGAAACTGCCTTGGTCGCGCTGGTTGATGATCTCCGGCGGGCTAGGGACAAAGGTGAGAGCTGTTTCCTAGTTCTGCTGGATCTCTCAGCGGCCTTTGACACCATCGACCATAACATCCTTCTGGACCGTCTAGAGGGGCTGGGAGCTGGGGGCACTGTCATACAGTAGTTCCGCTCCTTCCTCCTGGGCCGTGTCCAGAAAGTGGTGGTGGGGGGTGAGTGTTCAGACCCCTGGGCTCTCACTTGTGGGGTGCCTCAGGGTTCTGTCCTCTCCCCCATGCTTTTTAATATCTATATGAAGCTGCTGGGAGAGATCATCAGGGGGTTTGGACTGGGTGTTCATCAGTATGCAGATGACACCCAGCTCTACCTCTCCTTTAAATCAGAACCAGTGAAGGCGGTGAAGGTCCTGTGTGAGTGCCTGGAGGCGGTTGGAGGTTGGATGGCGGCTAACAGATTGAGGTTGAATCCTGACAAGACAGAAGTACTGTTTTTGGGGGACAGGAGGCGGGCAGGTGTGGAGGATTCCCTGGTCCTGAATGGGGTAACTGTGCCCCTGAAGGACCAGGTGCGCAGCCTGGGAGTCATTTTGGACTCACAGCTGTCCATGGAGGCGCAGTTTAACTCTGTGTCCAGGGCAGCTGTCTACCAGCTCCACCTGGTACGCAGGCTAAGACCCTACCTCCCCGCGGACTGTCTCGCCAGAGTGGTGCATGCTCTAGTTATCTCACGCTTGGACTACTGCAACGCGCTCTACGTGGGGCTACCTTTGAAGGTGACCCGGAAACTACAATTAATCCAGAATGCGGCAGCTAGACTGGTGACTGGGAGTGGCCGCCGGGACCACATAACACCGGTTCTGAGAGATCTGCATTGGCTCCCAGTACGTTTCCGAGCACGATTCAAAGTGTTGGTGCTGACCTTTAAAGCCCTAAACGGCCTCGGTCCTGTATACCTGAAGGAGCGTCTCCACCCCCATCGTTCAGCCCGGACACTGAGATCCAGCGCCGAGGGCCTTCTGGCGGTTCCCTCATTGCGAGAAGTGAGGCTACAGGGAACCAGACAGAGGGCCTTTTTGGTAGTGGCGCCCGCCCTGTGGAACGCCCTCCCATCAGATGTCAAAGAGATAAAGAATTACCTGACATTCAGAAGACATCTTAAGGCAGCCCTGTTCAGGGAAGTTTTTAATATGTAATGCTGTACTGTTTTTAACACTGATTGGGAGCCGCCCAGAGTGGCTGGGGAAACTCAGCCAGATGGGCAGGGTATAAATAATAAATTATTATTATTATTATTATTAAAGGCTGAACATATACTATATATTTTGCTGCCAGAAATATTTAGGGGCTACGTGTGCTAAACTGATTCCTAAAGGCCAAAGTTAACATTTAGTTTTATTTCTTTTAAATACTTCATTAATTGCAAGATACAAAAGGAAAAAAATAATCTCATCTAAAAGTTCTTGGTGTCAATCCAGCAAAGACTGAACCAAGTGTAGAAGCAGTTTTCTGTGCTTGATTGTCCCAACTATGTGTGCATGAATCCTCCCCCACCCCAAATGTTGTTGCTGAAAGAAAATAATCCACATCCAGCAATCTGTATCATATGGTTAGTTGTTTTCTTAAGCAGGGGTGGGAACCTCTGGCCCATGTGCCAATCTTGGCCTGCAGGGGGTTTGAGGCAAGCTATGCCCATCCACCCTATACCTGATTTCAGGCAGGAAAGGGTGGGGCTTGATTGAAACAGCATCCAGGTGGTTGTCAGGAGCCTTTGAAGTGCTGCACAAAGTCATGATAAGCAGGTCTACCCTTCCTTCAAACAAGCCGATACGTTGGGAAAGCAATCTTGCTTAGCACTGAGCTTGGATATAGGAATGAGCTCTGTAGACCTGAGTCTAGTGCTAAGCAAGATCACCCCAGTGGCTGATGGGAAGGGAGAATGATCCTGCTGAATTTGGCCACACCAGAGAGCTCCCTAGAATTATTTTAGAATACTGCCACTTAAATCAGTGGGCTATATTCAGAGGAGGGGAGGCAATTTTTGCTGATCACTTCATTCCTCTGTAGTCCCCGTTGAGTGTTCTGGAGTGTTGAAGGACTGTCTGAAACAGCACAAAAAGAGTGAAGGAAGCTTCATACTGAATGAGGAATCGGCAAAAATCGACTCCTGTTCCCCTTCCATGAGTGGGAGCTTCTGCTAGAGATGTTTGCAGACAGTGGCGTAGCATGGGTTGTCAGCACCCGGGGCAAGGCAAGTAATTTGCGCCCCCTAACCTGTGGATTTGCGCGCCCTAACCCGTGGATTTGCGCCCCCTAACCCTAACCCCCAGATGTTGCGCCCAGTGCGGCCGGCCCCCCCTGCACCCCCCACGCTACACCACTGTTTGCAGAACGGCTACTCTGGATCCAAACTACAGCGACAAACCAGACCATAAAAAGTTTGAGCATTAATTAATATTTCTGGATCCCAATAAAATAAAACGCAAATTGAATCTTCTCTCTTTCCATACAATGTGCATATGATGACGATCTTCCCAAGAAAATTCTAAATCAATTCTATCGCATCACCACAGCTATTTATTATGCTACAAACGGTATATATTTGCTGCCAACCGGAGAATATATATTTCTTGCCTTCTTGTGTTGGCACTTCATTTCTTAAAAAAAAAAAAAAAAAGATATATGAAGCACCTTTTAGATTTAACTAGTGTAGATATAATATTCATGCCAAATTGGTAAAATAAGATATCCACTCTCCTCCAAAATGCCTAATGCTATTTTTATTTGCTATTAAAGTTGAGTTCATGCAGCAAATATTCATGTTGACTATGTAAAGCTGCATCGACGCTATACATACACACACACACACACACACACACACACACACACACACAGTATAGCCAGATTACCTAATAGTGGTGAAATGGTTCCATCTCCACTGGCTTTGCAGACAGAGCTTTAAGTTATTATCAAAGATGCTGAATGGATGTCACAAAAGATGTCCTTGTCCTACACACAGTCATCTGTGTCTCCCTTATTTCATTAGCCAATTTGTTACTAAGCAACTCACTTGCAACAGGAGGTATTTTAGAAGTATAGTGAATACCATCATTACTACTTAGTTTCATTCTAAGACTTTCACTCCCAGACCATTATGTATCCATATGGACATCCATAGGAGAGTGCTTCTGGATCCAGCTCTATACCTGGAGGCTCAGGCAGTCTCAGTGGTTAGAAGTGCCTTTTACTAATGGTGACTGGCTTGACAGCTACAGCCATTCCTGGACTGATAAAGCCTTGCCACAGTAGTTCATGCATTGGTTACTTCCAATACTGGATTTCTGGGGCTTCCCTCATGCCTCATCTAGAAGCTGCAGTTAGTGCAGAATGCTGCAGCATGATTGCACACAGGAGTGAGGCTTTGTCAGCATATAACATCCCTGCTCAGAGGTGTTACGATTTACCATATTGGCCTGAATAAAAGCCACACTTTTTTTTTACAAATTCCGACTGCGACCTTACAAAAATTGGCTTTTACGATATCGCTGCTGAAACAGACATACGGTAAAATGGAACAATGAAATGTTTTATTGCCGATTTGTGAGCTTGAGTGCGTGCGGAACTGCAGCAATTGAAAAGCGATTTGCGGTTTTAGCGGTTGTACGGTAACTTTTGCGGGCTTGTAAGATCAAAGGCTTAAATTGGCTCTGAGTTACAATTTTCAACCTGTAACCCAATTTTAAGGGAGCGGCTTATATTCAGGTATTATCTTTTCTTCTCTCTCTCCCCCCCCCCGAATTTTAAAGGTGTGGCTGATTTGCAGGTGTGGCTTATATTCGGGCCAATACAATAGTATATAAAGACCTTAACAACCTGGGACCAGTTTATGTACAAGATCACCTTACCCAACATGTGCTAACTTGACCACTTTGATTGGCAGAAATGGCACTACTATAGGCGTCACATAATGCCCATTCCACTTTTGTAAGAACTCAATCATTTAGTTTGGCAGCGTCTACACTTTGGAACTCTGCCCCACCCCCCCATTGATATCAAGCAGGTGCCTTCACTGTATTCTTTTTGGCACCTGCTAAAAACACTTTTGCTTAGATAAGCCTACCCAGATGCTTAGAAAGTTGGGGTAATTTTTATCTGTTTTTGTATTTTAACTTTTGTATGCTTTAAAGTATGGTTGTAATTTTTTCTTGATTTTCTGGTTTTATCTTTTTGTAAAGCATTTTGACACTAATTCTGGGCCAGAGGAGCTAGGACAGCAGTCGCCAACCTCAGAAGACACCAAGCGGGCTGTGAAAGGTACAGTGCACAGAATGATTCCTGTCACTCCCCCAGAGAGGAAAGAGAAGGAAGAGATGGACTTGGAGAAGTCTTTTTCCATTCTTGATCTAACCCCATCAGATCCAAGGCTCCTGATCGTGGATGAGTATGGTGATAACTCATTTGCTACCTTCCATGGTGACGATACTGAAGAAAGGGAATTGCAGCCTGGAAATGAAAAGCTGAGAGGAAGGAGTAGAAAGTACTCAAACCATAAGTACTCCTGCCTTTGTAACTAATCCCAGCAATACAGTGGTACCTCTGGTTACGTACTTAATTCATTCCGGAGGTCCGTTCTTAACCTGAAACTGTTCTTAAACTGAAGCACCACTTTAGCTAATGGGGCCTCCCGCTGCCGCTACATAATTTCTGTTCTCATCCTGAAGCAAAGTTCTTAACCCGAGGTACTATTTCTGGGTGAGCGGAGTCTGTAACCTGAAGTGTCTGTAACCTGAAGCGTATGTAACCCGAGGTACCACTGTATCAAAATAAGCTCCAAGAGACAAGAGGGGAAGACTTAAGAAGAGAAGTGCTTTTTTAAAAAAAGAAAGTAAAACTTCATTAGTTTTATTACTTCCAGCAAGTCGTGGTTTTGCAAACTTAATCTAAAATAAGCATCATTTTGATATAACATGGATTCATCTAATCCCTAAATTGGTCTGGATAATTAAAAAAGCCCACCTAATTTTATTACAGAATTGATATAATGAATAATGAATAATGAATAACAGCACAATGCTATGTATGCTTACTAGAAATTCTACAGTGTTCAATACTACTCTCAGGTAACTGTGCATAGGATTGCCATGTACATCTTCTTCAAGTTGTGAAAAATATATTTCCCCCACAAAACATCTTAATGTTAATTCATCATCATCAGATTGTAAATTCATAGCACTGAATTTGCAAAGAATCAGAGTTATAACAATTTAATTAAAAATATTGTCCTAATGATTTAAGCCTTTTTAAATGTTTCCAAATGCCCAATGAAGAGATTTTATATAGTACAAGAAACATATGTCTCATGCCATGAAAACTGCACTTGAATACATAATATAGCTCCATAAATAGATTACACTTGAGATAGCCCAAAGAAAAAACCCCACACAAATTGTAGAAGAGGTTGTACATGTGTTAAATCACAAAGTCAAAGTGTAGAAATATTATTCTGACACTGTGAATGAATGTCACTTGCATACTTTTTCAAAATGATTTCTGAAGACATATTAAAGGCGATTTGTGTTCACATAATCATGGTTTGCACTATTCCTTAGTGCTTTTAATAGAAGATAAAAGCATTATTTTGGTTTCTTCTGTATATGGGCTGTATATGGGCTGAGATCCAAGAAGGTGTTCCCAAGGACTTGGCCATGCCCAGTAATAATTATTACCTTTTTCTATACTGCAAACCTTTTAAAAAACTCCCCCTCAGTCTCCACCTTGGTTTGCTATGTGGCAGGTAAGTATGTTGTTGAAGAAAAACAGGGCAAAAGGGGCTATGGTTTTATGGAACCAGTTGTGAGGGTGCTCCCACCATACCATGTAGCAAACTTTTGAAACTGAGAAATTTTCAAAAGTGATTTAGTTAATGAAACTTCAGCACAACAAACAAATGAATGAGTGAGTGAATGAATGAATGAATGAATACCCCTCTAGACGTGCTCAAGTTCTTGTAGTTCTTTGGATCTGATTCCAGCCAAAATGCATCAGACTTCTCACAAGATTTATTTGTGAAAGTGGTTCTTGGTGTCTTCTAGTTTAGGATTAACAGAGAAGATTTTTTTATCATAATCCCAAACTCAACAGAGAAAGTTGAATTTAAACACTGAAATCAGTGCAGTCATGATTACATCTTTACTGAATTTAGAAGGGGAACACTGCTTCTGATCTCTAAACTGACAGAGCGTATAAAAAGGCACATACAGCTATTCAACCAAAAGCTTCAAAAAAATCACAAAAATAATATTTAAAACAATATATAGATAGATAAAGGAAGTCAGAGCAAAACTGACTATTCACTACTGTGGTTTTTAAGTTTAAACAGCTCTTAAGTTTAAACAAATGTACCCAATTAAAGCACAGATAATTACGCAGCAACAAATCATCAAAGGTGGAATAACATCACTAAATGTAAGATTTTCTTTTCATGCATGTACGTATACTGGTAGAACTAGCTGTGTGGGTTAGTTTGCCTATCAGTACATGAGACCTTAGTGGAAGTAGACAATCATCAGACTGGTTATGGAGCAGCCATCAAGAGTGGAAAAACAGCGTACTGGAACAAGATCAGAAAAAAAAAAATCTCTTTGCTCCATGTAATGCATGGAGTTCAATTTCAGTAAGCGAGAAAAGTAGGAAACTTTAATGACTAAGAGATGGCATTACCAAGGTCAAAAACTATTTCTGAATGAATAATCATTGCATGACCAACTGTAGTTACTATTTTTAATATACTTATGAATTAGAAACAGTATCCTAAATGCCACAAGAGGAATGAATATTAATAGGCCAATGACACATTTTGAACAGACAAAATGGTCAAAGGCCTGGAAACGATGCCTTATGAGGAATGGCTAAGGGAGCTGGGCATGTTTAGCCTGGAGAAGAGGAGGTTAAGGGGTGATATGATAGCCATGTTCAAATATATAAAAGGATGTCGCACAGAGGAGGGAGAAAGGTTGTTTTCTGCTGCTCCAGAGAAGCGGACACGGAGCAATGGTTCCAAACTACAAGAAAGAAGATTCCACCTAAACATTAGGAAGAACTTCCTGACAGTAAGAGCTGTTCGACAGTGGAATTTGCTGCCAAGGAGTGTGGTGGAGTCTCCCTCTTTGGAGGTCTTTAAGCAGAGGCTTGACAACCATATGTCAGGAGTGCTCTGATGGTGTTTCCTGCTTGGCAGGGGGTTGGACTCGATGGCCCTTGTGGTCTCTTCCAACTCTATGATTCTATGATTCTATTGCACAAGAAAAAAGTAAAGGGCTCCTGTGAAAAATATACAAACTTGTATTATTTACAACCAATACAAATGGCTCTGTGAAACAAAACTGGGGAGGATTATTCAATATTAAAATAACTGAAGATGAATGGAAATAGGTATGCAGGTATGTAGAAACTAAATTCATTTCTGGTAGACATGACTTTAAGAGAGAACTATACTCAGTTCATCTATTGTAATACAATATAGATGGTACTACACATGGGACGCGGGTGGCGCTGTGGGTTAAACCACAGAGCCTAGGACCTGCCTAGCAGAAAGTCGGCGGTTTGAATCCCCGCGACGGGGTGAGCTCCCGTTGCTTGGTCCCTGCTCCTGCCAACCTAACAGTTCGAAACCATGTCAAAGTGCAAGTAGATAAATAGGTACCGCTCCAGTGGGAAGGTAAACAGCATTTCCGTGCGCTGCTCTGGTTCGCCAGAAGTGGCTTAGTCATGCTGGCCACATGACCCGGAAGCTGTATGCCGGCTCCCTCGGCCAGTAAAGCGAGATGAGCGCCACAACCCCAGAGTTGGCCACGACTGGACCTAATGGTCAGGGGTCCCTTTATCTTTGCACACAGTTACAAAAAGCAAAATTGTATTGAGGTTTGTCAGATTCACAGCAGAAGAAGATGCATATTTGCCAACATTTGGTTGGAATGCCTTTGGATAAAAAATATATATCAGTAAGACACCATAAATAGTATCAGCTGGGACATTTGTGATCCAAATGAATGCCCCAACGTTACTGGGAGCAATTAAGTGACAAGTCAGGAAGGAGCATGTAAGGATGTTAACTATAGCATGTATTCGATTAGCAAGAACATGGAAATCAGCTGTTTTGCAAATGATTGGTCAGCAGAGAAGAAAGATTCAGATCAATATATATATATATATATGAATAAAATTATGGCTTATATGTATAGAATCATAGAATTGTAGAGTTGGAAGGGAACCTAAGTGTCATCTAGTCCAACCTTCTGCAATGTATGGGAAGAAATAAATTATTCTGCAGAGTCTTCAGCATCACTGGCTTCTATCCACACAATTTTGGAAGAGATACAAAGCAAGAGAATTAGCATTTGTGGACATTTTAGCAATTTGTTGTAGAGTTTTTCTTAACAATTTAAATGCACCCTGTCCTGCTTTTTATTGGTTTGTTGCTTCCTGTTCGGCTAATTTGTTCATTCGTTAAGTAATTGAGTTAGAAATATGATATAAAACCAGGAAATGAGAATCTTTATAGACCTCTGTTAAATTAGAACTCATCTTTGTTTCTGGTGAAAGTAGCTGGTTATGTTGTTGCTTTCTATGATTTTATGGGAAAGAATAATACAACTCTAATGGTTTGGAAACAGTGTTATATCCTAGGGCCAATTTAAGCATTTGAAATTGTACCTTTGGGGGGTACAGCTGGACGAAGGAAGTAGAATCTGATGGCGTATCCCTTTTGAAGCCTGGTGATTTGCATGAATGTAGCAATCTAGAAAGGCATTACTGTTTCCAGAAATGCTCGGGCTACTCCTTTTGGAGAGATTTTCATACAGTGGGACCTCGGGTTACATACGCTTCAGGTTACAGACTCCGCTAACCCAGAAATAGTACCTAGGGTTAAGAACTTTGCTTCAGGATGAGAACAGAAATCGAGCTCCAGCGGCGCGGCGGCAGCGGTAGGCCCCATTAGCTAAAGTGGTGCTTCAGGTTAAGAACAGTTTCAGGTTAAGTACGGACCTCCGGAACGAATTAAGTACTTAATCCGAGGTACCACTGTATGTCTGAACCATTCCTTAGGCATTATTCTCATTCTATTCAAGGATTATAATGTTCATCTTATTTGTAAACAGGTTTCTATATTTAAAACTTACACTACTTAAAAATGATAGTGCACTTAAACGATCAGATAAATGTTATATATCTAGCGGAGTGAATCAGGCATTCTTGTTAAAATACAAGTGCCCTTTATTTTATGACTGACTAAATCATTAATCAAGATAAGTATGAGGAGACCAATTTACTGTGCTGCCAACTGCCCGGCAACCATTCATAAGAATTGTTTTTAGTAGCACTGCTGTTCCTGGAGACCATGGCTATGTTAGCATATGCCCTTTTCATACTCTGTTTTAGATGGAAAAATAAAGAATTCAAAAAAAGAAAAACTCATTACTGGACAAATTTTCAAAAATACAACTGGCATCTTAAAACTTCCATTGAATCATTTAGCTGAACAGCAAGATTTTATGGAATGAAATTTAATCCTACTTTCAGGATTAGAGTACATGCAAATTAATATTTTATAAGAAGTTACACTTCTAAAATGAAATATTACTTTAACTATGAATAAATGCACACAATTAAAATTATCCCAGTTTCAGAAAGTGCTAAGAAAAAACTTAACAACCTTGTTCAAACCTACTATTATTCCAAACACCAATTCATAATACTGTTACATTTTCTCACCTACCAACCCACACAATCAATATAATTTCTCCACAATCTCTCTTTCTGTTTTGAACAACTTTCTTACCAACTACGCACTCACATTTTTGCATAGGCACAGAATGTATAGTGCATTTGCTTTTTATTGCTTCACATGAAAAAATTACAACCATTCAAAGTTATTAACAATGAAAGAAGCACAAATGATATACACTGAAGAGGAAAGAAAAAATATTTTAAAAATAGTACACAGAAATATGAAAGCTACAGGGCACTTGCCTGCCAAATTTTTTAACCATCTAAAACCTAAGTTTGCAAATTTGGAAACTAGAGAAGCAGAGATTTTACATGCATTTATAGGCCCACTGACTAAAGTGAGATTTAAGACAATATGCACACTATAATACTAGCTGCTGGTGAAGGGGGCTTCACATTATATTTTACTGCATCACAACTAGACCCTCAGCTGTAGATCTCCTTTCTACTGGAATCAGGTAACATTGCTTGACTGCTGAATTGGTGCCTGGAGGTAAAGGGATGGATGGAGGGCAAAAGGTTGAAACTGAATTCCAACAAGATGCAAATATGATAGACTGGTGGTTGTCAGATCCAGGATAGAGGTTCATGACTTGCACTCCAAGTATGTAGCCTGAGAGTACTCCTGGATCACACCTTGTAAAGGCTCAGGTAGTTGCAGTGCCTGTTGCTTGCTCCAGCCATTCCTGGATACGGATAGACTGCCATGGTTATCCATGCCTCAGTAACTTCCTAATTTGATTGACTGAGATATAATTTAATGAAGTTATTATTAAGTTTTCCATGTGGAGTCATTTATTACATACTATATTATGCTCTGACCCACTATGCAAGCTTTGAGCGAAGGGCAGGATATGAATACTGAAAACAGACACAGAAAAATTAGTTAACAGCTATTTATTCTCAGATAATGTAAATATGGCTATTCTTAGGACTCCTCCTACATCTGGTGTTCATACGCTCTCATCCTTGGCTTTTTTGGAAGTCTTTATTTTTGCACATCCCTTAAAGTTTATTGTCACTACATTATAATGTTCTGTGGATTATATTCTATTATTATAGTGTTTTAATCACAGCCCCTTATTTTTTGGTACCTATAAGTGCAGTTGCACAACCTCAGCATTTTCTGTTTCTTTAATATTTTTTTCTTTGCCCAACATAGTATTATAAACCTTGATAATGTCCCCTTTACTTAATTGTCCTTTTACTAATCTAAAAAGCTTTCATCTTCATCGGGAAGATGGATCAGCCCTCTGATTTTAGTTGGCCTTACTCCCGACACAATGGGCTCATCAATGCACCTAATACTCTGCATCTTTGCCTACTTGGCCTGGCATATGGAACAAGCAGCATTTCCAGAAAGTCCTGAATTTCAGCTGAATTCCTACTTAACAAATAAAAGCTGTCTTCTGTGATCTCGCAACCGCAATTCTTAATGTCGTTTGTAATCTTATGTACCACAATCTGCAACTCTTCCAAAAAACAACACTCTCCAGCAGTTTGCCTACTCAGTTTATATCCATGAATTCCACATCAGGCAGACATGTTATACGACAAACATATTACAAATTCCATTACCAATGTTTCTAATGATTTAATTTCCCACTACATAGACATCACCAATCAACCCTGGGAGTATTCATTGTCTAGGGGCACTACATGATCTTCCTCTTGTACCCTCAGTTCTAGGGCACTTATACCTTGAGACAAATACTTCTTTTGCTTCAAGTGGCGCTCAGTCCTAGCTAGAGTGGAAAGCTCAATTTCTGTTTTGTGTATGTTCCTTCCACAGACCCTTCTGCTCTATTTCAGCAGTACTCTTAGAAGTTCACAATGAAAAAAAGGCTGAGATGGTCTGCGTTTTAAAAACTTTCTCCATGTTCTTTTATACAGGTAGTAGATACTTCAAACATATAAAGCCCGGGTGGCATTGCGACTGCTGCACATTTATTCAAAATGGAGCCACAAATGTCTCTAGGAACAACAGATGTGGACACGGAGCAATGGTTCCAAACTACAAGAAAGAAGATTCCACCTAAACATTAGGAAGAACTTCCTGACAGTAAGAGCTGTTCAACAGTGGAATTTGCTGTCAAGGAGTGTGGTGGAGTCTCCTTCTTTGGAGGTCTTTAAGCAGAGGCTTGACAACCATATGTCAGGAGTGCTCTGATGGTGTTTCCTGCTTGGCAGGGAGTTGGACTCGATGGCCCTTGTGGTCTCTTCCAACTCTATGATTCTATGATTCTATGATCCCTCTGAAGAACAAAGTATCAGGGGGGAAATATGGTTGCACCCATGGGGAAAGTTTTTAAAAAGCCAGTCTTCAAAGCACTTCATCTACTATAAGCTCTCCAAGTATGAAACCTGAGTGATAATAATGCCCCAACCTGTCTTTTCACTTTGGAATGTGAACCGAACCAATTCTTTGACCACCTCTAGTTCTACCAATATATTTATTGACACTTAAGAACATCTGAAGCATAGAGCAGTTTCACATGCTTCTCAAATATTCAATTATACACCAAGTACAGTTTTTGTTCCTCTCTGACAGAAAGGGAAGTTACGCTATAGTTAAGTTTGTTACTATATTATATGTATCATATCACATATTGCTAGTATCAACTGAGGAAAATAACTGATATGCAAGATCCGGCAGAAATGTAGTTGAATGTTATATATGATTATTGAATTTCGTTTTCCAGTTTTTGCTCAGTAGTACATGAAATGTTAATGCAATATTCAGAAGAACAATTCTACAGGATAAAAAAGCTCCTGATTGGCATCAGGCAGGATTTGGGCATTAGAGCAGATTTACACTTGATGACATGTCAAAGCCTTTAAACAAATACTGCAGGTTTCTATTTGTTCACATGCTCATCTTTACAAAGATGGAACTCAACCATACCAGGAAAATAAAATATACATTATACATATCATACATCTGGAAATGAAACAGTTAAACCAAAACTAAAAGCAACAGGCAACTGCACCTTTTATCATAAAAGCTGAAGTGTTTTTTACAGAAGCAATAGGGAATCAGAAGGCATGCACAATCCAAAACACCCCAAAACAAAATGAGGCATGAATTTGAATTAGTTGCCATACATATTATGACTAATGCTATGAAGCAACAAAGACTTTGAACTAGCAAGGATCACTACTGTTAACCTGACGTCAAATAATAGCAGACAAAACAGCTGAGATTATATGGAATCCTTGAAGCTTTTCACCATAGTTGGTACTTTGTGCATGCCAGTTTTATTATCTGCATAAAATTTCCAGCCAATGGCAAACTGCATAAACTCAACATTTAATGAGGAATGCTGTCACCATGAGTCATACTTCCAATTTGCACATGTGAAAGACATAAGCAAATTAATTCAAATTTATGCAAATTTAAAGTTGCCAATTACTAGCAGTGAGTATGAGCTAATTTTAAAAGTCTCTGGGATACCTTCAAAGACAAAAGGCATCAAAATGCTTTATCCTGATAATCAAGAATTTTCTACAGGGCATTCTGTAAATCTAAAAGAATCTGATATACTTAACAGATTAGTCCCCACCCAGGAGACCAGAATATGCACTCCATCCAGAATTGTGAGATCAGGTCACTGTTGCCACTAGAACAAAAGGAGAATTAGCTTCTGAGCTCTGTTTCAAAAGGAATTTGTTATTTTCTGAACCCTAGAATTTCAGAAGTCATTGCTGCATGAGGCTCCTATATTGGACATTAGCTGGGAATTTTTTTATGGACCTGGAAAGTGGAGAAAGGTGTGCCACTGAACACCTGCAGATTATTACAGATGAAAAGAAGCATACAGAACTCTAATATCATTGATACTGATTATGAAAGGCAGTAATCATGCAGAAAGCTCTGGTCTATTAATGGGACCATACTCTGCTACTTAGAAAGCTAGGTGCCAAAGGTTTTATGATGACCAATACTAAAATTATCATTTTAATAAACTCTGTCACTGACACCTGTACTAACAGTTACAGATATATGAGTTACCTACTATTTTCCCAACGCTAAGTTTATTTTAAATTACTCAGAATATGGTCATAACTGCTACATAATCACCAAGGCACCATGTTATTTACATTGTTACTTGTGCAGTTTATTGTACAAACAAATAATTAATCATATATAAAATATCTGATTGTAAGAACAATTGGTTGTTAGGAATCATGTCAAACAAATGGAAAGCAATGCTATTACAACAACACATTATTAGGTAGTGTTACTTTTAAAATTAGGTAGTGTTACTTTTCCAAACAAATCCTTGCTATGGCTCAATATATATTTTCCTCCCCTCCCCTTCATATACTTTCTTTTTACTTTGAGATAACAAAAGGCATCTTTCGTAAGCATTCTTTTCCAAGTAATCAAATTTTATTTATATATTTTACTATTAGGGTCTTTTGCTATGATCCTGTGTGAACTTTGCTTGTATTAAAATGAGTGGAAACACATAATTGTTATCAACTACCAGAGTAATTATTTAGAATCTCTTACTAGCTGCCGTAATTGGGACTGCCTTTCCCCATATAAAACTGAATCAGACCCTGCAATCATCATCTGAGCACCTTTTTTGTGAGTCTCTTCCATGGACTCAGCTATACAGCTGCAACTAAAACATTTTAAGTGCAATAAACAAAGCATTTTCAGAACAGTTTTTATGTGTGTCTAGATTCCACCCCTCCGAGGTCTGTAGGATGGCAACACGAGAATGGGCCTTTTCTGCATTGGCTCCCAGCTTGTGGAATGCTCTTTCCAGGAAACCTCACCTGGCACCATTATTACAAAATCACCACTGCTTTGAACACAAATTGCAGTTTTTAAGCTTATCATGAGCTGGTCAAAGATACCCAAAAGAAGATGGAATAGTGTATTAACATGTTGTCACTCACTTTCATAATAACAGCACAAATACAATTTGGTCTAAATATATAAACTGGCAATGTATAGGCTCTTACCCCTCCATACTGAGATATATGAGCTTTGAGGACCAAATGTACAGGCTTCACTCATTTTAAGTTTTAAAGGGGTTGCTAGTTTTAGCTAGGATATGTTGAACACGAACTAGTGATTAAATATAAAAAAGTGAAGAGCACTAAACATCTGCAGAACATATCCTGAAGACACCCCTAGAGGTACAGCATGTTACCAGTTTAAATTTGGAAAGCCAATTAAAACATTGCTTCAACCAGTTCTATTCCAGGCATAAAATCTGAAACGTTCTAAGTTACCTGCAATATCTTCAGGTGCCAGGCAAAAATGTTCTTTTTCAACCAGCCCCCCCCCCCCCCCGTGTGTGTGTGTATGTGTTGGGAAGGGGGGTTATTGGTAATTTTTGTTATTCTGTTCTGCATTTCGTGTCTTATTTTGTGTTTTTATGTTATAAACTGCCATGATTTTTTAGATGAAGGGTAGTGTGTGTGTGTGTGTGTGTGTGTGTGGAGAGAGAGATGATGATGACAGTAGCAGTCCTGGATCAACATTAGAAATTCTGTCTGTCTGCCTTTGCATGCAGCTTGCAGAGACCCCTTAATCGCAGGACTCATATATCCATAGACCCATGGCAAAAAACCTGGAAAATGCACCTTCCTTAGGAAAGGGAAGGCCTCCCACTGCAAGACAGATGCACTGGTTGCACTGGGTGAAGGGAATATCACACCATGCTGCCTGGGTATGCTGGGAAGGGCTAAGTTCCCTTGCTGCCCCAAATTTTTGTTAAATGCTGAGAAGGCAGCCAGAGAAGCCACGATGAAGATGGAGCACTCTGCTTCATAGTAAACAAAAAAAGTGGGAAACCACCAAAGCCTCTTCCAAACTAGGACTACTCTGGGGGAGCAAACCTGGTAGTCCCACTCAAGTTGCAAGTTGGTTATTGAACTTGTTGGCTGAAAACAGAGCAGTTCGGGCAAAGTGCAGCAACAACTGCTGGAGAAATAAAATTGTGGCCCCACTCTTTAGCGCCGCTTGTGGAAACCACCTGCTCCATGCCCATACAACTTTGTGGTCCAAAGAAACACGTGGTGCATCTTGACTGGCCACATACTCATTCCACAGAGTGTCCCACTGACTACCTCTTCCAAGACTCCATGGACATAGAAGGGTTTTTTTGTGGGGAGGGGGGATACCAAGGTGAGAAGTCACACACAGAACATGGTGGGAATCAAAAATGAACATAAACTAGAAAGCCAAGAGGTAGATGGACAAGTACACACAAACCCACACTCCTTAAATAAAACAACACCACTGACAAAAAGCAGGTAGAGGAGGATAGACTGAGATAAACACCGAAACTTGCAAACTGACCAGAAAGGCTGAAAAAGAACTGGGCAACTAAACACACGAAAGGATCTCAACTGTTATTAATTGCAGGCAGGGTCAGTCTAGGAAGAGATGGATGACTCCTCCCCTGGAGAGGAGACAGAAGATTTCAGAAGACCCTGCCTGATTCTTCCAGTAGCAGGTGTCATCCCTATCAAGGAATGTCCTCTAGTCTCATCTTGCACAGAGGGATTTAAAGGTTTCCCATGCTAACTCTCTCCATCTGTGCATCAGGGAGACAGATTCTAGCCTAGCCTGCTTTCTGACATTCTAGCTTTGCTCTAGTCTAGGAGGTTGCAGAGTACACGCATGAGGCACTTTAAAAAAAGCAATACCCATGAGCCTTATGTGAGGGTAAAGCTATGCCATGGGTATATATGGCTCAACATATTTGCACAGTATCCTCCTTCCAAATAAGCATGCTTAGGATTGTAGTCATTTATAGTTTTATACATAGTGCCTTAAAAAACTTAGTGCATGTGTTCTGCACTCATTACTTCTTCTGGGCTTTTAACCACATATAATATTTCCTGTTCCGTACATTATTGAAATAAAATTTTCCAAGTGTGTTTCTATTTAATGACAGTGGCAAAAGGTTATTGTCCATGTTTGATGAAGAAGTTAGATTCAACAGGAAAACTTATTATTGGTACCTTGCACTTCATAATAAAGTATCACCAACACAAAAAAGTTAATTAATTTCTAATTCTTTATTCTTTTATTTAGGTTTTATGAAGGTTGATTGGACTTGCTCCATCATTTTACGGAAAATTAATTATTTCAAATACATGCACTACTTTATGCAACCTGCCTGATTTGCATTGAGGAAAATTCAGCAGAAGTAATTGAGGCACAAGCAAATACTGGCACTGACTGAACTCAATTTTCATTCCAAATTTCTACAAAATCCCAAGACACAACAATATCAGATGCAAGGGGGAAAACAAACAAAAGCAATGTGAAAAGGGAACATGAAGAGAGAATATTACAAGAATCAGAGAACAAAGGGATTGCAAAACTATTTTAGTGCCATAGATGAACAGTGAGGGCTTCATTCACGCAAGGTGGAATAAGATATCATATGGCATCCTGACAATTGATGTCTTCATTTAAATGTAAGAATTTACATTCTAATTAGAAAGAATTTACATCTTAATCAGAGGCAGCTGTATTATCTTGTTACTGTTTTTTTCAAAGGTAATGAACTAAAGTACTGCTGTGCTTTTTCAACCAGAAACTAAATAGACAGCATACAGTGTTATTTTATAGCCTACCTGCTGTAAGCTGTTATTAATATTTTCAAAGATTAAATTCCAGTTACAATCTTTTAAAAATAAAAATTGTATTTGACACCATTCAGAATGATATGATGGAGACTTATTTAAAATGTTTAACCAATACCTTTTATAACTTGCATTTTTGAGAGTTTGTACTTATGGGGTATTATTAATAAACCACCAATAAAACAAAATGCTATATTTTTAGACACTACTAATAAAGTATTTTATCTAATGTAAAATAAAAGCTTTTGTGAGTTACAGGAGTAGGAAAAAATGCAAGTTCTCTCTACTCAATTCTACTTTGTTTTTTTTTTTATAATAATTTTTATTCATTTTCCAAACACATAATAAAAACAAATGAAAAACAAAACAAAAACATACAAAACATTTAAACATGTATAACTTCATAATCTTATTTTCATACACCTTCTTTCCTTCGACTTCCCCATACCTCCCCATCACTGCATCCTTGTTTTACGATTCTTTAGCAACCCTTTAGTCAATTTATCTATAATTCCCTTTTGTAGGAATGAAAATCACGGGAGACGAGCAGTGGGTGTCACGAGAGGCGTCTGCCGGGAAAGTCCCGGGAACTCTCTTTTATTGAATATTACAAACATTGCCACAGGTGTGCTTGTGGCTGATTGGTTGATACAAACACAAAGAAACTTAATGCTGATTGGTTAACATACATACAAGGCGGGAATTACATGTGAGGGGTGGGAATTACATGTTAAGTTTCGTTAAGTTTTTTTAATTTGTTAATTACAGCTGTAATTCTCTGCTTCTTACCCCTTGACATCTTAACACTCCTCAATTTTACAACAGTTTTTAAGATATATTTTAAATTTCTTCCAGTCCTCTTCCACTGTCTCCTTCCCCTGGTCGCGGATTCTGCCAGTCATCTCAGCCAGTCCCATAAAGTCTGTCACCTTTGTTTGCCATTCTTCCAGAGTAGGTAGTTCTTGCATCTTCCAATACTTTGCCAGAAGAATTCTTGCTGCTGTGGTAGCATACATAAAAAAATTCCTGTCCCTCTTTGACACCAATTGGCCAACCATGCCCAAGAGAAAAGCCTCAGGTTTCTTAGGAAAGGTCCACTTAAGGACTTTCTTAATTTCATTATAGATCATTTCCCAAAACGCTTTAATCTTCGGGCAGGTCCACCAAAGGTGGTAAAAAGTACCTTCAGTCTCATTACATTTCCAACATTTCCAACATTTATTATTGGGCAAATGATAGATTTTTGCAAGCTTGACTGGGGTCATGTACCACCTATAGATCATTTTCATTATATTTTCTTTCAAGGCATTACATGCAGTAAATCTAACACCAGTGGTCCATAACTGTTCCCAGTCAGCAAACATAATGTCATGACCGATGTCTTGTGCCCATTTAATCATAGCTGATTTCACCGTTTCATCCTGTGTATTCCATTTCAACAGCAAATTATACATTCTTGACAAGTTCTTAGTATTGGGTTCTAGCAGTTCTGTTTCTAATTTTGACCTCTCTTTCTGAAATCCTATTTTCCTGTCCTGTTTAAATGTCTCATTTATCTGATGATAGTGCAACCAATCTCGAACTTTGGACTTTAGTTTCTCATAACTCTGAAGTTTAACTCTTTCACCATCATGTTCTAAGATTTCACAATATTTTGGCCATTTAGAATCCATATTAAGTTTTTTCACCTCCTTGGCTTCCATTGGTGACAGCCACCTGGGAGTTTTACTTTCCAACAGATCTTTATATCGGATCCAAACATTATATAATGCTTTCCTAACAATATGATTTTTGAAACCTTTATACACCTTTGCCTTATCGTACCATAAGTATGCATGCCAGCCAAAGTTATTATCGTACCCTTCCAGGTCCAAAATGTCTGTGTTCTCAAGAAGCAGCCAGTGTTTCAACCAGCAGAAAGCTGCCGATTCATAATAAAGTCTTAAGTCCGGCAGGGCAAACCCCCCTCTATCTTTTGCATCAGTTAAGATCTTAAATTTTATTCTGGGCTTTTTGCCCTGCCAGACAAATTTTGATATATCTTTCTGCCACTTCTTGAAACAGTCCATCTTGTCCAAGATCTGCAACGTCTGAAATAAAAATAACATTCTAGGCAATACATTCATCTTAATAGTAGCAATTCGGCCTAACAAGGAAAGTCTCAACCTTGACCATATTTCTAGATCTTTCTTTATTTCTAACCAACATTTTTCATAATTGTCCTTAAATAAGTTCACATTCTTAGATGTTAAGTTTATCCCCAGGTATTTCACTTTTTTCATTATTTCCAAACCTGTTTCATTCTGAAATCTCTCTCTTTCCTCCATTGTTAAATTTTTTTCCAGCACTTTCGTTTTTTGTTTGTTCAATTTAAATCCTGCTACTTGACCAAATATCTCAATTAATTCTAATACTCTTTTGGTACTAGTGTCTGGCAGGGTCAATACTAGGTCCCTACTCAATTCTACTTTGAGACAACACTCTAAAAGCTATCAGCTTTTCTCTCAGAGCCATGTTCAAAAACCAGTATGTGAAATGAAATGAAATCTGGACTATTAAACTGGAAAGATGAATGAGATAAACTACAGATTCATGAAAAAACCCATGACTAGTAACTCTCTGTGCCTCAGTTCTCAAGGTAAAACTGAGGGGGGGGGGGTGGAATTTGAAGAATTTAAACCAGCAATGTAGCTGTGCACCTTGGTTTTACTGTTATAACACTGGATCTCTGCTGTCTTATTTAATAGCATTATTTATCATTTAAAATGTGTTGTTATGACCTGTGGTTTTGAGAAATAAATTTCTTCTGAGTCTGCTTCTGATATTGCTATATTAAAAATAATATGTTAAATTCTAAAAATATGTTAAATTCTGAGTTAAATAAATGTTAAATTCTACACTTATATCTCAACAGTTCATAATTCAATAGAACACATATTAAATTAAAGCCATCTTTTTTGGGGGGAACCAAGGAAGAAAAATATTGGATGCCTGAGGCCAAGCATTATAAATACAACTCTACTGATTTTTTCTAGTAACTTTTTAATTTTACGACTATCAACTAAACATTATAAATACTTTTTTGCCATTATCAACCTTGTCTCTTGAAAGTCCAGCACACCTTTCTGTGTTAGACAATCACCATTATCTTCAAGTAAGTGATCTTGCTTAGTGTCTCAGAAAAGACTGTGGGCAGCACACCCAAAGCTGCCTTGAGATAAAACAAAATAATGGGAAGGTGGTACGTATAATGCAGTATATTGTTGCAATTCTGGGGTAACAGAGTTTGGGGATGCAAAGGCACCCATAACTGTTAAAGTGAACTTTAGAAATTAATAAAGGGTAGAATTTAGCTGATATTTGGGAGTATTGAAGGGAAGATGCCAGGCCAATGGAAAAATACAGGCTAAGCACCCTTTCAAGGCTGGGGCCTCACCCAGGATAGAAGTTATTAAGCATAACAAAAGGTTATGCCCCATCACAGGGAAATCCTTGGGTCTATGCCAACAGAGGCTGCCAAGGTTACAGTGCGCAATGACGGTAGGTTATAGGAAGATTGTCACCTTTTAAAATTAAGCTTGGAAGAGTGGGGAGAAGGGGGTCTAGCAGACAGAGAGGAGGAGTTGCTTGGCAATGGGTTTTCTGGGAAGGGAAAGTGGGAAACAGAGAGAACTCCATGTGGGGGGCTGGAGGGCGAATGCCAAGAAGACTGGCTGGAGACAAACTGTGGCAGAGGCACAGAGATGGCACTGAGAAAGCTTCTGTATGCAACACTAAGCTGCTGTGAAAGACAAGCCCCTCTTGAGATGCGAAGGCTGTAAACTCTGCTCTCCCTCCATCTGCACACAGGCTGTAAATATGTGTTAATAAACCACATTTCTTAAAGATTGCTTCTTGATTCCCAATGCAAACTCAACCCAGGTAAGCAACTGGAACCCCTTGGAATCTTGCTACCGCTTGGCAGAGATTGGGAGTGGCATGCAGCCTTCATAACAATTCAAAAATAAACAAGCGTGCCTATGTTGTATAAAGGCTTTATTTAGCTATAAATCAATCTATTGTAACTGTTATAGGCAATTAGTATGAACTGTTGTTCAGCAAATGTTATGAATTGTGAACTGGGAAACTTGATTTAAATCAATTATTTAAATTGGTGTTTTTTATTGGCGATGCAAGTAACAATTTAAATTACACTGATTTAAATCAATTTAAATGGTACCACTGGGGCTTCAGGGCTGGGGTCTTTGGACTCAGAGGATGGCATTATGGAATTAACCCAGTTCAGGAAGGTGGGGGCGAGACAAACTCCTGAAGTAGTGTTTCTAGGAAAGTGCCATCTCCTCATCTGACACTTCCTTTGAGTCCATGGCATCTCCCAAACCTGGCGGCTCTGAGCCTGGAGTCATGGCAGATAAAGGATTATAAAATGATGCATGTTGTGGAGAAAGTGGATAGAGAGACGCTTTTCTCACCTTCTCTGAATGCTACAACTTGGATCAATCAGTGAACTGACTGGCAGGAGATTCAGGACAGATATCCCCCTCCCTTTTTCCACAGTGTGTAATAGTCACACAGGACTTAATTAATCTAACTTTTTACTACAATATGACTTTAAAAGAAGACAAGCCAAATTCATGGAGGTTGAGTCTATCAGTGACTACTAGTCACAGTGGTTATATTGCACCCTTCAGGTTTAAAGGCAGTATGCCATTAAAGACCAAGAGCAAATAAGCTTTCATGTCCTGCTTGGGGACTTCAGAGAGGCATCTGGTGGGCCACCATGGAAAACAGGATATTGGACCAGATGGACTGTTGGCCTGATCCAGCGGGACTCCTACTGTACTCTCTGTTCTTGACAACAAGAAGTGGAGTAGGTAGAACCACCTGAAGGCCCAGATTTGCCCCCAGGGTCACCACCACTCTCTGGGAGACACAGAGAACAGGAACTGATGGCAATTTTTCTCCTTTGACCTGGATCAAACTGGATCAGGATTCTAGCTAGTATGCACTTTTTCCAGCACTGATGAGGGCAGAAGGAAAAAAAAGACAATTTCTTGTGATCTGTGAAAGGTTTGAGTTGCTTTGCTGGCAGAGAAGTTGGATCTGTATAGAGGACTACTTTGTCCAGTTGGAACATAGACAGCTGAGGGTCCAAAGACAATGCCGCCAGCTTATATGTGGGTCTAATGTATAGTGCATGGGTGCTTACTTTTTTTGAACACCAAGAATATTCACTTTTTCCAAAGGTAGGTGTGACCACCCCACAATTTCTCCCATACAATTTCAAATGCGGGCGTGCGTGTGTGTGTGTGTGTGTGTACGTGCGCGCGCGCGCACACACACACACACACACAGAAACCCCTGCACCTGCTCAGCAGATCTGTGCAGATGAGATGAAGTCAGCATCCTATAATAACTCCTATAATATTAACTCCTATAATATTAACTCCTATAATATGAAGATCAGGCAGGGGTCACTTGCAACTTCATCAGGATGCTGGGTTCTGTCTATCCCAGAACCATGTTTGCTTTGGTCATTTTCTTTTTTTTGTAGATGCTGCATAAAATTGGTCACAACTTGAGGGAAAAGGACAATTTGTTTGGTGGTTGGACTGCCCTCCCCCCCAAGTGGGGTTATCCACTCCTGGTCTAGTGGTTACCACAGTCTTCAGCACTGCTAACTTTATTGGGGCTTAAATCTCAGACCCAATCCAGGTTCCATTTGGGAATTTATGTTTAGTAGGTGGGGTTGAGAAGGGTGGGATGTTTAAGAGCATGGGAGTTGCCAGTGAATTAACCCTTGCCTTGGCAACCAAGTAAGCTGTTGTGGGACAAAATCTGGCATTTAAAATGTTGGTGCTCATCCCCTTGTCAGGCCCAGCCTGCAAGAATTCAAAGCCCCCCTGGTACAGCTCCTTCAATGAATTTCACCATGATTTCTAGAACCAGGCAATGTATTTTATTTATTGATTTATTACATTAAATTTATACACAGCCTAATTGTAAAAAACCTCAGTGGTTTACTAAGTGGAAAAGGTATGCAAGCCCAATGGCTAGTAAAACCTGTTGGTAAGGCTTCCTTGCACAGTGTATTGAGATCCTTCTCTGAGTTGCCTAGTCACCCAAGATTCTGCTGAGGAAGAAGATTATCACTGGTAACCCAAACCATACCATCATATGCCGGAACACTTGCGGGTGGAGCTTCAGTTCCAAATTCTGTACCACCCTCCTGCTGAATCACTGTGCAGTCATATTGTAGATTCCTGCTAGGTGTGCTGCCGAGATTGAGTATAAGCTTGTCTTGTTCCTATCAATTTGTTTATTAATATCTTGGCTGAAGTGTCCATTCTCAATTCTATGAGATCTTCCACAGTTCCCCCACTTGCAAGATGTAATTTAGAGATAGGCTTGGATGCAGGTGGCCAATGCACAAAACAAAATCCTGCTGCTCTACATGACTCCTAAGGGTTTCTTGTTCATATTTACAAGCAGAGAGTTACTATCTCCCTTGCATCTGAATCTGCAACTCGAGTGCTAAGGAATATATTTTCTCCTTGGCAAGGGAAATCATTACTTTTTACCTGTGCATAGTGAGGATTTTCTCCCTGCTTATTTAACTTATATGCAGAATTCATCATGCAAAAGGCTGGGCTGGATGAATCCCAAGCTGGAATTAAGATCGCCGGAAGAAATATCAACAACCTCAGATATGCAGATGACACAACCTTGATGGCAGAAAGTGAAGAGGAATTAAAGAACCTTTTAATGAGGGTGAAAGAGGAGAGCACAAAATATGGTTTGAAGCTCAACATCAGAAAAACGAAGATCATGGCCACTGGGCCCATCACCTCCTGGCAAATAGAAGGGGAAGAAATGGAGGCAGTGAGAGATTTTACTTTCTTGGGCTCCATGATCACTGCAGATGGTGACAGCAGTCACAAAATTAAAAGACGCCTGCTCCTTGGGAGAAAGGCGATGGCAAACCTAGACAGCATCTTAAAAAGCAGAGACATCACCTTGCCAACAAAGGTCCGTATAGTTAAAGCCACGGTTTTCCCAGTAGTGATGTATGGAAGTGAGAGCTGGACCATAAAGAAGGCTGATCGCCAAAGAATTGATGCTTTTGAATTATGGTGCTGGAGGAGACTCTTGAGAGTCCCATGAACTGCAAGATCAAACCTATCCATTCTGAAGGAAATCAACCCTGAGTGCTCACTGGAAGGACAGATCCTGAAGCTGAGGTTCCAATACTTTGGCCACCTCATGAGAGGAGAAGACTCCCTGGAAAAGACCCTGATGTTAGGAAAGATTGAGGGCACAAGGAGAAGGGGTCGACAGAGGACGAGATGGTTGGACAGTGTTCTCGAAGCTACAAACATGAGTCTGCAAACTGCGGGAGGCAGTGGAAGACAGGAGTGCTTGGCGTGCTCTGGTCCATGGGGTCACGAAGAGTCGGACACGACTAAACAACAACAACAACAAGTGAGGATTTTCTTTGAAATTCTCTTCCAGACATTCCCAGAAATTATAATCTCTTCAGGAGATGGAATACCATTTGCCTCCTCTTTATCTAAGGTGAGACTGTGAAATACCTTTGGCTATCTAAGCTTCTGGGGGCTTAATGGGACATTCTCAGGATACTGCAGGCTAATCTCCTTCCCCTCAAATTTCTTCTTTGTGCTTTCTCTGGATCTCTATATCGCCCCACCCCCACCCCCGTGCATTCTCTCAGTCCCCAGCATTTTCTTTTCATGTAGTCTGTCTTTCTGATCCTGTCTCCCTATGCTTCCACACAACTGTCAGGGCCTTAAGCCATGCAGCTGTGCTCCATCCAGAAGTACTGAGACCCATCCTCAATGCTCTCCACCGCCTTTCAAGTTCCCCTCTGGGAAACATTTGCTGTTGAGCAACAAATAGCAAATGTTTGCAATGCACTAGATGCCATTTTATTTCCTCTAATAAAAAAAAATCAAAACACAACCTGCTGCCAAAACGGAGTTTTCGGGTACTGTAGCATAGTGGTTGCTAGGTGAGGTAAGCTAAGATCACCACAATTTTTGCAATATATAAATGAGTTCTACTACTTATACTTTCCCTGCTGATGCCAATGGAACAGATGGAGGTGGTGTTTTGAATGAAGGAACAAGGACCAATGGCGACATCTGCCTATAGCAGTGGTGTTCAAACTTTTTTCAAAGAGGGCCAGATTTGATGAAGTGAAGGGCCATGGGGGCCGACCAAAGGGCCAACCAAAGATGTTGACCTTTTTTTAGGATTGAAGTTATTGAGCTTTTCTTAGGGTTGGAGTTGTTGAGCTTCTTTTAGGATTGAAGTTGTTGAGGTTTTTTTTTTTTAGGATTTTACCCTAGCAAGTAAACTGCCACAGGGGCTGGATTAAACCGACCGGCGGGCCCCCAAAACGGACTTTGGACATGTCTGGCCTATAGGCTTTCCATCATTCTGGTTCCCCTACATCTGTCCCATCTTCTGTGTTCGTGTGGTGATGGTGGACAGAAGACCAAATGCCTTTTCTGAGGAACCAGGAGGCTGGGGCAGGACACAAGGGACATGGATACTATCCATGGAGCTCATGCAGTTTATTTCCCTCCTCTTGGGAAACTGTTTATAAAAGAACAAAACCCAACAACCTAGGAGCAGGAAAAGAAAAAGAAAAAAGGTGCCCTCCCACCTTCCAGTGTCGGAAAATGCAGTTCTTCCTCTCTCCACCCTTCTAGACAGCTCTGTAAGGCTCCAGTATGAATGGTTCAGTGAACACCCCTTCCTCAAATATGACATCCATTCAGGAAGCCTGCCCACAGCTGTTTCCTTATTCTTGCATGAAAAGAGCTGCCCTCCGTGCCTTCCTTTCAACTATTACTGTATGAAGGAAGAAAAGTTTCACACTGCTATTGTGACTGAAGTAGGCGTTTCTTTGTTATTTATTCTAATTGGTTCACAATTTGTTTTTCCTATGGATATGCTAAGGAATGCAGGTACAGTATAAGGAGAAAGATCACTCCACCAGCTGGCTCAAATATTATTCCTGCAACAGAGGATTTAACACTCTGTCATCCTCAAGGTATTCTCCCTAAGACTTTAAGTACCTATAAACCTGAAGTTCTTTAACTTACCTTCTAAATTAGGGGGTTTAACAATAAATAAACTGGGGATACGTGTTAATCTGCGTAGAGGGGGGAATCAGATATCTTCGTTCATATTTTTCCGCTCTGCAAACAACTACATACAGTGGTGCCTCGCAAGACGAAATTAATCCGTTCCGCGAGTCTCTTTGTCTTGCGGTTTTTTCGTCTTGCGAAGCACGGCTATTAGCGGCTTAGCGGCTATTAACGGCTTAGCGGCTTAGCGGCTATTAACGGCTTAGCAGCTTAACGGCTTTAAGAAAAAGGAAACAAACTCGCAAGAACTCACAAGACGTTTCGTCTTGCAAAGCAAGCCCATAGGGAAATTCGCCTTGCGGAATGACTCAAAAAACGGAAAACTCTTTCGTCTTGCGCGTTTTTCGTCTTGTGAGGCATTCGTCTTGCGAGGTACCACTGTATTTAACCATGCACACATGCTCTCACAGAAATCAGTCATAGATAAGTCCTTGCTTATCCCTACCTTGTTGCAAAACAGGTGACATTGGCTGTTGTCTGAAGATGTGAATATCTTGACTGCTACCATCTTTCAGCACTAGAAGAGGCTCCTAGCTGCCCATGGTATGAGCAACCATTCATCAAATGAGGTTATCTGACTGAGGAGGTCTGCCAGAGAATGGTCATGTCTGGCCAAATGGACTGCCAACAATGCCCAATAGTTTCAGAACTACAGAGCTAGAGGCAAGAGTTTATTGGAACTAGTTCCTTGCTTATTTGCGGTTCAAGGCTTTCAGGTGGAGATGGAGCTCATTCTTAGACCATGAAGTGTGGAGGTCTCTGCAGTCTGCTCCTTAGCTAGTTCTAGACATGTTGTCAGTAACAATGACAGTGGGTGCCAGGAACAGAAAGATGCTTCTCTGAAGCAGGTTGCTATGAGAGGTCCATTCCCCAAGGGAATCGTGAACTTGCACTATCAGGGTTAGCATCAAACCCAGGTGATTCCAGTGCAGCTGAAAGATGCTCGAGAACCAGTGCTGGAGAGACCTAACACACCTAAGATGTGATTACCAGGGTTGCTGCAATGTGACCCAAAAGCCTATTGAAAGACCAACAACAATATTGGACATGCCTGCTAATAAATTTTAAGCCCTATGATACTGAGGAAGGTCAGTGTGGTACCAAGGATGTCAGAAAGCTGGTCATAGGAGTGACAAGAAATCTGTTGTTGATATATGAGAACACTGATTCCCTGAACACAGAGGTAGGCAGTGATGGCCACTATGTACCTAGTAAAGAACTGACTGTTAAAAGCTCAAATGGCAAGACTAGAAATTGGAACCAATGGCTTCTTAGGGTGAAGTGGAGAAAACACTAATGCTGTACAGAAATGTAAAAATATAGTTGAGGCATCAGTGTAGCCAGGCTTTTTGTGGGGAGGGGGCAGGGTTTTGTTGGGGAGACAAGGTTTTGTTAAGGGGGGCAGAACCTCAGATTTGTATTTATTTTTATTGATTTGGGGGAGCAGCTGCCCTCCTGACACCACCACCCCTTGGCTATGCCCATGAGGTGTGAACCAGTCTCCATGGTGTAGAAGCAGCATAATGTTGGCAAGGGCCACGTTTTGAAACTTCCTAAGCTTGATGAAGGTCCAGGATCAGCTTGAGACCCATGTCCTTTTGGGGGGACTGTGAAGTAGTTCTACTAAACCCCCTGAAGTCCAGTACCTCTGGCTACTGGTTCCACTGCTTCCTTGCAGAGAAGTGCCAACAACTTTCTAAAGAAGGAAAGGTGGTGGTGCAGCAAAAGTTCCTGTCAGGTGGGGGGAGTTGAACTCTGCTGCACAGCCCATGCTTACAACAGCCACTACCCAGCCGCCTGAGTTTCACTGACTTGAATATGAAGGAGGTATGAGGTAATGATGTGCAGTTGTAACCAGAGATAGCCAAGGTAAAATAAAAAAATTAAATGTCCTGCCAAGATGGTAAAATATAATAACAAACTAAACTATCAACCATTTATAACTCCTCAAATGGTACCCTTTACTTTGCTCAACTGTACAGCTGGCAGAGTGTATGCCAGCATTTGTAGATGTTAAAATAAAATCTCATGAACTTCAATTTGATGCCATACATTTTTGATAATCTTCTAGAAAGCACAGAAATTGACGGATTTGTAAGGTCTCAACAATTCATGACCGATGCTGTTGTTCATTCACCCAATCAGAACTCTTGGCAGATATACATAATTGGCTGTACATGACAAATCCATTAAATAATATAAAGATTTTTCAAATGCAGCAATGATATCCTTTTTTGGGACCAGGACTTGCATCTCCTGTGGTGGAAAGGGCTTCAGAGCATGAATAATGGTCATGAATCTGCCTTGCTACTGCCCCGCTACTAATATCAGCTATACAGAGTACAGATATCAGGCAACTTCTGATTTTCAAGGTGGAGAACAGTTAGTATACATCATTCTAGCAGTGTATAAAGTGAACTACAACACAGGCGACTAGTTGCCAAAGTTTCTACTGAACACTTAAATTAAACATTTCATGAGTTACTACAGTATTATCAGAGGACTGTGAGATATGTGCAGTTGTATGATATACAAAACAGCAATAGCAGAAATAAGATTGCACTGCTGACTACAGACATGATGTACAGGTTTTGAATTATATACATAATTTGATTTGTATGCCACCTTTCCATAGTTAAAACCATGCCCAAAGCGGCTTACAACATGAAAAAACACATAATTACAAACTTAACAAAAGTGGTAATAAACAATAAATATAACAGCAAAAAGTGCACAAGCAAATTAAACAATATTCACATAAAACAGAGTAAGTTGTAAAATAAAGGTACAGTGGTACCTCGGGTTACATACGCTTCAAGTTACATACGCATCAGGTTACAAACTCCACTAAGCCAGAAATAGTGCTTCAGGTTAAGAACTTTGCTTCAGGATAAGAACAGAAATCGGGCTCCGGCGGCGCGGCAGCAGCAGGAGGCCCCATGAGCTAAAGTGGTGCTTCAGGTTAAGAACAGTTTCAGGTTAAGTACGGACCTCCAGAACGAATTAAGTACTTAACCCGGGGTACCACTGTACAAAAATTAATATCAAAAACCGCAACACCTCCCCCAACAAAATCCCCTAAACAATAAAAGAAATAGCATTTATTTTGAGTCAATGAAAAATAGAAGAAACAATCAAATCTGCAACAAAATGTTGCATGGTGGAGTGCTCCTCTTCAGGATTTCAGACACTCCCTTCCAGCCCCCACAGGTTTTCCGTTTCACCATTCTCAGAGCTTTTTTCTGGGAGTACCCAAGGGTACGCAGTATCAGCACCTCCCCCAATGTTAAAAGTGTGGCACTTACTGTAACCACATTATGGTGAGTACTAGCACCTTTGTTCCATAACAAAGATAGGGCCACTGAGCAGGCTCAGTCCTACTTTCAGAGTCTCCCTTTAGGGTTTTTATTTCCTTAAAAACAACAACCCTGTACTTTCACAAACCTGGGGGTTCCCTCAAACCTGCTGATACCTCCCTGTTGTTCATTGATTTTTGGCTACATAACCAAAGACACTCATAGCTTGCATATCAAAAATAGATTATAAACATTTTGGGAATCATCTCTGCCACATTTGTGTCCTGTATACTAAGTAACATGAGTGATGCTAAAGTGTAGGAATCGTATTATACATATTTGAACTTCTTACGAAGTATAATTAACCTCTTAATTCAAATACACCATCTAATCCATGTTCTTAAAATGCAAATTCGTTTTAAAAAGATTGCTTCATTGTAGATTTGTAGCATGCTTTCCATTCCAAAAGGAAAACCAAGGTAGTAACAACATCATGCCAAAATGAGTAAGATAATATCAAAAGAAAACCAAAGAATATGAAAAACCATCCAACAAAATAAAAATAATCGTTACAAAGGACTTTAACTTCTATAACTGTATCCATCTATTTTCTGGCTTCCCTAACCCCAGGGGTTCACAAATATTTTGAATCAACAGACCACTGCCAAGTCGCAAAAATATCTTCCCGTCTACCATCTGTTCCCAACTGTCAGCAGTAAAATTCCAGACCACTGGGGATGTATTTTGGCAATGCTGGTCCATCTCTCTATTCATTCCCTCAGACCACCACAGTCACTGAATAGACACTCAAACTAGCTCACAGCAGCACCTTTGAAGAAAGCAGGTGCCTGCCAGAGCACGTAAAACAGCCCCAGAATTTCTTACATTGCCATCCCATTGAAATATGCCTCTTAAATAAAGTACACTTAAGATGCAACCTTCAGGGAAGTCACTAATAATTATCTTTGAAAGTAACCAAAAGTTTAGATCTTTCTCCGATATTTAGTCCAATATTGAGTGCACTCTGCTCCAAGAGTCAAACCAAGTTGATTTCGACACTATCCACCCAAAAGGGCTCAAGGGTGTAGGCACAGCACTTTCAAAATGCAACTATCTATTATAAACAGTAAAACACAGAGCTAGAAGGATTAAGAATGTTGTCTTCTAATCCCAAGTAGCTTAATCTCAATCACCACCCACAGAATGTTTTTACATGACTTTCTGAAAATGCTCAGACTTCCGATTTTCCAGCAAGAAGGAATTTTATACAAAGCTCCTTGTGTGCACATTAACTTATCAAACACTGATATCTTCTGCTAAAGTCAGGCAATCACTTAACACTAACATGCACAGATCTATCTGTATTGGAGCCCCCAGAGAGCTTTGAATTATCTGCATAATTGCAAATTTAGACCTTTTCAAACACTATTCTTGCATTTCATAAGCTTTTGTTTGTATCGAATACTGCCAAAAATAGACAATCATACTTCTTTTAAAAGCCTAGATTTAATTGTTGACTTGTATTATAAAATATCATGATAGAGATGGAACCTGGATTAATTTATAAAAGAGAGAATGATCTACTAAAAAGCAAGACAGTAAATCACTTTTAAACACCAAACACAATTTATTTCTGACTTTAAAACTCATCCTCAAAACATTAATCTACACAAAGGCCAGAAACTGAATGAAACATAATTTGTGGAAACTGATACCTTTCATCACAACCTCTAGCTGAAAAGGTCATTAGATATATTATATCTAAGTGAGCAGCTTATCCCTGCTTCATTACTGATAATTAAGGCAAGTAATATTTTCTTGACAGTAATGTGTCCAGTAAGAGATATAGTCTAGTTTGCATAAAATAAGCATTAATTACCAGAATAGTACCACAGATAAAAAAAATTAAGTACCTGTGTAACATGGTTTCATTATTTTTTCTTCATTTCCTTAAAGAATTAGCAGACTCAGAAACATAATGAGCATATTAAAAATCAATTTTCAGGCACCTATTGAAATTCATAATATATGCAACAAAAAGATTTTCTCTATAAAAGCAGCAAATATCAAGGCATTCTAAAATGGTTACATTACTTTAAATATTAGATGCCACTTCTTTCCTGAGTTTAGGCCACTGTTTCTACATTATTTGATGCAGTACTTAGATCAAGCTTGCAAATAATCCTGAGGACTTAATCAGGAACATTCCTATAGTCAGTTCTGGGGGAAGGAGAATCATTAAAATTGAACACTTGCTCTACAAAGTTATTACACACCCCAAATATTCCATACTCTTGAAAAAACGCAACTTATCGAAAATTGATTCCCTGTCACTTTATCTGATGAAAGACAAAAGTTAGGGTCTAACATTATGCAATACTAATTGCATCACTTGCAATCCTGTATTTTGTTTTTCTTTTTCCAATTACAGGTACAGTTTAACCCAAGGCAATCCTTGAGGACTGTCTTGGCATCTCTTGGCAACATTTGATGCCCCCCTGCAGTCTTCACGCTGCCTTCCCAAACCCAGGTAAGCAAGGAGCTGGGCTTTGCGAAGGAGGCATGAGGGCTCTGATAGGGTCCTAGAGTCCTCCTATCTCCTTCCCAAAGCTGAGTTTTTGTTTTTGTTTAGCCGTTTAGTTTGGGACGTAGGTGGCACTGTGGGTTAAACCACAGAGCCTAGGACTTGCCTATCAGAAGGTCGGCAGTTTGAATCCCCGCGACGGAGTGAGCTCCTGTTGCTCGGTCCCAGCTCCTGCCCACCTAGCAGTTCGAAAGCATGTCAAAGTGCAAGTAGATAAATAGGTACCGCTCCGTCGGGAAGGTAAACGGTGTTTCCGTGCGCTGCTCTGGTTCGCCAGAAGCGGCTTAGTCATGCTGGCCACATGACCCGAAAGCTGTACGCCAGCTCCCTCGGCCAGTAAAGCAAGATGAGCGCCGCAACCCCAGAGTCGGCCATGACTGGACCTAATGATCAGGGGTCCCTTTACCTAGTCGTTTAGTTGTGTCCAACTCTTCATGACCCCATGGACCAGAGCATGCCAGGCACTCCTGTCTTCCACTGCCTCCCGCAGTTTGGTCAGACTCATGTTAGTAGCTTCAAGAACACTGTCCAACCATCTCGTCCTCTGTAGCATTTCCCAATTTGGGGAAGGACGTTTGGAGAGCTCTAGGACCCTGTTAAGTCTTGTGCCTGCTTCCCAAAGCCCTTGTCTCCTATCCCAGCTTTGGGAAGATGACAGGAGGGTTGGGACAAATCAAGTGTGCAGCCCATAGGTTCTGTGTTAAGTAGTATTGCAGCCCACTTGATATGAAAAGTTGGACCACCCTGGCTTAACCCTTCCTTCCCCACAATGATCTCAACGACACCCCCTCTCCTGCTACGTTTGGCTTAGAAAACAGCTTCCAGGAAAAAGAAGGTCACTGTGCTGACAGAGTGGCAAGTTGCTTCAGCCCCTTTTTTAATATTTCTGGCAATATCTGATAGAGGAACTGCATTACTACTAGTTGTGTAGATGTATCCTTATTTTACTGGTTTGAATGTAGTTTTGGAGCCAAAGCTTGAATCCTGCCAACTGTTTCCATGAGACTCAGTCTTGCTGCTATTTTGGGTATTTCCTGAGCATTGATTCCAAAATTTTCATTGTCTGGGTAAGTAGAACAAGCTGTGATTTAGGCACCCAGGACAAGAAAGCAAAACATGTGTACTTACTAGTTGCCCTCTATCAACAGATAATGAAAGAGGATCTTTTGTTGTCTATGAGGATGCCTTCCACCCAGCCCTAATGACAGAAAGCTATCTGGGAGGGTCAGAAAAGAAAGCTTTGCTCTTCTGTAGAAAGTTTATGTATGCAGACTCCATAAAGAAAAACAGATGAGCAGCGAAACTAGGGATGGTGAAAATCCGACCCCACATACATTCAGTTGTTATCTTAAGAAGTTGATTGGGGGAAGGGGATAATAGAGGTGTATAACATTATGCAGAGTGTGGAGAAAGTGGACACAGTTGTTTTTCTTCCTTTCTCGCAATACTAGCTCCTGGAATCATTCTATGAAGCTGAATGGTGGGAGATTCAGGACAAACAAAAGGAGGTATTTCTTCATGTAGCACAGTTAAAACTATGGCATTTACTTCCACGAAATGTTGTGAGGGTCATCAACTTGATGGCTTTAATAGGGTATTATACAAATTCATGGAAGAGGATTAGGCTATTAGTGGCTAGCAAGGATGGACATATACTATTTTCAGGATCAGGGGCACCATGCCCCTGAAACCAGTTGATGGGGAAGAGCAGCAGGCTAATGCCGTCATCTTCTCTTGAGGGCTTCTCATAGGCATCTGGTCGGCCACTGTGGAAAACAGGATGGTGGCCTTCGTCTGTTCCAGCATGTTTATTCTTATGTCCAGACTGGGCTTCTGGATTGTCTGGATTTGAACAAATTATATGCCCAAATTAGTCTCAGATGTACAAGTTGTGTTGCAATATTGGTGGCATATGATCTGAGACTTGGGTCCATACAACCAGACACATGAGTTGTGATAACAATGCCTGAAACTATGAAGTTTCCTGGTTTCAATAATTTGGTTAGCAGACACAAAATGCCTGGTTGAGGACTGTCTGCACAAATTTGGTTTGGCACATCTGTAGGAAATTCCTTTGTCAGGTTGTATAGTTCTTTCTGGAATTTCTCAGTGGAATTTGAGGATAGCTAAGATTGCGGGATAAGTTATGCTTTTGCTGATTACCTCAGCTTGGGCATAGCAGCAGCAGAACTCTATGTAAAAATCTAATAGGTGTCCGTGCCTATGAAACCACTTTCCATGCAGTATTTGACTGCACAACTGACATGCTAATGGGAAGGAGAGAGAGATTGCATTTTTCTTATGACATCATAATGTGGGTTGAGTAGTTAGAATTTTTTTTTTAAATTACTTTCATCCTGTAAAAGAAACACCACCCTGAAGACAAAATAGCTGATCATCTGACAAAACTGAGAAACTTCACACACACATCAACAAAAGGCCCAGGATCACTGTTTCCTGCAGCTAGAGAAAGATTGGGACATTGCCCTCAGCACTGAATATATTTTCACCAAGGAGATATAGCTACAGTTAAATCCATTCTAAAACTATTGTTTTGATCATCATCATCTCAGATTATTTTATCTACATCAGATTACTTTAATACTGGTTGTCTCCTTTAGGATCACTATCCCCCTTTGTAATATAAAGCTTATCAAAGTTTCTGCTCTGCTCTGAAATTTAAAATGGTGTGAATAGAAAAAAAAAGAGAGTATGATGTTAATCAGGTTTAGAAAACCACAGAAGGCACTGGTTTCATGTTTCACAGAAAGATGGCTTCATTTTTCAAAATTCCTATTCTACACTATTATATGGAAATAACTTTGGTAAGGATGGTAAAATGGTAAAACTGTTTTACCTCTTTTTTTGGAATGGAGCAATAAATTTCACACCTGCATACACACTCACTATCACGGACATGCAAATGCCAAGTTGTGGAGAAGGCCAGGAGCATGCAAGCTGGCCCTGTCCCCATGCCTCTTGTACATGTCCCTCCTACTGAATTCCTGACTTTCCTGTGCTGTGGGGAGAAGGTCTGCATGGAAGTTGCACTCAGATTCAAATGAACTTGGGCAGAAGCCTCATGCAGATCTCTCCCTGTACAATGGGGAAGGGCTGGGGACAGAGCAGAAAAGTGAGAACCACACATAGGCGCCGACTCCATGGGGCCTGAGGGGGCCCGAGCCCCCTCAAAAATTCGTTTGGGGGGGGCTCCGCCCCCCCAATAATTTAAGGAAATTATTAGTTATATTATGCTTTGTAAAATCACAAAATTATGTTGGTATTTTTTATTTTCCTTGTTTGACGATAGTTACCTTTTAAAATACATTCAGTAATGAGTTAAAACAAAGCCACTCCCGATCTAGAGAGGGGGTGGGGTTGCGGGCTCTCGACCCATCAACAATCTCGCGGGGCTGGTGTCAGCCCCGCGAGAAGCGGGGATTCCCCCTAGCTCATTAATATTCACCGCCCATGGCGGCAGCCAATCGGCTGCTGCAAAGGGCGGGCCCTCACAGGTTCACTTAAGGTCGGGGCAGCCCGGGGCTCGCCCCTTTCGTTCCCCCAGCAGCAGCGGTTTGGAGGTCTTGGGCCCCCCCAATATTTTTTATAAGTCGGTATGGGCCCCCGCCCCCCCCCAATATTTTTTATAAGTCGGCGCCCCTGGAACCACACAAAGATATTGGAGGCAAGGACTACATTCACATCCCTAGCCCTGGTTGCACTTTGACATTCATGTGTTCAGAAAAATGACTGAACACTTTTTTTTACGGCAAACTAAAATGATTGGTGAGGAACTCTTATGCATCTACACCATTAGATATACCAGCCACAGCTTGTACTGGGCATGTGAAATGAGTTTAATATTTGAGCAGCAATAGTCAGTATCAGTAAAACTCTTGGGAGCAAAGCCAAGCACATGATAGACTGCTTTGCTCCATTACACACAATCCATGAGCTGTTTCAATGACAGTTCTAGTACTTCAAACTGCTTTCTGAGAACAACGTACATTCCTGTCAGAAAATTGAGTTAGGCCCGAAGTCTAACTAAATGGTATTTCAGTGTTTTAATATATAGTCAGTGATTAATGCAAGAAGAAATAAACCAAAGCTCTCCGATTCCCATGAAGGTGTAATGGCAGAGCACCTTTTCTCTTGCCTTTGTGTCTTGTGTCTAAAAAGATGCTATTATATTAACTAACAAAGTGGGCAACAATTTAAGTCAAATTTTATGACAGCATATATTTTAGAAAAAATAATTTTCAACGGAAAGGAGGTGCTTTGCAAACTAAATAACCATATCTAAATAGTTGCTTCTGAAGCTTTACAAGTAACTCGGGATTAACGCTTACTTTTACATCTTTTGTTTCTATTTTTAACTTCTCTGTTCTATACATATTAATAATGAAGGCAGGTTTTTTTGTTCATTTGATTGCTAATAGGATTAAATATCTCAGATGTCAAATGCATATTTGAAAATCCCCTAATTACATTCTTAAGACGATAAACTATTGATTGCCATATTGTGACTCATAAAGAATTTAGTAGCTAAACTTCTTTTCTATAGCATATGCATTCATTTCCTTGCCAAATAACCTGGAGAGTACCAGAAAAACCAGGTAACCAAAATATCACTTCATCATGGAATATGTTATACCCATTCTTCGTTATTGTTCAGTTTTGAGAGTCAAAATGCAAATAAAGCATCACAATTGCTCCAACTATGTATTAGACCATTGTAAATCTCCACTTCCTGGTAAGTTGCTTAATCAGTTGGTTGCAGCTCAAGTTCAGGTGTTTTTGAACAACACATGAACCAGGTGCAATCTTATTTCTGGTACAGGTATGGTCACTCTAACTGACAACCTATACCTGGTGAGGGACGGGAACAGCGTGAGCTTGTTCTGAGCTTAAACTAGACATGTCTAGCCAGGGTTGCACTCCACCTAAAAGATCTGGTTTGCACAGGAAATTGAAACATTACAAAAATGTGCATAATAAAAGAGATAATTATTTCAAGGTAAGGGACATGATTGTAACACACAATGTTAGGGAGTAGATAGGATTTATTGTTGGTCACCCTTCTTTCTTTGCTTGAATCATACAAATGTAATACTTTGATTATGCACCTTTTGGCGACAAGGATATTGCTAAAGTTCTTGCAAACTGACCTGAAGCTAAGGAATAGGACAGGATAAGGAGTTGGACCCAGACTTTTAAGTGACTTTTGCCAATTCCCACACCCCCTGCAGCCCCTAGCACTACCTACATTATTGTTCTTTTCTTAGCAATTGCTTGATTTACACAGTCGATGCTAAAACTTCTTTATGCAAAGGAATTATATTTATGGTTATTACCGAATAAAATGGCTCACTAGTACTACATTGTCGTATCATAAATAAACATCACTACACTACAATAGCACTAATTGAAATGTGCAAGAATTCAAAGTCTACAGGTTTACCATGAAGGAGTGGGAGGACACACAATGACAGATCTTTATAGCAGAAACTTGCATCTACTAATACTGATAAATGCTGCTCACTTTTATAATAGGATTATATACAAGCACTCAAACACCAGTGTTTTCTACTAATGAGCACCAGACAGCTCAGATTCAGAATACTAAGGGCATGTAACAAGGCAAGATAAGAAAGTTCTATATTACTCTACAGTATTTTTTATCAAGTTACCTTGAAAATTAACATTATTTCTGTGTGTACTTCATAATGTTTTAAACAGAAACATTATATTTTAAAAAGCACATTAAATTAAGCATTAGTTTAAGTCTACCTCTATTTACCCTGCAAAAAATATTCTAATGAAATAGAGATTTACAGTGGTACCTCGGGTTACAGACGCTTCAGGTTACAGACGCTTTAGGTTACAGACTCCGCTAACCCAGAAATAGTACTTGGGTTAAGAACTTTGCTTCAGGATGAGAACAGAAATCGCATGGCGGTGGCAGCAGGAGGCCCCATTAGCTAAAGTGGTACCTCAGGTTAAGAACAGTTTCAGGTTAAGAACGGACCTCCAGAACAAATTAAGTTCTTAACCCGAGGTACCACTGTACAAATTATAGAAAGTTGCTAACTCATAATTTCCCATTTTATCAGATGATTGAAAACATCATGTATAGATCACATCACAATTCAAATAACCTGTTGCACAGGTTGAAAGTGTCAAGTGCACACAAAATTGGCTGCAAGCCATGTTAGATCTAAATCACACTGAGGCTTCCACCTGCCCTGGAATCTGTTTTTTGTGTCTTGCTTTGGTCCTTCTGGAACAGGGTGGGGAATGGCACAAGGGCAGTGAAAAGAAGAGAGATTTGGCAAAATTGCAAAAAATTGCCACAACCACATCAGAGTCCCTTCATTATAAGATTGAGTTTAAGGATTCTTCTTTGTAAATAGCATCCATGCTCACCCAGGTTCCTCACTTGGGAGCTGTCTCATGGAAAAAAGAGCTTGAATTCAACAAAGTCAGACTTTGCAAGAGTAGTGGAACTTCTACTGTGCAATGGGACTCCCCCAATTCCTCTCCCCACCCTGCACATCTGTTCTGTCTCTCTCTCCCCCCCCCACTCTCTGGAGCAGATTTCGGAGTGACACAACGATGGGGGGATGGGAAGTCCCATTGTGCAAGTCATTCTGCTCTCACATTTATTGATCATTCCAAAAGTGTAAACAGCCAAAATATTTTACATATAGTTGTAAATTCCATATACATTTGTAAAAATTGTATTGTTTAATGCTTTCAACAGCCATGGCACTTTTATTCCAATTTTATATCATTAAATATAAAGGAGAAAGGCAGTAGGCAAGAGGACTAAGCTGAACTCTTCCCTACTTCAATGTCTCTGTGTTATGAGTTTGTGGGTACCAGACTCCTCTAAATTTCTGGGTTCAGTAGGTGTTAGAATTTAAGGTTTGGGGTGCTAAAACTGGGTGGCAGCCCCTGAAAATCCATGCCTATGGGGTGAGAAACCCTTGCAAATGATGTAGGATATGTTGTGGGAGGGTGTAGACATATGGGGGAATTGGTGCAAACCCACTTCCTTGTGCTAATGGGATAGAAATTTAGGATTCAAGCCAAAATTTCTTATTCCCACAGCATTCCACCCCCCTTTTTGAATATTATTATTTGTATCATCTACATCAGGAATAACTAATCACTCAAGGCATTGCAGAAAGTAGTGTTAAAAATAATTTTTCATTGGCTTAAGTATGTTACTGTATTCCAATCAGATGCTGAAGTTAATGATTTTCCCAAGTAAGAAGTGAATCATTAGTTGTATAACCATGGCAATGATACGTGATCCTTAAATTCCTTATTTTAACTTTATGTAAAAAATATGTACTTTGCTATATGAGTTCTTACCAATATAAAGCAAGATTCTAGTTTCTTTAATGAATTGCCTAAAAAAATCCTTGCAAACATAAATGACACTGATATGGAAAAATTAAAGGTAACACACTGAAAAAAAATGAAGTGTTTTTTGTTGTTTTTTTAAACCTCTCTCCTGTTTCTACATGCTTGGTTAAAAGTCTCTTGACAGAAATAAAAAGATCCTCCCCAGCATATGGAAGAGTTGCTATGCCCTTCCGGGGATGGTCTGTAACTATGTTCACCTCAGGCACGCCAAGGAGAGGTGAATTGTCAAATGTAATTTCAATCACTGGGTGGTTTGGTTGAGTCAGATTAGTTGTATGCAATCATGATAGATAGTTTATCCCAGCCCCAAACTGCCACTTGGGAAATCTTGCACGCAAACGAACAGAAACTCAGTCATTATTAGTGTCAAGAAGGTATACAGAGGCAAAATTTGGTTGGCAGCCAAGCAAGATGAATCAAGGCGAAAAAGTGACCAATTGCATGTTCAAAATGGAAATTGATAGGCACATTGTAGTTTGGGGAGGTTTTAAACATCAGAAAAAGTCATATATTATTAATTGTTCAATGATTAATATTTTAAAAGTGTTCTTTATGGAGAATTTTCTTTAAAAGTCAATGTAAATTAAACACATTAGTGTCCCAATTTTTAAGCCTTTATGGAAAGAACTGTATTGTGGCAAGAAAACATATATATTTTATGTAAGAGTATAAAACTAGTCTGCAAGTACAAACATTTCCCCCCAAAATGAATCACAGCAAAATAATTGCTCATACTAAAATGTTTATATCAGTATCATTCTGTTTATCAAATTTAATGGATATTTCAGTTTGATGAATCACTTCGTATTAGAGAGGTCATTTTCTCTATCCTTTTGTAAGTACTGCTTAATAATGATTTGCCCTCCAAAGCTATCAGTGTTAGAGCAACAAGATGTTAAAACACCAAGGTGAGTAATCACCAGGTTGGTCCATTAGCAAAAAATTACTGGGAGAAAAAGCCATCAGGTTTCATAGCCTGAAGTGATATGCTCTGACAAATCTAACAGCTCTTTCTATGTCATTCCTAATGCACTTGTCACTCAGTATTACCCATCCTCATTAATGACAATGGGAAAGTTTATCTTGGTAACACGTTTTAAATCATCCACTCTTTACAATGGGACCATGAAATCTCTTATAAAACATGAGGCGGGAACTACATTGACAACAAAAGCTCTTCCTGGCAGCTTTACTCTTAATTCCTGTTCAAGG
Organism: Podarcis erhardii; assembly: GCF_964252035.2. Taxonomy (NCBI): domain Eukaryota; kingdom Metazoa; phylum Chordata; class Lepidosauria; order Squamata; family Lacertidae; genus Podarcis; species Podarcis erhardii. Next base: position 65,740,190 of record NC_138497.1, on the reverse strand, counting down.
AGTAATCTGTTTATCATAAAATCATACAGAACAATATATTAAATGAAATCTGAAACAAGAATAGGTAGTGTGATTTTCAAACACATAAGTATTTTTACAACATTGGTACTAGGTTACAAACGTTATTTTAAACCAGCATAATTTATATGGCTCCTTGCTTCATCTGTAAATGACAGGATCTGAAAACTATTTTCCTGGAAATTCAGAAATGCTTAAAACAAAAATGCAAAAAGCACTTTTATTTATTTCCTCACACTATATTCTGCCTTTCCTCTTAATTAAAGTACAAGGTGGCTAAAAATACAAAAGAGAACAATCACAATAAATAAGTTATTGTTAAAACACAACAAATCATGATATAAAAAAAGAAATAAAACAGCAACAACAGCCAGCAAATTGCCAGTTACATTCCAAATGGTTAGACAAAAGAATTTTTACTTTACTCTTAAATATGGCCAATGTATGAATCACAGAGTTGGAAGGGACCCCAAGGGTCATCTAGTCCAACCCCCTGCAATGAGATGTCCAGATGTCATTTGGGTGGGAGTTTCATAATGCTCTCTCTTGTGTCATTGTCAAACTAGTAGAATATAGTTAACGCTCGGCCAACAAGAAGGGTGTCTCTAGATGATCTTAGTAGTTGGGTGGGGCAATACTGGAGAAGCACATGGGCCCCAAATCAATCGCTTACAACTTCAATTAATCCCACTAGCCCACAGGCAGCTAGTGAAGAGATCTGAGGACCAGGCTAATGTGATCTACTCTTGCTACCCCAGATAGCAAATGGGCAATGGCATCCCACAGCAGCTTCTCCTTCTGGACCATCTTGAAGGGGAATCCCACACAGAACACATTACAGTATACAGGAGGTTATTAGCAGATGGGTAACTGGGGCCAAACTGTTCCTGTTCAGGAATGGTTGTAGATGATGGACCAACTGAAGCTAGACATAGGTGTTCCTCACCACTTGGGCCTCCAGCAACAGTTTAGAATCAAAGAGAACTCCAAAGTTATGAACCTGGTCTTACAGGGGTTGTGCCACACATTCAGAACAGTTTCTCTCTAATTCCTGGTCTTGGGAACCACTCACCCACAGAGCCACTGTTTTGCTTTAAAATATTTTTTATTAACAGGCCAATCACATCACATTAATTCCAAATCACTTTAGTTCCAAATTACACAGCCAAATTTTTAAATTGTTGTTGGGGGTACCCATACTTCGTGCTCCGAAAGGGATCCAAACATCTCTCTTGCTGCTGCTTTAATGTACCTTCTCTTTGTTGTTTTCCTCATCTTCTTGTTGTTATTATCATATATTCCTTTCTTTGTGATCTCTGATAGTCTCCACAAGCGGGTTGAAAACAAACATTGTTATATCCTGTGTGGATTTTACACTCCTCCAAGAGCCATGTAAAAAAAAAAAAAAAGCAGATGCCATTTCCACACCTCTTTACAAAACATTCCCACAGTCTGTCCGTTGATTTCCACAGGCCTGCCAGTCATAGAATCATAGAGTTGGAAGAGACCACAAGGGCCATCGAGTCCAACCCCCTGCCAAGCAGGAAACACCATCAGAGCACTCCTGACATATGGTTGTCAAGCCTCTGCTTAAAGACCTCCAAAGAAGGAGACTCCACCACACTCCTTGGCAGCAAATTCCACTGTCGAACAGCTCTTACTGTCAGGAAGTTCTTCCTAATGTTTAGGTGGAATCTTCTTTCTTGTAGTTTGGAGCCATTGCTCCGTGTCCGCTTCTCTGGAGCAGCAGAAAACAACCTTTCTCCCTCCTCTATGTGACATCCTTTTATATATTTGAACATGGCTATCATATCACCCCTTAACCTCCTCTTCTCCAAGCTAAACATGCCCAGCTCCCTTAGCCGTTCCTCATAAGGCATCGTTTCCAGGCCTTTGACCATTTTGGTTGCCCTCCTCTGGACATGTTCCAGTTTGTCAGTGTCCTTCTTGAACTGTGGTGCCCAGAACTGGACACAGTACTCCAGGTGAGGTCTGACCAGAGCAGAATACAGTGGCACTATTACTTCCCTTGATCTAGATGCTATACTCCTATTGATGCAGCCCAGAATTGCATTGGCTTTTTTAGCTGCCGCGTCACACTGTTGGCTCATGTCAAGTTTGTGGTCAACCAAGACTCCTAGATCCTTTTCACATGTACTGCTCTCAAGCCAGGTGTCACCCATCTTGTATTTGTGCCTCTCATTTTTTTTTGCCCAAGTGCAATACTTTACATTTCTCCCTATTAAAATTCATCTTGTTTGTTTTGGCCCAGTTCTCTAATCTGTCAAGGTCGTTTTGAAGTGTGATCCTGTCCTCTGGGGTGTTAGCCACCCCTCCCAGTTTGGTGTCATCTGCAAATTTGATCAGGATGCCCTTGAGTCCATCATCCAAGTTGTTGATAAAGATGTTGAATAAGACCGGGCCCAAGACAGAACCCTATGGCACCCCACTAGTCACTCTTCTCCAGGATGAAGAGGAACCATTGATGAGCACCCTTTGGGTTTGGTCAGTCAGCCAGTTACAAATCCACTGAGTGGTAGCATAGTCAAGACCACATTTTACCAGCTTCTTTACAAGAATATCATGGGGCACCTTGTCAAATGCCTTGCTGAAATCAAGGTAGGCTACATCGACTGCGTTCCCTTCATCTACCAGGCATGTAATTCTGTCAAAAAACGAGATCAGATTAGTCTGACATGACTTATTTTTCAGAAATCCATGCTGACTATTGGTGATCACAGCATTCCTTTCTAGGTGCTCACAGACTGTTTGCTTAATGATCTGCTCCAGAATCTTCCCTGGTATTGATGTCAGACTGACTGGGCGGTAATTATTTGGGTCCTCTCTTTTCCCCTTTTTGAAAATAGGGACAACATTTGCCCTCCTCCAGTCTGCCGGGACTTCGCCTGTTCTCCAGGAATTCTCAAAGATGACTGCCAGTGGTTCTGAGATCACATCTGCCAGTTCTTTTAATACTCTTGGATGCAGTTCATCTGGCCCTGGAGACTTGAATACATCTAAACTAGCCAAGTATTCTTGTACTATCTCCTTAGTTATTCTGGGCTGTGTTTCCTCTGCTGAATCATTTGCTCCAAATTCTTCAGGTCGGGCATTGTTTTCTTTATCGGAGAAGACTGAGGCAAAGAAGGCATTGAGGAGTTCAGCCCTTTCTGTGTCCCCTGTTTGCATTTCACCATCTCCTCTGAGTGACCCCACTGTTTCTTTGTTCTTGCTTTTGCTACGAACATACCCATAAAAGCCTTTTTTGTTGCTTTTAACCTCTCTAGCAAGCCTGAGTTCATCCTGTGCTTTAGCTTTTCTGACTTTGTGTCTACACGTGCTGGTTATTTGTTTGAATTCCTCTTTGGTGGTTCCCCCCCTTTTCCATTTTTTGTACACATCCTTTTTTAATCTTAACTCAGTTAATAGTTCTTTAGATAGCCACCCTGGCTTCTTTAGGCACCTTCCATGTTTCCGTCTCATTGGTATTGCCTGAAGTTGTGCTTTTACTATCTCCCTCTTAACAAACTCCCAGCCATCATGAACTCCCTTTCCTTTTAGTATTACTGTCCATTGGATCTCACTCAGCACTTCCCTAAGTTTTATGAAGTCGGCTTTCTTAAAGTCAAGAAATTGAGTCCTAGTATGCTTGGCTGCTCCTTTCCGCTGTATAGTAAACTTCAGAAGAGCATGATCACTCGCGCCTAATGATCCTTCCACTTCTACCCACTAACCAGGTCATCAACACTGGTTAGGACCAGATCTAAAATGGTTGTTCCTCTTGTTGCTTCTCCCACTTTCTGGACAATGAAGTTGTCTGCAAGGCAGAAATGACTGGCAGAATCCAAGACCTGGGAGAAGAGTCGGTGGAAGAGGACTGGAAGAAATTTAAAGACTACCTGCAGAAACATTGTAAAATGTCTGAATGTTAAAATGATGTTGGGCTTAAAGAGAATATTGCATTAGTGATCTAGTTAAAAGGAGTATGAAAAAAATCTTAAAAAGAAAAGGGGGAAAAAGATCAGAGTAATATTATGTCAAATTTAAACAAAATGGCACAAGGGTTTAAGTTATTAAGAATGGTTAAAATTTGAGAATGAGAAGAGAAGGAAAATTGGAGACATAATAGGTTGAAATATATAATAAACGAGGTTTGAAAGAGGGTTAGAATTTGCTGAATTTGACTGAGTGAAGGGGAACACAAAGAAGGGAGATGTGAGGAAGTCAAGAAAGAAGGTTATATAGATAATAAGCTAAAAAAAAAGGATTTTCTCTTGTTTATGTTTTTATTGTTTTTTTCTGTTTCTTTATGATGTACCTTTTCTTTTTGTTGTTTCTATTATATAAAATTTTAATAAATATCTTTTAAAAAAAATATTAAGTTGTCTGCAAGGCCAGTGAGGAATCTGTTGGCTGAGTTTGACATCCAACAAATATCCGGGTAACTGAAGTCCCCCATTACTACTATCTCCCTTCCTTTTGCATGCTTGGCCATCTGTTCCAGGAAGGCATCATCTATGTCCTCCGTTTGGCTTGGGGATCTATAGTAAACTCCCACAATGAGGTCACTGTTATTCTTCTCTCCCTTAATTTTGACCCAAATGCTCTCACTTTGGCTTTGAGGTTCTAAATCTTGGATCTCTTCACAGGTATACACATCCCTGACATATAACGCCACTCCTCCTCCTTTCTTGTCTGGTCTGTTTCTCTGAAATAGATTGTATCCCTCCATTATTACATTCCAATCGTGGGACTTATCCCACCAGGTTTCAGTGATGCCTATTATGTCATATTTAGTTTGCTGTACCAAGAGCTCAAGCTCATCTTGTTTATTTCCCATGCTTTGCGCATTAGTGTACAGACATTGAAGTCCATTCATCATTCCCCCGTGTCTCTTATTTAAGGATTTTTTCCTCCCACCACTAGGTCTGCGTGCTGTTTGCTCCATTTGGTCTATGACATTTGGATGATCATCTTCATCAATTGATAGACTCCTACCTTCAGGAGCACTGTCTCCCTCCCCCACATTAGTCAGTTTAAAGCCCCCCTGATGAGATTTCTGAGATTTTTGGCAAAAACATTCCTCCCAACCGTTGTGAGGTGCAGCCCATCGCTTGCCAGAAGTCCATCTTCAAGAAACTGCAGTCTGTGATCTAAGAATCCAAACCGTTCCTGTTTACACCATTTGCGAAGCCAGCTGTTCACTTCCACTATTTTTCCCTCTCTCCCTGGGCCACGTCGTTCAACTGGGAGTCTCTCATCAATTTTCTTAGGGGGCCCTGCCAGGTCCAACTCACATTCTGATATAGTAACGAGCCATGGTCCTCCTCCCCCTCGTCCTCCTGTAGGCAGGCCTGCCGTAACAAATCTCTTTTTATTGCTGCGTCACAAAGAACTTTCATTCCTTCCCGATCTTCCCACCAGCCATGTCTTTGATTAGTAATTTATTTCCACACATTTCTTAATCCTCCTGCTTGTGATCAGTAATTGCAACGATTCTTTTCTTTTGGGGGGGGTTATTAGGTACTCACCTAAGACAAAAAAAGAAAAGTTTCCCCCTCCCCTTTTCAGTTCCGCTACATACCAATCCTTTGAGGAATCTTCTTGATTTATTGTTAAATCCAGCCCGTCGCTTCCACTTCACAGAGTTCCCTTTAATTAGCAGTCTTTACTCCCGATATTTACTTGAAGTATGTGCATTTGCTTCTCTCTCTAATTGTTTATTTCGAGCTATTGCAGCTAGTGTGCGATCAGAGACAGCGTCCGGGAGAGCCGGACCCACACAAGGGCTTTGTGCCTAGTGCCCTCACCCCCTTCTTTCGAATCCGGGGGTGATTTATGGCCATAGCAGGCAAGGCAGTGTTCCCCATTTCCTTGGGGCAACAAGGGAGGCTGCATACTCCCATATCAGACTCTTAATTACCTCGTGTGAGCCGGAGAGATGTTATTGTCGGCCATCTTCCAATGCGCCCCTAGTGGCCCCCCAGAGCCACTGTTTTGAGAGGATTCACTTCAGTTTAATGGCCCTCATCCAGTTCATCACTTCAACACTCTCTTCTTATTCAGACGGAATGAGTAGTGCTGGGTATCATACATATATTGCGGGTTTTGCACTTCAAACCCTTGCACGTATTTGTTTGCTTAGTAATGCATAAATCCCTTGCAAATTTTGAAATATTTATTTAACTTGTTTAAAAAAGCAATATAGCACTTCCTATTTAAAAAATTCAAAGCTGTGTATTAAAACAATAATAAAAAACAAACAGAAACAATAATACATGATTTCTGATAATATAAAAATCACAAGAATATAGTAACCATAAAAGCTGACTGCACCCACCAAGCAATATTAATGGCTAGGAAATGCCTAGGCAAACAAGTATGTTTCCCACATGCTTTGGAAACATAATACTATTATTGTATGCCCTATTTCTGAAAGGAGGATGTTTCACATGATGGTTGGTAGTACAACTGTGAAGCGGTCGCATCATGGATTTTTGAAGGCTGCAAATTATGATCTTACTGCAGGGTTTCCCAAACATGGGTCTCCAGCTGCTTTTGGATCACAACTCCCATCACCCTTAGCTAGCAAGACCAGTGGTCAGGGATCATGGGAACTGTAGTCCAAAAACAGCTGGAGACCCTGCCTTACTAAATTGGCAGGTCTATGTGGTAGAAGGCATTTTCTTTAGTAACCTTAGACCAAGTTGTAAACCAACAGTAGATCCTTAAACATGGCTTGGTAACAGATTGACAGTTAGTCCAGTTTCTTTAACAGGTGTTACACGATCATGTTAGGGTGCAAACAAGCTCCTGCATTTAATACCAACTGCATAATCTTATTTGTTTGTATATTTATTTTTTGATTTGTATACCACTCTTCATCCAATGATCTCAGGTCAGTTCACAGCACTAAATGCAAAAACTGAACCAAAAACAGAGCAAACCAATAACCGCCCCCCTCACAAACACATTTAAAAGGACATAGAATAGCCCAGTTGAAGAAGAACATTTTTGCTTGGGGGCAAAAGATGTACAGTGGTACCTTGGGTTAAGAACTTAATTCGTTCTGGATGTCTGTTCTTAACCTGAAACTGTTCTTAATCTGAGGTACCACTTTAGCTAATGTGGCCTCCCGCTGCTGCCGCTTGATTTCTGTTCTCATCCTGAAGCAAAGTTCTTAACCCGAGGTACTATTTCTGGGTTAGCGGAGTCTGTAACCTGAAGCGTCTGTAACCTGAAGCATCTGTAACCCGAGGTACCACTGTATAATGAAGGCGCCAGGCGAGCCTTCCTGCAGAGAGCATTTTACAAATGGGAAGCCATTGCATACAAGGCCTTTTCTTGTGTTGCCATCTTCCAGACCTCTTGCAGAGGAGGCACATGAAGAAAGGCCTCCGATGATGAGATGAGAATCACAGGGTCCAGGACAGTTCATATGGGGAGAGACGGTCCTTGAGGTATTGCTGTCCTGAGCCATTTAAGGCTTTATGGGTCAAAACCAGCACTTTGAATTGGGCTCCAAAACTCATTGGCAGCTAATGCAGTTCGGCTAGGATCAGTGTAATATGCTCAAACTATCTTGCCCCAGAGAGCAACCTGGTAGCTTAATTGTGCACCAGCTGAAGTTTCTGAATTCAGTGCTGCTCTCTGGAACTAGTCCCATAGGTAGGAAAAATAAAGAACTGGATCTTTGAAAATATGTCAAATCATTTCGTAGACATCCATAAGACCTCTAGTTAGAGGGGTATGCTGGAGGCGGGGAGACTTGCATCCAGAAATATGCTAATTAACAAATAACCATATGCATTGACCCCCCACTGGCACAAGGCCTCTGTAAACTGCATGGCAGCATATATATCTCCCTCTTGTGCAGATCTCTGGAGTTTTTAATCTTCATAATATTAATTAGGCTTGTGCTTATTTTTACTTTTTGGTCTAGTAAATGCAGAATGACTTCAGACGTGATGCAAAGCATCTCACAGAAGCCCAGTAAAAGGAAATCTGAGCCATTCATACAGAAGAGATGTGTCAGATCCAAAGTCAGTTGTAGTTTATATTTGATTCAAAAACAAAGGAAGCAGGAAAACCATTGCTATGAATGCTATGGACATGCTACATCAAATTACATATTAAGTAGGTTCTGATAAGAGAACTGCCAATTCAATCTACTTTTAGTCAGCTGGAATGCTTACTCTTAAAGGGAAGAAAAAGCAATGTCAGGCAAGATATGTGACCCACGTGTAAGCAGGTTTCCACACAGGTATTGCTAACTGGATCAGGAACTAAGGCAGTAAATTGGATGTGCATCCAAGCATGGATGAGGTTTATCCACCATGTGTCGCTTTCAATTGGATGTGTATTCCAGTCCATATCCAGATGTTCATCCCTAACCATATATAAATACCCTTTTGAATAGTGACAAAAGCCAGTAAGATACATCATCCTTTGGGCCTCATACTGTCCAGCCCTGGAGAAATCCAGTTATTATTCTGCAACGTTCTGAAAATATTTTGGATATTATTATTTTTTACACATCATTAAGCATTAATGCCTCAATGTGCATAATAAAACAAAAAGTTACAAGAAAAAAGTGACTAAAATGTTGGCATCCGTCTGTATCAAAAGTCAGTGAAGTGTGCTGTGGGAGGAGTTATACTCAGATGTATAAAATAAAATTTACATGGACTAAAGCTATTTTTAGGCTTCTGTCCTATACACGCTTAACTGGGAATAAGCTCCAACACTGGGGCTTACTTCTGAGTAGATGTGTACAGGATTGCACTCTAAGATATTTAAGCACTCACTTGTCTTATATCACACAGGGAAGCTCCTGGTAGTTATCTATTGCAATACCTGCCCACATTTAATATTTATGCTGCCTCACACTCCATTCATTTTTAGAGAGAATTAAAGAAGCAGCTATAATAACTGTGAATAAAACTATGGGAATGTTATCTTTAGTTCTGATGATGCAGACCCAAGCAGAAACAGCCATGGCCATGGCACTGCTGTGCTCATGAAGAACTAAGCTACATGCCATTCAGCCTTTTGAAACTACAGTGTTTATTTATTTATTTACTGGCACTGCATGTATAAGCAGTCATACACAAGTTGATCGCATGTAAGTGGGGGACGCTTGTTACTAAGAATTAACAACATTCTTAGGACAGACTATTGGATAGGTAATGGAACACATGAAAACCAACTTCAACTGTTCATCTAATTTTTGGTCTCTAAGGTGCTACTGGAAGGAATTTTGTTTTATTTTGTTTCGACTATGGCAGACCAACACAGCTACCTACCTGTAACTGTTCATCTAATGAAACTATTAACACAGAGGGAAAATATTCTAATATGGAATATGTGTACCTGGAGTTTTGCATGAGCGAAAACTGCTTATCTGAGCATGGAAGGCAGATTGAAAGTATATGGGTAAAAATTGTAGGAGAGGAAAACAACAGTGATCTTACTGTAGGTGTCTGCTATGGACCTGAAAGCCAAACTGATAACTTGAATGATGCCTCCCTACCGCAGATTACCAAACATTCAAAAAGGAGAGGTATAGTACTAATGGGAAGTTTCAACTACCCCAATATGTGTTGGAGCTCAAACTTTGCCAAGACTGTAAGGTCCAACAAATTCCTCAATTGACTCACTCACCACTTCATTTCCCAGAAGGCAGAAGAAGCAACAAGGGGGTCATCTCTCTTGGACCTGGTCCTCACCAACAGGGAGGAACTGATTGAAGAAGTGAAGGTACAGGGAACCTTGGGAGGAAATGATCAGGCCTCTGGTTTCATTATAAACACGCAACGGAAAGCTGAGTGTAGTTGGACATGCATGCTGGATTTCAAAAAGCTTAAGGAACTACTGGGTGAAGTCCCAAGGAAACTGAGATGGCACTGGCTGCCTTACACTTCCTACTCAGATTATCATAATGGTATTGGACCTGACGCAGGGCTGCTTGTTCCTGTTCTGCTTAATTAACATGAGAAGCCCTCCACCACATGGGAACAGACCATGCTTTGGCTCCTCTCCATGCCAGCATTAAACCAAGGAAACTGGTTAAAACTGGTGAAGAGCCACAATGTGGACTCCTCCTGTATTTATATTGCTGTAATTTTTATTTTCTTTAGTTGTTAAATAAACAACCAGCCTTTCCACAAAATAGTTTCACCATCCTTTCCACAAAATAGGTTGAGAAAGATTGAGGCAATTAACAATATTAAAGTACAGATGGATAAAAAAACAACTGAACAACTACCTAAATAAACTTAATCTTTATAGTGGCCATAAACAAGCAACCCTGAATCATTTGCCTGCTGTTAACAGGTGAACAGAGAAGCATCTATACAGAACTCCCTTGGAAAGTCACAGAACGTGAGAGAACCTATTCAGAAGGTCCACTCTCAAGTCCCTACCAAACATTCTTCAGATGCTGGTGGGAGAGAAAGAAAGTCCTTTCCCAGAGATCCAAACTGGCTTATATGGGAGAATACAGTATTTCAAATAACTTGGTCCCAAGTTGCACAAGACTTTCTAGGTCATAATCAGCACTTTTGTGCTTGGAAATACTGTAGTCTGGTAGCCAGTGAAGCTGATGTAACAGCAATCTGGCAGACCCACAATGAGTTTGTTATGGTAGTCTAAACAAGATGTAACTAATGCATGTGTTGCCACAGACAAATCAGACATAGAATCATAGAATTGCAGAGTTGGAAGGGACTCTGAGGATCATCTAGTCCAACCCCCTGCAAGAATATGCAGCTGTCCCATACGGGTATCGAACCTGCAACTTTGGTGTTACCAGCACCACACTCTAACCAGCTGAGCTATCCAGGCTGATATCTCCAGGAACAAGCATCATTGGCTCATTAGCTTTAGCAGTATCAAAAGCACTCCTGGTTACTTCAGTTGATATGGGCATTCATGTTCAGGGCTGAAACCAAAAGTAAAGTGAATCTAAGTCTCCAAAAAATGTGCAACCCTATCCAAGACAGGGTGAGGTCCCACATGATCTTGGTGGCATAGGAAGGAGTGGCAGTGCAGCAACTCCCCAGTTTTAAAACTCCATCCTTAGTAAAAGGTCTATATATCTAAAGACTGAAAGGACGACTGTATCGATTAATCATACGTACTGTACTACAGCTTTCAGCTATGATAATGCTAATCATGAGGCACTGATATAAAAGCTGCCCTACTGGGAAAGTGTTCTCTGTTAAGATGTTTAAATTAATCCCTCACAAGGAAGACACAAAGAATGGTATTTCATTCTGCTTCCTGGTTCAATGTTCTTGAGCATAATCAAGGAGTGATTTGGACAGGCTGACGAAACCTTTCTCTGTCTTCTTCATCTGACAAGATTTTTGTGTGTGTGTGTGAAAACATATATAATGTATTTTTTGTTTTTGTTGTACAGTTGTTATATAGTACAGATGGCTGAAAATAGCACTTCAATTTAAAATTTGCACTACTTTTTGCAATATAATTTGAGGAAAAGGAGACTAGATCAGATCAGAGAGCTGCAACAACTGTGGAAGGTTTTCCATATGTAATTTGAAATGACATAGGGCTGGTTCAGAGACCCTGAAAAATCCTGACCAGACAAATGAGAATTAGCAACATGGAATCAATTTCATCAAAGCACCTTGCTTATGAACCTCCCTGAGGTTTCTTCTTGTCAGTGGAGAGAATACTTAGCTAGATGGACAACTTGTCTGATGCAGAATGGCAATGCTTATGTTCTCAAGGGAAGCCTATTCTGATAGGCAGGTATTCTGATGGACCAGCATAATATACAGAATACATCCCAAAATGAACTGAAGAGCAATGCTGTAAAGATGAGAAGTGAAGTATCAAGGATGATGACTAGGTATGGGAGGGATGGCATCAGTATGTTTTCCCTACCTAGGGCAGTACGGTATTCAGAAAATAATTTCTTCATACTTGGGGCTGAGCAACTTTCTTGGCTACACCCCCATCTATTTTTTGCATACAACCACAGGGCAATACTGCACAGAAAATAAAATTGTTGCTTTTTAATTGATTCAGTCAAAGGCATCCAGGGATCACCTGTGATGTGGCAGTGGCTACCAGGGAAAGGGCTTTTCCATAGTGTCATCTCCGCTTGGAAATGTTCTTCCCAGAAAAGGTTGCATGGACCCATTTCTCATGTCTTTTCAACATTAGGCAAATATATTTGCACAGACTTTTAAATTTATATAATTTTGCTTGATTTGTGTGGTCTTTTTATATATTGCTGCTGTTTATGATTATTTTCTTTACATTTTATTGTAAGCTGCACTGACACCTTTATAGAGTAGGGTGAACATCTTAATAATGACAGTTGAAAAGACAAAAATTGCTGTGTATTATTATTATTATTATTAAGTTTAAGTTTTGATACCACACTTCATCTGAACATCACAGGTTGGTTTACAATAAAAAAACAAAAACAAAAATAACCACAATAGCAAACGAAAGCAATACTCCCCTCAGTTTAAAAGGCCATAGATGGTTTAATTAGAGGCCTGGGAGAGGAGGAATGTTTTTTCCTGGAAGATAAGATACATAACAAGGGAGCCAGGCAAGTCTCCCTGGGGAGACCACTCCACTAATACAGAACCACTGCAGAAAATGCATTGCTACCCTCCAGACTTTTGCAAAGGAGGCACACGAAGAAGGACCTCAGAAGATGATCACAAGGCCTGGACTGGTTCATATGGGGAAAGGCAATCCTTGAGGTACTGTGGTCCTGAGCCATTTAAGGCTTTATAGGTCAAAACCAGCACTTTGAATTGGGCCTGGAAACTAACTGGAACCTAGTGCAGTTGTGCCAGGATTGGCGTTATATGCTCAAATCATCTTGCCCCAGTGAGCTATCTGGCCGCTGAATTGTGTACCAGCTGAACTTTCTGAACTATATTCAGAGGCAGCCCACAAATATATTGCATTGCTGTAATCTAACCTTACCAGAGTGTAGATGACCAAAGTCAGGATATCTCTGTCCAAATAGGGGCACAGCTGGGTCACCAGCTGTAGCTGATGGAAGATGCTCCATGCCACTGAGGCCACCTGAGCCTCAAGCAACAGCAATTGATTTAGAATACCCCCAAGTTGCGTACCTACTCTTTCATAGGGGGTGTAACCCCCCATCAAGAGCAGGCAACCTCCCATCCACCCAGTCTACGGAATTGCCCACTAACAGTGCCTCAGTCTTATCTGCGTTGAACTTCTATTTGTTGGCTCTTATCCAGTCCATTACTGAAGCAAGGCAACCCACTAGCACATCTACCGCCATACCTGCAGATGTAAAGGAGAAGTAGAGCTGTGTGTTATCAGCATATTGCTGACAATGTACTCCAAAATTTTGGATGACCCTGTTCAGCGATTTCATGTAGATGTTAAAAAGCATGGGGATAAAATTAAACCCTGAGGAACCCCACCTTGAAGGCTCCATGGGGCTCAAGAGCTCTCCCCAAGCAGCACCCTATGGAAGTGACCATCCAAGTAGGACTGGAACCACCACAACGCAGCGCCTAACTCAGACAAACAGGTCCAGTACCATGGTCAATGGTATTGAAAACTGCTGAGAGGTCGAGGAGAATTAACAAGGACACATTTTTCCTGTATCTCCCAACAAAGGTCAAAATAGTGTGACCAAAGCAGTTTCTGTGCCAAAACAATAACAGCAGTAGCAGTGTAGCATAGGTCAAATTAAAACAAGGGGAAAGTAAAACACAGCAGAAACAACATAAAGGAAATTAGCTTAAAGTAGAGCTGCATGCCATGGATTTGAAAAAACAAGCCTGGTAGAATTCTTCAAGTTAAGAGCTTCAGTCAGAAAATACAGATAGTCTGTATAGTAGATTTCAATATGTGATGATACTATGGTTTTCAAATTCAATGCACATATACTATTGTATTCTTAATGTTTCTACACATCAATATGCAGATGAGGGAAAAGGAACTGAATTTCACATATTTTGGTCAAAGCAATGATAGTCTAAAAGTAGTAATTCAAAACTTTAGATGAAGTGTAGTCAGTATTTAAAAACCATTTATTTATTCAAAACTTCTGAAATAATGCATTTCATTTTTGACAGGCAGTCTTTTACAATATTGAAACCCAATCCTTGATTTCATCAAACCTTTCATATTCTGTGCCTTATTCCTGGAAGGCTTATGCCAAAACGATTTAGTTTGATTTTCTTTAACAATGGTAGGTTGGCTTGACAGCGTCTGACAAAACAATTCAGTGAAGTACTGCATACCAGGTAAAAAGAACCTGAACTGGCTAGTAGATGAAATAATGCCGAATGGGACATGCAGGTATGAAAGAAAAAATCCTGTAGGTACTTTATTGCTTTAAAAAGATTACACTTAATTTCAAATAACTAAATTTAAAAGTTATTTCATACCTGCAAATTTTTATCTACCATTTAATTCTTTTAGTTTGGTGCCTTTAACTTAAGTACCTATTGCTCCATCCAGTCTAAATGAATGGGAATAACTCACAACTAAAATGTCTTTTGGTTTGGTCCTTTGTCCTTTTAAAGTGAGAATATACACTGTTGGGAGAAATGGTTCCTTTGATCTGCTGCCTTCTAGCTCTTGAGCTGAAGTGGAAACTCAGGAGTGTCATGTTCATATAAGGATGTGTTTCTTGTTATAGAACAAGGAAACACCCAACGTGGCCTTTATGTTTCATGTGAACCTCAAAGCTCTTTCATTTCCTAAAGGCAAAAGCAGCAGTAAGTTACTACATACTAAATGTTAACACCTTCAGACGTGTCCACACAATGTCTTTAGTCCTCCAATATTATATAGGTTTCCTAGATAACACACAGCCCATACTTCCTTTCCTTCTATAACAGTTTCTTGACAGTAGAGACCATAACACCTCCCCCCCCACAGAGGTTTTATGACTAGCTTACTAGGATTCTCTTGGTTCTCATAGTGCTAAATAATGTACCTGTGAAAAGCAGGTCTAACAGCCTGAAGGCTCTGTGAGAATAGGGAATTGGGGCCCTCAGCTGCACTCAAATTGCCTGGAGCTCTTGCTACAAAGGGAAGCTGGGGAATGCATTGGATTGTCCAAGATTTTTCTCCCCTCAAATGATGTTTATATGGTGCATACAGTTCAAGAAATTAGGTTTTTTTTAAAGGAGCTTTAATAGCAACAACCATCTCTTGGTCAGTCTTAACTTTCCATGTGCACTTTAAAGAGCTCTCAAATCACTCCCTCAACAAAGTGGCACTGCATAACAAACTTTGTCACAATGGTAGCATTCTGGATAATCCCAGTGTGGTGCTTCTTACTGTATGAGTACTCCCTTAGTGAACACAATGAGAACATGCCTTTTTGAAACAAAACAGCATTGTCCAATTCTAGCAATTTGTACCACTACTTCCAAAGTGATATTGCATCTACTAAAATGCAAAAGTCTCCATTTCATGGCAAGCAAGGTGGATGCAAAGCAAAGCAAAGCAAAGCAAAGCAAAGCAAAGCAAAGCAAAGCAAAGCAAAGCAAAGCAAAGCAAAGCAAAGCAAAGCAAAGCAAAGCAAAGCAAAGCAAAGCAAAGCAAATACTACCACTTTGGCAATAACTACAATTCCAGTCAGAGGTACAAAGAAAACTCAGTGATGCTTTAAGACGGACTTCAGCAGGGTTTGCACTTAACATTTTCTGTATTTCACTTTAAGACTCTTTCAACATGTCTTGCAGTGTTGTGAAAGAAGGATTGCCGTTTTCTTATTTGTAAAGATCTTCTAAATAAAGATACTTGGTCCATAACAGTATAGGGGACATTGAAGCACTCAAAGCTGATGGGCCATAAATAGACACCAACAAGCTGTGCTATTTTTCTAGAAAAAGAATGAATGCCTCTATATCCTTACGTGTTTCCACCTCCCTGAGAAAAGCCAGTGGTGTGATTTTTAACAGTGGGTGATTCATGGACAAAGCCCAGTAAATGAAGCCTAACACTTTGCTTCTCCATAAGGTACAATATCAGTTATAATACCAAATCAAGGTGTAGCATACAGGTTGCATTATGCACCAAGCAGTTCCTGATTTAGATCATGAGCTTGCTTAGGCAAGGGTCAACCTGTCATTGGCAATATGATGGTGGTATTGATGTTGCTGCTTATCCTCACTATCATCTACCTTACAGGGTTGCAGAAAGGCTTGAAAAAAGGACAATATGGGAAAAACCTTGAACATTCTCAGTTGCAGTATACAGAGCTCCTCCAGAAGACCTTCAGCATTCATCCTGTTTTGCTTGCACAAAGCTTGCAGAGAGGTTTGTTTATACCTGGTCTTTATTGGGAACTTGTGCTTTTTTACTTGTGGGATGGTCATATGATGACCAGCATTCATCCTGATTTGCTTACGGGGTATCTTACATTAGTTGTTCATTCACCCCACACTTTTCTATGCATTTCCTCATCACTTTCCTAACCCCAAAAAGTCCAGTGTTGTTGGTTTTTTTAAGTGGATGTGTTGCGTTAGGGTGCGAGAGTCCTTTCAACCACTTTAATTGTGCAAACCTGAAGTTCTGGTATGTGTTGAATACCATAGGGTACCTTGATTTCAGTAAGGCTTTTGACAAAGTCTCCCATGATACTGTTTTGAGGCAACTGAGGGGATGCTCATCAAATTTACAGATGGTACCAAACTGGGAGAGGTAGCTAATGCTGCAGAAGACAGAATCAGAATTCAAAATGACCTTAACAGATTGGAGAACTGGGCGCAAGCTAACAAAATGAATTTCAACAGGGACAAATGTAAGCTTCTGCACTTAGGCAGAAAGAACCAGATGCACAAATATAGGATGGGGGACACCTGGATTGACAGTAGTACATGTGAAAAGGATCTAGGGATCTTGGTGAACCACAAGCTTAACGTGAGTCAACAGTGGGATGCAGCAGCAAAAAAAGCTAATGCTATTCTAGGCTGCATCAACAACAGTATAATGCCCGGATCAAGGGAAGTAACAGCACCACTCTATTCTGCCTTGGTCAGACCACACCTGGAATACTGTGTCCAATTCTGGGCACCATAATTTAAGAAGGATGTTGACAAGCTGGAACGTGTGCACAGGAGGGCAACCAAGATGATCAAGAGTCTGGAAACCAAGCCTTCTGAGGAGCGGTTGAAGGAGCTGGGTATGTTTAGCCAGGAACTGGGTATTTTAGCCTGATAAAGAGAAGACTGAGAGGAGATAGGATAGCCATCTTCAAATATATCAAAAGCTGTCACATGGAAGAGGTAACAAGCTTGTTTTCTCCAGCTCTGGAAAGCAGGTCTTGAACCAATGGCTTCAAGTTACAAGAAAGGAGATTCCAACTAAACATACAGAAAAAAACTTTCTGACAGTAAGAGGTGTTTGACAATGGAATGGTCTCCCTCAGAGAGCTGTAGACTCTCCTTCCTTGGAGATTTTAAAGCAGAGGTTTGGTGGCTACCTGTCATGGATGCTTTAGCTGAGAGTGCTGCATTGCAGGGGGTTGGACTAGATGACCCTTGGGTTCTATGATTCCTCTTTTGATGTCATTTCAGAACAGCAAGAGGCAGGATTTTATTCAATAAAAGGTAAAGTTAAGGTTGTTTGATTGTGTTGGTTTTTTAAAAAAACTTTTCCCCTGGTTGTATGGGCTAGGGAAAATAAGTTTTCCCCAGCTGTCTGACAACAAATTGGTAGGCATCTGCCCTGTGTGTATGTGTATGTAGACTGCTATAGTAAGAAAGTATTTACTTTTACTCACTATCCAGACATATTAGTCTCATGTTTGGGGGTGTAGGGAGTCCTTTGTATATGTAATCCCAATAGGCCTTACTTCTGGAAAGAGCTGCACAGGATAGGGAATTCTAATCTGAAGTACCCATTGCAAAAACTAAAGCAGGGTAGTCTTTACTCTGAATTAGTTAATCTGCAACACTTTTGTCTCTTGCTTCATACATCATCAGTTCTGGTTCCGCCCACTGCCAGCATGTGCCCCAATAGATCAACTACAAGGGAAAGCAACCCTTGACAGAAGAAAGGTTCCCAACTCCTGTTGTACACCTTTAGACATATATTTTGTTCAAAAGAAAAACAAGAAGCAGATTCTTAGAAATTCATTATGCCCAATTTACTCTTTTAGTTATTCAATGGAAGAATGACACAAAAATATAATTCCAGTTACAGATAGGTAGCCGTGTTGGTCTGCCATAGTCAAAACAAAACAAATTCCTTCCAGTAGCACCTTAAAGACCAACTAAGTCAGTTCTTGGTATGAGCTTTCGTGTGCATGCACACGAAAGCTCATACCAAGAACTGACTTAGTTGGTCTTTAAGGTGCTACTGGAAGGAATTTGTTTTGTTTTGACAAAAATATAATATCAGATATAGTTATATAGATATTGATCACTGGGAATCTAGAATAATTCAAGTACAAATTTTGCCCTGGAATCATAGATCAAAGCACTTCCGTTTTCCACATTCTATAAACTAGAAATTATTGACATTAATTCATTAATTAAGTGCCGTACAGTGCAGTCTGTAAATATCTAACTCCTAAATGCAGGAAAAGTATAGCCTTTTCCAGTCAGTCTTTGAATACATGTATAGGGGATAATGGGGATTATGTATGCTGTCTTCACCTATTCTTTATGTACCTTCACAACTGGAACAGAACCTGTGTGTGTATGTCAGTTCCTGGAAGTGTGAACCATGCAAATACACTTTTATATAGACAGACACTGTTCCTACCTTCAGGGTGGGGCCTACCACAGTAATTCCCCTCCCACATGTTTAAATCACTGCAATAAATTCCCCTGGAAATTACTCATTACAATTCTAGTGCTAAATAATGTTAATCATACTTAGAGTAGAACTACTGAAATCAATTACAGTATCTTAAGTAATTTGTGTTGGTTGATTTCAGTGGATTTACCATGAATATGACTTAACAGATAATACTTGTACTGTATTTTTTTTTACAAAAAAATCTGTGATTATGTACTTTACTCTGTACAACACAGCTGGGTAACCTGTGAAAATGCTGAATAGTATCTGATCATACTATGACTTCTGCACAGATTACACTCCCTGCCAAATACTGCTTTTACACAGTACAATATATAATAATATATAGGGGGGGAAACTATTTTTTTTCTTTTAAAAGGCAAGAAAGGAAATAAAAAAATACATACTAAGGAGGAAACCAAGTGTTCAGGTTATTTTTAGAGGTAAGGAAAAAGGAACAGTCTCTCTGGTGATTGCAAGTTCTACCATGAAAGGCCACTGACAATGTAAGTCCCACCATGGCATCAGATGGAATGAGATTTGCATACAACAAGCAGTGTCTATGCATGCCAAAATAATTCCCGAAGCAAGTTTCTAATGCAGAGAGTACCTATAAATTGGAGATTGGTCTTAAATCCAAGCTATTACTTTATTAGTCAGCAAGGTAAACTGAATAGAGCAGACATACTCTTATCACAATTGCATTTATCAGGGGTCAGCAAACTTTTTCAGCGAGGGGCCGGTCCACTGTCCCTCAAACCTTGTGGAGGGCCGGACTATTTTTTGGGGGGTGGGGTGGGGTGGGGGAATGAACGAATTCCTATGCTCCACAAATAACCCAGAGATGCATTTTAAATAAAAGAACACATTCTAATCATGTCAAAACACCAGGCAGGCCCCACAAATAACCCAGAGATGCATTTTAGATAAAAGGACACATTCTACTCATGTAAAAACATGCTGATTCCCGGACAGTCCGCGGGCCGGATTTAGAAGGCGATTGGGCCAGATCCGGCCCCCGGGCCTTAATTTGCCTACCCATGGCCTAAATCATTCTACTACTATGCTACTGAAATCTCAATAGATAGCAAGTAACACAGAGCCACTTGTAGAAGCTCATGGAACCATCTAGCCATTATATGGGCCACTGATGCAAGGTCAAGTTAGCCAAGACTTATATAGATGGTATAAATGATAGAAGTGTGGATCATTTTTGCAGTCAAACCAACAATTATGTTTTGCCAGCCAGGCACACAAAGGGGCTGAGGCTCACAGAGCTTTCCTGTGAATTTGCTAGAGAAAACTCTATGAGATCAATTCCTCTGCTGCCTTGGCAGGAAGCTGTAACACCACATACTTCCTTTCTGCCTGGCAGCCTCCCTTTCTTCATTGTGCTTCCAAACTGACCATACATTCAGGTTTGAGCTCTGCAGCTTAGACACCACTTAAACTTACATTTTGTTATTTTGTAATTTAGGTATTAGTTATAAACCTGCTTTCATAATTGCTACTGCAAACAGCTGCTTCAAGACTTAGGCTATGTCAGTAAATGTAACTTTTATTTCTTCACAAATCAATGTTTGTGTGATTGTTGTCTTTAAGGGGGAGAAAAGGGGTAATACCAGGAAAATCTATTCTGCCTTAAAGCATCCTGGATTGTTGTTTCTAGAAGATTAAATCAAACTTGTATTAGCTTCCAATTTTAAAGGAAGCAAAGGGTGGTACTCTGCCAATCCCACGTGAGAAAGGAAGGATAATAACTTAATAATATTCCATCTCCTAGTGTCTAAATCCATTCCCACAAACCATGACTAATACTTGTTTTTTTTTTGTATGATGAAAAATGACATCCATATATTTTATGTGGCCTCCTTCTTCAATGTCTGAGCATGCAGCTGTTATAGGAGTCAAGAAGTGGAATACAAAAAGGGAGGTGTGAGGAGGTCGTTGAAACAAGTGAATGAAAGATAAGATACTGAAATTGTATGATGTGTGCTAAACTGTTTTTGTTTTGTTTTGTTTTGTTTATTGCGTTAGTGTTGTGTAATCTTTTTATATTGTATTGCATTATCTTTTTTTGTCTTTTTTCTTTCTTTTTTTGTAGTGCTTAAAAGTAATAAATATTATTTTTTTAAAAAAGAAAGAAAGCTCATACCAATAACAAACTTAGTTGGTTTCTAAGGTGCTACTGGAAGAATTTTTTTTTTTATTTTGTTTCAACTCCCACGAAAATGAGGTTAGGATTGCAGCCATATATACATATATCTTAATTTTAAATAACATATTGTATATGATAAGACAGAAATACAATATTTAATCAGTATCTTGAGTATTCTTTCCAACTGTTTTGTCAAACCAGGCAGTGATGCCCTGCTAGCCAAATTCAGATGGAGCATGAGAATGAAATACAAAAGTAAACAGGCCTAAAGCAGCCTGAGGGAAAGTCAGGAAGATGGCAATTTCAATCATTTGGAATAATATCAAGGCAGCCCTAGGCTTTCCTCAGAATGGAAACATGTCACCATTACTGCAACATTTCAACAAATCAGAATGCAGAAGAATGGAACACTTATGTAATCACATCAGCTGAACAGCACTTTACTCAGCATTTAAGTGGAAAATAATTATGAAGAAATTCCATTTATGTGAATGGCTTAGCATAGATGTCCAAGGAAAAGAATAGTTCCCTTAAAGTTCTGTTTGGAGTTAATGCAAAAACACATTGCTGAGTTTTTAAAAATAACTTTTACAAAAATGTCTCTGAAATGATGAGGAACAAGTTATATAAAATAAAAGCAGAAGATGCGGCAAAAGATCTGTTAATTCAAGGTACACTAAATACAAATTGTATTTCAAGCCCTTTTCTGTCAGAGAGTTTCATTAAGTTAAACAGCATGTCATATTATTCTACTGAAAAATCAAAAATATTTGAAATATTTAAGGAACTTACCTAATCAGTACATTTTTAGTATGTGTCTAGTCATGTAGCCATCTTTTACTCAATCATCAGAAAATCAAAGGCAAATTGGCATGACTCAACCCAAACTTTAATACCGCATGATTGTGTCGTGTAAGCTTGTTTTGTGTGATGGCTGCTGTGGTTTTAGCAGAGAGATTAACGACCGGACCTAAGCTGGCCTCCAAACCTTGCCCTGCTGATGCCTCAAGCCCTTTGAAGTCTGACCATCATACCTGGCAAAACAACAGTGGGAACTAGGCTGGTGTCAGATCTAATCAAGTTGCCTGCCTCAGCATAGCTAACTATGGGGTACACTAATTGGCCCAATTGCGGATTATACCTTTTGCTACAGATTCAAGACAATAATTTAGTCAAATGATGGTTTTTATCTCCTTCTAATTAAGATTCCAAAGTAGGAAGAAATAGGATTAGACAAGCTAACTTCAAAATTGTGAGTCTCTATTTTTAAAGAGATATGCACTACTATTTTAAAACATGTATAAATGCAATGAAATATCAATACATTTCTTAGAATGCACAATCATTATCTCATTTCCAACAAGCCAGTAAAAATGTACACATAGGCATACTTTAAATTCCAATCAATATTGCCAAA
Organism: Podarcis erhardii; assembly: GCF_964252035.2. Lineage (NCBI taxonomy): Eukaryota > Metazoa > Chordata > Lepidosauria > Squamata > Lacertidae > Podarcis > Podarcis erhardii. The sequence goes on along the minus strand of NC_138497.1, from coordinate 65,717,802 downwards.
AATACATACATTACATACGACTACCAAAGGCCACTACATTTTCTAGTTTTCCATATTAACATGTACTTAAGCATTAAAAATAATAGATTGCGTAGTATGACCTCTTTATAATGGTAATGATGATATGACACTTAAGCTGGTTGCTAATAAGCACATTGTAAAGGACCCTATGATAAGACTGGATAACTAATAACATACTAAGGAATTTGAGAAAACTCATCCCGTGTACTCATGTTGTTACTTGACAAGCAATAGCCTAGTGATGAAAACATAGCTGAAGTAGTTATGTTCCAAGTCACCTGTAAATTCCGACATCATGATTCTAATCTGTTTTTCAGAGACATTGTTAGCTTTCAACACAATGACCGTATGAATGTTGTGTACACTGCTACTTGTCTATAACCTTCTACCTCTTCATTTAGCCCCCTGTTGAAGAATGCTTTATAGTACTTTCTCTACTCTTTTTAAAAATGACACGTCTATAAAATTTGCTATAATTTGTATAATTTATGCTGCTTGCTATTTGTATTTATTTCTAATCCAGGTATGCAAAGGGCTTTTATTTTTTCCTTTTTTGAATTCTTAAATTTAATATGATCTTGGACAACTACCTCCATGCTACGGTTACATGAGGTATGTAGCCAGTGCTTTATACTACCTTACTTATACTATCATTTTGCAGTTTAAAAAGATGATAAATGCTGTAAATTAAGACAGATGTGTCATAATGTAGTAGCTTTTTCTCCAGCAAGAATGAAAAGCATTTATAAGGGGCATAGTCTTGAACAATGAGGGATGATATTATTCAAGTAGGTCATCTATGCATGTCTACAGTTTCTTGTCTAAAGGCTTCTTAACATTGCTAAATCAAATGTCTTTACCCTTAGGCTCCAGAAATTCTGTATAGTGGGCTCTGGGTTTGAAATTTAGAGCAACAGAAAATAGTAATCAGAGATTCTATTTATAGAGGAAACCTCTTCTAAATCAAGCTTCCTTGTGGGAAAAAAAATCAAAATTGTTTCATTCAGAGATATATTAAATGGAAGTTTAACACAGTAAGAAAATACTCTGCCTGTTTGCCTGTGTCAGATAACAATTACAGTTTCTACATTTTAAATTCTAGCATGAATATTAAGGTCCCTTATTGTAGTAGTGATTCAGAAGATGAATAGCCTTTTGATGAAGTGAAATTATGTTAAAATGGACTACTACAGTACAGTGTTTAGTTCCATTAAATGGATTCTTTCCTGAAAAGTGAAAAACCCACAGAGGAATCACAATCTCTTAAAAGGAAAAAAAATGACACAACAATCTTCATCATGCATATTTGGCTTTAAGTGGCTTTTGAAGGGAGCATCTCTAGTTGAGAAACTTCAAGTACTCATGCAGAGATGACCTGCCTGAAAAACTGGCTTCTTGATTAACTATTAACTACTTTCAATAGGACTAGATAATTAAGGACATTGATGACCATTATTAGGAGGAGGGCACTTTAATTTGTCACTTGATAGGCTCCTTTCAACAATTTATAGGTTAGTGCAACTTGCAATTGTGGAGAGACACTGAGAGAGATGGAGAGAGAGAGAGAAAGAGAACCCTTAAGTTACCTTATCAAGTGGCCAGCTAAAGAGGGCAGAGGGTCAAATAAGGGCCAAAGTGGTCACTTAAGGGTGAAATCCCAAACACCAAAGCAGTGCCAAGCCACATTGACCATCATTTGGTGATGAAGTAAAAAATATGCTAATATATTGGTGGCAATTCTTCCTTTTATGGTTTCAAGCAGTTAAGACAAGTGGCCTGCTTAACAGCTTTTCATTTGAAAAGAGATTAAACTAAATGATTTGTCAGGCCTGCTTGGCTGTTTTATGTCTTTGTTTAAAAGCTGTAGAGACTGTATTGATGACTCCCAAAGCCATCTCTTTTTTCACTCGGCATTTACTTGGTTAATAAATACATCAGCTCTAATTGCTTAATAGTTCTGTGTCCACTTGCTCTTTAGCAAGCCTAAAACAAAATAATCTTTTTGTGTTATTGCCTTCTCTGTGGACTATGCATAAAAGGTCAGGGGGGAAAAGTTTAAATTCAGCAGAAAATTTACTTAAGGACATTAATGTAAATGATACTGTGTTTAAAATGACACAGAAGAGCTGAAGGTGATTCCAGTAATGCAAAGGACGTGGTTTCTGAATATTGATAAGGACACTTATCCTTCACAGCACACTCAATTTTAGGCAGCATTGCACATTAGAAACCCTCAACTGGGGTAATAAGATGTAAACACTGTCCCACTCACTAAAACAAGTAAAGAGCAAGTCATTACCATATAATTAAACAAGCTCTTGACGCCTTTAGAAATATGCATGTCATGCTTTGTTATTGAAGGTTGTGGCCTACTTTTTATACATTCGTTTGAAAATAAAATGAATGGTTTCCGGATACTTCAGTTTCTGTAACGCAGAAATTGACTTCATTTTAATAATAAAAACAATAATTTCTAAAACCTTCCCAAGCATGAAAAGCCAGCTAAATAGCTGATACAAATTAAATATGGTTAAACATTTAAGACAAGATTTCATCTTTCATGCAGAATTGTATATATACAGAAAAAAACCTTACCTCAATAATGAATAGCTTCCTTTTCAATCTAAAAGCAAGGTCCTTCGTGTCTGACACATCGCAGCTCAAGCTATTAAGCCGAGGAATCTGGCGTATGTGAATCAAACCTTGTGAAAAGGAAAAGTAATAGAGGAAAAGAATTAAGAAAATGCTGATATCCAGATGCGTAAATTAATGTCTTACAGCAGAATTCAGTATATTTACACACACTCATCCTCCCCTTTTAAAACTGGAGCTTGCGACCAGGAGCAATGAAGCAAACGGTGCGATTATACTCAAGTAATCAAGCAGAATAAGATAAACAGAAATCCTTGTGCGAGGAAAACTAATTGCACTTTGGTACAGAGGTACAGATGTAAAGAGGGATCTTAATACTTGTCAAAACTACAGCCGGTTTGTGTGTGATTTTCCCTTGTATTTACAGTAAGCAAATATGGCTATCACCTTGCATGCTGCCCACGGCACCACTGAGTGATCTTTATTTTATTAAATGCACCAGTAAGCAGCCAGCAAAGCAAGGCTCATGGGTTACTGATAACCAGTGAAGCTCTAATGAAAAGTATTTTGCTTTACACCTTGAAGACGACTTTTTAAAAAGTCTTGTGGGAACTAGAGTTGTAGAATATGCTGCTGGAAAATTTTAATCATGACATAAACCAAACATAAATTATTTTCTGCATGCAAGATGTTCATTGAGCTTGCAGGAATTTTGTAACAATACTGGGCACACTGCAAGCTCTGCATACTGTCAGATGGGTCTCAAGCTGATTTCTTTTGACAAGGATGCTGGATGGTTTCTGTGCAGCTTAATATAGTTTCTGAACAACCAAAGGGTAATTTTCCACAATAGAAAATGAGAAATATTTTACAAGACATCACAATTAAAGGTTACATTATATTTGTTTTAAATTTAATGAATAAAGATAAAAAATACTAGGCAATTCAAATGGCATTTTTATCAAGCAGTCCTCGTTTTAAAAATGAACACTCTTTTCAACTATGAAGTAAAATCAGACGTTTTTAGGGGAAATTAAGAAATAGTACATGTTGCTGAATACACTATTATACAAGAGACCAAAACTTTAAAAAAATTAAACATCTTTTAAACCCCTGAATGTTATAATTTGTATTTTTCTTAAATTACTGAAAGCTAGAATTATTTTTGTAGAACTTACTGCAAATGCAAACTTATTCCTTCAGACAATCTTAAACACATCAGACCCAATCTGTCTAAAGTTAGTGACAAATTCTCATTGAAACCAAGAGAAGTGATTCAGTTACTTTGGACTAAGTCTTACTGGTTTCAAGGAAACTCAGCTGTGCCCACCTTTAACTGGACTAGTGCCAATACATGGAAGTAGACTACAATTATTCCAGTGAAACTGGGTTCCACAGTTCCAAGGTAACAATTTGTGGTTGAATAGGGTCAATATATATGCAGCTAGAACATCTACTCTTGAAGAGGCAAGCTACTATTCAGTTTAAAAACAGCTTGCATCTTTAGACTGGGAGCTAACAGAGAGGAAACTTGGAAAGAAAATGCTGGCTGAACACACAGTGCTTTTATTAGTGCATTAATTATTTCTTGGGATCACAACCAGTGCATTTCAAATTGGAGTGAGATCAATGTAAATATGATTAACCAAATCATATAAAACACATTTCTTGGCTAATGTTTCTGTACACTTCAAATGGTAGTGGTAAATCACTGCCCCAATTCTGTCTTTTGAGGGATGCCGCTTAAGAATGTTGTTGGTGTACTTAACCAGTTATCTATCTAGTAAAAGCTTTTGACATGAAAATAGTAAGTAGAAATCAAACCACACCCATTGTTCAATGTTCTATTAAACATGCTTATGTTTCAAAACAAAGGAATTGTTATGCACAGTTTAACGCTAACACACAGTGCTTTAGAAACTAGTGCAGGAATAAAGTGCATATAAATGCAGCAAACAGAGAATGGCCTTCAGGAAGTGTGTGAATGCTAAAAGCAGTAAACTGTGATGCAAGTTCACAAGTTATCAATGTTTTGAAATTGTAAAAACAAATGCTATTAAATTATAAAGCTACTAACGTAAAAGTCATAATTTTTAATGTACAAGCCTTTCCACTTTTGAGCAATATACTTCTTGACAAAGGATTTTTAGAAAGATAAATCCCTGAATGTTTTGCAGAAGTCTCAAAAAAGTTACAAATTAACTAAGCAGTGGAATAATTTATAGAAAAAACGATTTGTTACTGATTAAGAAAGAACACAAAATTTTAAACAAGAACACAAGCCCATTACAAAATATACGTGTTCCCTTACAGAGCTTCACAACTATTAAAAAGTAATAATGTAGGACTGTATTTGATTGAACCAATGCCACATGACCTATATAAGTAAAAAATAAAATAAAATAAAGGCTTTTTTTTCAATAGCTTTTTCATTTCCGATACTCACTTTGTTACTTAAGGAAATGATTTCAAGAGATTTGTTTGTTACATAAAAAGTACAGCACTAATCAAGCTGAAGCAAATAAGTTGCCACTACTCCATCCAAGCTGCATTTTCTCATTTTATGCCGAAGAGCATTTACACATTCTTACAACATTTACAGCAGGATTCAAATAAGCAGCTCAGTCTTTGGACTGGAGGTTTCCATGGAACTACAGTAGTGTACAATAATAATAATGGTAATTTATGCACACTCAAAGCTCTGTTCTGGATTAGCTAAAACTGTTTGTCATTCAGTTTAGACTCTTAATAACGTTTAAACTCTCTGAAAGTGTGTTCCAAGAACTTGCACAAAAATCTGTACAAAAGGATCCAGACAAAAATGTTGTTAGACATTCTTGATGAAAATACATGAAAAGTTGACTGCAAGAAGTTTCTACAGCAAAACTGGTTTTCTATATAATTTAAATTGTACCATACACTTCTACTTTTCTGATTTTTAAAAACTTGTCATAGTTAAATTCAAGAAAATTAATTGGCAATCTTTAGAAATAAAATTCTCCCTTTGTGCTGTATCATTTAGCCGTCTGTTCACCGAAATATATAACTGTTCTTCATGTTCTCTATTTAGAACTTGGCAGATCAAAACTATTGATTTCATGACAATTTCAGCTCACTGGTCAGACAATTGCCAAGCCTCCTCTGCATGTGAATTCCCCAAAGCCTGCCTGTTGAGATGTACATCTGATTGAGCCATGCCTTGGTAATACAGCTTGACAACATGCAAGGAGTTGCCATGTTTCCTTTGCAGCCTTAATGCACTTTAGTAAAAAAAATATGTCTAAATCAAGATTGGTTAGCAAGGTGAAACATTTAAGAGGCATATTCAAAAATGAAATCAAATGCTACTTTATGGCAGATATTCCAATTGCAGGGTAAACTGCTAAGTGCCCTAGAAGCACTTAGGGCACACTTTTTGCATTGCTAAGGAAAGGACGGAACTTACCATGGTAATCCTTGTATAATGGATTGGTTTCTCTCTCAGAGCCAATAAATGATTCAAGACCAACTACCGTATCTGACAAGTTTGTAACACGTTCCATAATTGCTTTATTCTGTAAAACATGGAAACAAAATGCACAACCTGTGATGAAAAAGATAATTAAGGTTCAAAGAGCAGCCCTTTATATTCTCAATGACAATTTGAAGGAAAAATAGGTCATCAATACCTAGAAATTATTGAAAATGTGAGAAGCATTACCTCTCCTCTGCCAGAGAATACACTGTAATGTTTTCTAATGTAATTTTTATTATTAAAATTAGATTATAGTTTGAAGGAAGCGTTATGTATACATACATAAATCAATCCAATCAAAGGCCTGGTTTGCACAACACACCAAGACAAGGCTTGGCTTGGCAAGATGGCACAATTGTAAAGGATTCTCAGAGAGAAACTCATAGCTGTTTTGCTCCTCTCACCAGTCTTTTCAGCAGCTACACCATTCTGAGCTGAGTCAAGGTTTGGCTTAAGGTGCCATGTGAACTAGGCTAAAGTTAAGCATTTTCAAGTTCTATTCATTTCTCCCCAGATGCTTTCCGCAGGGAGGTTCGGCTGGCACCTTCATTATACACCTTTAGGCACCAGGTGAAAATGTTCCTCTTCAATCAGGCTTTTGGCTGATTAATATCCGATACGCTTTTGTGAGAGGGGGTGGGGGGTTATTGTTTTCTCTGTTCTTGTTTTTACCAGGTATTTTACACTGTATTTTTATACTGTATTTTTCTGTTGTGAACTAACTTGAGATCTGTGGATGTAGGGTGGCATACAAATTTAATTAATAAGCATGCAAGCAAATGTCGGTGGGAGACTTGAACATGAACACATATTGTACAGAAAAGAATAAGTTTTGGTAGATTAACTGGGATACACAAAAGCTTAAGACTCTTATATTTAAATATTCAAATGAATATTAATTTCCCATTTTGTAAACAATAAGTAATATTTATTTCCCCCAACAGAGCAAGGATAGTATGTGAGCAGAAGCAGGTTTTCATTCCTTCAGATCCACACATGGAAAAGGATACTGCTGGGTGGGGCACATCTGGGATGAAGATCTTGATGCAACTATTATTTATTTATTTACAGGCCGGCCACCCCCATTTACATGGGGATTACGTTCCGAGCCACTCCGTGCGTCAGTAAAATTGCGTATATTTGAAACACTGTTAAAAAACCTGCAAACACCCTTTTCCACCCTGTGCCATTCTGCCTCTTTTTGTGACATTTTGGGGTCACTTTTGGGGTTTACGCAATGCACATATTGAACATGCGTAAATGGGGGTGGGGTTGTATTTACTCATTCATTCATTCATTCATTCATTCAACCACCCTTCATCCATAGATCTCAGGGCAGTTCACATTACAAAAATACAAGATTAAAAAAAATACAAAATACATAATAAAAACAAGAACAGAAACAAACCAATAACCCCCTCCCCCACAACACATTTAAAAGGGTATTTAAAAGGGCCTGGCTGAAGAGGAATGTTTTTGCTTGGTGCCTAAAGGTATATAATGAAGGCACCAGCCGAATCTCCCTGGGAAGAACATTCGACAAATGGGATGCTACTCTAGAAAAGGCCTCTTCTTGTGTTGCCATCTTCCAGACCTCTCATGGAAGGAGGCACATGAAGCAGGGCCCCACATGATGGTTGAGGGTCTGGGTAGGTTCATATGGAGAGAAGTATTGCAGTCCTTGAGGTGTTACCGTCCTGAGGTAACCTCCTAGGGAAGGGAAGGGCTGCAGTGGGATGTGGAAGTGTCTGAATCCAGGGACCTCCTTTCATGCTGCACCACCAAGAGCAGATTCCTCAAGCTACTGTTTCTGGTGGAGGTTAACAAGGACAGAAACCTGAGGAAGCTGCTGGTTTTGAGTTCAAAGCCCTAATGTCTTACAGTTCTCAGATTAATATGCAGATTGAAATGTTCTGCTTTGCAGGGGGGATGCCCAATAGGTTTTTATAATACCGGTATATTTCAACTATGAGGGCTCACTTTAAAATTCTCCTTCTGTTTACAGGTAGAAGGTTCAAGTGGCTAAAAAAATCTGTTTTCTGGCTCCTGTTATTAATGTTCCAAAAGGGAATGCAAATATATATAATAATATGCTTCTAGGGGCGTAATGATGTCTCATCTCTCCAAAGGACGACCTCAAAAGTATCTTTAAAGATAAAATTGCCCTTCATCTGAGGATCACAGGGTGGTTTACAATATGAAAACACAAAAATACATACTATAGCAACAGACAAAAACATTGCCCTCCCCCCAGCTTAGAAGGCTGTAGATTGTTTAATTAGGCAAAGGCATGGAAGAAGAGGAATGTTTTTACCTGGTGACTAAAGATATGCAACAAAGGTGCCAGGCGAGCCTCCCTAAGAGAACATTCCACAAGTGGGGAGCCACCACAGAAAAGGCCCTTTCTCGTGTGCCACCCTCTGGACCTCTTGTGGAGGAGGCACACAAAGAAGGGTCTCAGATGATGGCCTTTTCTGTGGTGGCTCCCCACTTGTGGAATGCTCTCTTAGTTAGGTCTGCATTTGTTTGTATGGAAGAGGCGGTTCTTGAGGTACTGCGGTCCTGAGCTGTTTAAGGCTTTATAGGTCAAAGAGCCCAGAAACTAATTGGCAGCCATTGCAAGTTAGGCCAGGATTTGTATTAAATACTCAATTTTTTCTTGTTCCATTGAGCAATCTGGCCGCTGAATTCTGCACTGAATAAAATGGAATACTAAGATACCCTCCATAAATTTATCCAGCTCAAGTCTTGGACAGTTCCCTTGTTCCTAGGACATTCCAAAAAGGCTTTCCTAAAACTTGGCAGTGCTAACAGAAGCTACTCTTTTCCAATCTTAATATGTAGCCATTTGCTCTTGTAAGACCAACAGTCAAATCCTCTATTGCAGGCCCCCCTCCCCCGGTTAAGATATTTTCAGAATGCAGTTGATAACCATAGAGGCCTCATTTTCTAAACTTAATAGTCTGTTTTTAAAAACAACTCCCCCTCTCTTTACGAGGTACTTTCTCCATTGCAACAACCACCTGAGTCCCTGTTCTCGATACTTACTGAGCTCATTCTTCCTGAATAAGGACTGAACAAGGCCTTTCTATCTTGGTAAGAAATACGGTGGTACCTTGGGTTACAGACACTTCAGGTTACAGACTCCGCTAACCTGGAAGTAGTACCTCGGGTTAAGAACTTTACCTCAGGAAAAAAATGTTGAAATATACATTTATTAAGAAACCAGAGGCCTTTCTTCTTGGAATAACAGGTTTAGAATTGCCCAAGAAAGATGTTAAATTATTTTTGTATGCCACAACGGCCGCTCGAATATTACTTGCTAAAATTGGAAAACACAAGAACTACCAACAGTGGAAGATTGGCAGATGAAGATGATGAACTTTTTGGAGCTAGCTGACCTGACTGGAAGAATCCGCGACCAGAAAGAAGAGGAGTTTCAGGAGGACTGGAGGAAATTCAAGGACTATTTGAATAAATATTGTAATATAAAAAATTAGAAATTACTTGAAAGAAACAAATAGGCCTAGGATTAAATTAAGTTATAATTAAATAAATGGGATTCAGAATGTTAAGAAAAGTGAATAAGATGGACTATAATTGGAAATTGTTTTAGTTTAATAATGATATTGGAAAGCTGTTACTTTTAGTTACAAGGAAACTCAAAAGGGAGGGATTTGAGGAAGTCAACCAAGATGTTTAAAAGGTTGGATTTGTGAAGAATTAAGTTTGTTATTATTGTCTATCTGTTTATTGTTCCCCCCTTTCCCCCCTCTTTCTTCTTTTTTCTTTTTCCTTTTCTGTTTTTGTGTATCATCTTGCTTTGTGGTTTGTGTTATCATGGTGGAAAATCTAATAAAATTTATTTTTAAAAAAAGAACTTTACCTCAGGATGAGAACAGAAGTCGTGCGCCGGTAGCAGTGGGAGACCCCTAATTAGCTAAAGTGGTACCTCAGGTTAAGAACGGTTGCAGGTTAAGAATGGACCTCCAGAATGCATTAAGTTTGTAACCAGAGGTACCACTGTACATGAACAAATCTGCATTTGAGTAGCTTATACTTATGCTGTGATCAACTGATCAGAATAAAACTTGCTTTTCTCTCATTTCCAGTGACTGAGACATTGAGAATGATACAATACATTCCCTCAAATACAGAACCAGATGTTTTTGAACTATACTAGTTAGGAAGCTGAGATTAAACAACAGTTTTTTCGTTCAGATGCAATGAGAAACTGGTTTAAACTAGCCAGGATAGGAATAGCAAAACTGGTATGCAAGGAGGGGAGGGATGACACTTGTTTGTAGCTTAATAAACTATGATTTGTTAATCAGGCCAGTATTACTACATCCAAACTAACCCTACATGTAATGATACTAAACACTGATATCTACTAAAATCCAAACAAACTATTATTATTATTCTTTATTAGTAAATTTTAATATATTCTTTATTGTTAATTATTGTTGTTATTATTGTTATTATTAGACTAGACCCAACCAGGCTATCAGATGAGTTTGACTTTGAAAGGCGCAGAGGTGTAGACAGAGCTCTGAGTTCTGAAATTCTGCGAGCTGAAATGATGGCCACTACAAATGAGACCTTGAAGGAGACCTCCCCTTGTGGTTCAAAGGGAGGCTTCTGTAAAACTGATAGGACCTTGTAGAGGTTCCTGGATGGGAATCTGTGGCTGGTCAGGGAACAATTTAGAGTTGCCTCTCTAAGGAATCGTTTCAAGAGTGGATGGGCTGAGAGGGGGGCAGTGGATGGTTATGGCAGGATAGAAGAGAGAGCTACTGCTTGCCATTTGAGGGTATTTGGGTGAAGGCCTTTGCCAAGGCCATCCTTAGAAAGGAAAGGATAGTGGAAAACTTCCACTTTCTTGGAGAAGCGTATTGTGGTTGCACACCAGAGCTGAAAGGTTTCCCAGGCGGATTGGTACTAGTGGATGGTGGAGGGCCTCCTGGAGTGTAGGAGTGCAGCAATGACATCTGTAGGTAAGTCCAGCTTGGTAAAGAGTCATCGTTCAAACTCCACGCAGTCAGCTGGAGACAGTTGGGCTCCAGATAAAGAACTGGGTCCTGAGACAGGAGATTTGTGAGGTAAGTACCATGGAGGGGAGACTGCCAGGTGGAGTATTTGAGGGAACCAATAACAACAAGACCAGAATGGTGTGATGAGGAGCTCTTCTCTGATCTTCTGGAGGACCCTCAAAATAATGGGAAGTGGAGGGAAGAAAAGACCTGGTGGCCATGGGAAGAGCGGGGCAATCTGGTAAAGAACCGTGGGAGCTGATGATTCTAGTCTGAGGCAAACTTGGCATTGGCTGAACTTTGACAGAAGCTGATGGAAAACTGCCGAATGCAGTTGCCATTTTGCTTGGTCCATTTTCCTGCAGGCTCGGCCAGTCTCCTTGCATGTTCAGGAGACTGGAGATGTGCTTGGCTGTGGCTGACTGGATGTTGTGTTCTGTCCAGCTGAGGAAGAGGCATACTTCTGCCTGAAGCTCCCAAAATTGGGTGCCTCCTTGTCTGTTGATGCTAGATTTCACTATGATGGAATCTGTGATGGATTAGGATGTTGCTGAGTTTGATAGACAAAGAGTTTCCATTTTGAATTTTGAATTTCCTGTAGGCTACCTATTGGTTCAGAAATTATAGGTCCAGAATGGCTCTCCAAGAGACATCGTCTTTTTGGAGTACCACGAAGGAGATTGAATAGATGCTGAAGAAGCATTTCTCTGTAGAGACTGGTTCTAGTGCCACTGATTATACTTATATCTGCCCTTTCACTTGAAGAAAGAGCTACAAGGCAGCTAATGTAGTGTTGAATTCTGTGAACTGTGAATGGGAGGAAGCTGGTAGAACATACTTTTTCTAGCCAGCTTTGGCTAGACTTCTCCTAAAAGCTAAGCATGTGTGTCGCTTCCTTGCCTATCTTCTCCAATGGGAGAAGAGAATGAGTGTTAAGGGTTGGGGGTTGGCGACAAAGTAATTTTGTGTTTGTGGTCCAGTAAAGGGGAGAAAGTAGTGGGCTTTCCAGCGAGTAAAACTCAGCCAGAGTCTCTCCTGGGTCAGATTTCCACAATCTGGAAGTAGTCACACTGAAGCTTTTATTTATTTATTTATTTATTTTACTGCAGAGCATAGTGAATCTATGCCTCTCCAGATAATGTCGAACTAACTCTTAGTATCCATGATTACTGGCTATTGCAGCTGGGGCTGATGGGAGTTGGAGTCCAACAGCTTCTAGAAGGCAATAAATTCCCCAGCACTGCTCTAGCACTGACATATGCCAGACAAAGGTAATACAAGGTTTACTTAGTCCTCTATGTATCATAGTACAGTATCAAACCATTTAGGCCTAAGATAATCAGTATCAGTAAATGAGTCTGGGTACAGACTGGTAGCCAGTACAATTTTAACAATAAAGGCAGAGTCTCATGTTCCAGGAAGATGAGCCCATTCAGAACATGAGCAGCAGTATTTTCTGAGAGGTATTCAAGCATAGTTCCACAAAGAACAGTACAAACTTGTCTCTAAACTAAAAAAAAAAATCCCAAATGCTGCAACCTTTTCTTACAGGAGAGTTGCTCCACCCCTTTTGGTTGCTCTTTCATGAACCTTTTCCAACTCAACAATATCCTTTTTGAAGTGAGGTGACCAGAACTGTACACAGTATTCCAAATGCAGTTGCATCATAGATTACCAGCAACAACAGGCAACATAACAGATATACAAAGACAGGGATAACATCCCGATGCTCAGTTTTGTCCCCATGTCTACCCTGGCAACACTACTGCAGAACCGAATGTCGCTCACAGTATCTGGTGTTCATTCACTTGATCAGCTTTTGCCTGGGCGATCTATCGCTGAGGACTACACTCAGCAGCACTGTATATTGCTGGTGAAAATGCCACCACTTCTGAGTCCCTCTGCTAGTAGTGGCCGCTAGAGTTCCTTCTTCCAGCGGTACTGCTAGCAGAGGGACTCAGGAGCAGCGGCAATATATCGCTGAGTGAAACTGCCCTCATACGATGCAGACGGAGAAACAAGCTGTATCAGCGAGGCGCCGATGCACGTTGTTCCTCCCTCTGCATGTTTAAACTGCTCGAATGAGGAGTGTGCAGCTGCCCTTACCACAGCCTAGCAGTTAAATGAGCCCCTAGCTCAGTGCTGGCTCCTGTGAGCTGGTGCGCTGGGGGGGGGGGCTCCCTGAAACTGCTCAGCTGAGGCAAGTGTGGTTGGAGCTCCCCACTTCGAGCAGTTAAAGGAGCCCTGATGCTCTGCCCGCTCTCGTGTGAGCGGCAGGAGTGCCGGGCACTGTCTCAGCTGGGGAGCGGGAATCCTCCCGCTCCTCAGCTGAGCTGCGCAAACAAGCTGTGGTGTCCCAGCGCCTGGGTGAAACAGCCTTAGTCCCTGACGTGAGATCTGGGGCAGTTTCCCCAAGGGCCTCACGGGCAGAGGTCAATGCAGCTTGTTTTTTCAACATTGCAGTATATTGCCAAACCGCAATGTTTGGCTGGCGATACACCGTGATGTTGAAAAGCTGGTATCACCCAACCCTAGCTTCCAACATTATGCAGGCCACTATCTGCATTCTACAGAGGACAACTAGGTCAGTCTTCTGGCATCAGAAATGGCAATATCCAGAAACCAGTGGGAACATATTTCTGTAACTGATCTTAAAAAGGTCATCCTCGAACAAAGGAATTTCAAAGAAAGACTGCAACATGAAACTGCTGAATTGCAAATCATAAAGACTGAACTGAGACAAAGGTTTTTTTAAAAAAATTGTACCGCATGTGCCAATGCCAGGATATCTGTGTTATCAACAGTAACTGTTTATTGTGAATAGTTACTGTTGATAATATATTTATCCCTGTTCATACCGTCTGTATTTCATTTATTTTTGACTTCACTGGCTACACTCCTCCCCCAACACATGATAACCCTTTATGTATCTGATGAAGAGGGCAATAGTTCTGAATTGTAATTTGGTCCAGGTACAACTTGATCTATGGAGGCAATAATAGATTAAGAAAAACAGCAAGCACACTAACTTTTGGAGTAAAACTACTAATAAATGCAACGTACTACAGTCAGGGTTACCAAACACAGTAACAGGATAGAATAAGCCGTTTTGTCATCTTAAAGATACAGAAAATTGCACATAACAATCAAGTCATTTGCCTGAGGCTATGTAAGCAAAATGTAGGACAAAAATTTGGTTTCTCTATTCCATGTGTGCCATCTTCTTAAATTATATGTAGGTCATATGATTTAAATATTGTGCATACACCTCAGTATTTGACTAGGCCAAGGAAGGGAAACCTTTAGGTTTATTAGGGACGGGGGCGATTTTTGGGAAAAGTCAGTCCAATACAAAAAGGAATGGGTTCTACTTTAACCAAAAATGGAATCAGATTGCTACTACTGAGCTATGAAAATTTATATTCCACTATGAACAAATGCAATCAGTGTTATTGCTTCCAGCTTTGTCTGCAACATATTTTTTTTTACATATATAATAAAGAAGGATGGATATGAGAATACTATTGCTTTCAACAGAACTCTCTTCCAAGAAAACATCCTTAGCACTGATATTTAATTTATACTACAGACAAGACACTTGAGTAAGAGAAGGTTGGATACCTGTGTCAGTTGTCTGAAAAATGTAGCATATTTTGAACAGGGTTTTTTTGTAGTCAAGGTAGAATAGAAATACTGCTTTACTAGCTATAATTTTAATTTTTTATGCATTTCAAAGACAGAAATAATATTAGAGGCAGAATGACTTTGGGAAATCTGAATTCTTGTTAGAAACCAAGTACCTCTTTCTGATTCAGTTTAAATATAAGAAATGTGCTGCATTTGAAATAGCTATATATCTCTGCTGCTTCCTCAAAGGAGGGAATTAAGTAATTCATAGAGGACCAAACAGCGACTTGCCTACATATGCAATCACCAACAAGCAAATATCAAGCAGAGCATCCATCTGATGTTTGTAATCAAATGGTAGGTTAAAGATACTGAATTTTACAATCAGTTTACACTAATCCCTTATTGAGTATAAAATTATAGCCTGTCATCAGGAACAGGCTGCCAAAGCTAGGTCCAGATGGGAGACTGGCTGGGAAAAAAGATGAAATAGGTGGGGAAATGATGGGAATCTGACAGAAGACATGACTGCTCCCTCTGCTGGCAAGGCCCTCATCTGCTTTAATTTTTAACTAATGACTAGTTTTCCTTTAAATATTAATGATGCAGCCAATAAATAATGCAAAGTGTTCCTTCTTCGGTCTGTTGCTGTGTGTTTTCACATTTCTGAACTCATGATGTCCTATTTTACGAAAATAATTTTTAAGAAAAGAGAAGGCTGAAGGATTGATCAGCTAGCTTTTCCTGTTTTAAATTGAACAATTAAACAGCACCTTTTTAAAAATGTGAACTTTGATACGTACTGTTTATGTTTCTGAAATTAAAAGTAAATATAATGAATGTGACACAACATATACTTTCAAGTACATGCGATACAGACATTTCTAAATCTCACGCCATGCAAACACAGCTCATGGGGGAGGAGTAGGGAGAATGGATTTTGAAGAGCTTCTAACAGAAAGACTCTGGAAAAAATATTTCTTATTTGATCTGCAACGTAAGTTAATAAGCTGAAGTAAGACCATTTTATAAACATCAATCGAAGGATTTTGGACTCCAACCAGAAACTCCCAGAACAGGAGGGATCAGTTTTTTTCACCCACTGTTCTCATCTGAATCCTGGCTGAAAAGCTACTCCAGCTCCCAGCTTTCCAGAAGGCTCCATCCCAGGAATCCTCGTCTGCCATTTGGTTTGCTGATTTTAATCTCTCAGGACTTTCTTACAGTGGCTCCACTATGCTGAACTGGCACTTGCTTCAAGAAGTGAGTTATTATTAAACTTGTAGGTCAATTGTGGCACTAACAACTCTTTGGAAGCTTTCAGCCACAGTGTACAATTTGCTGGAGTAATTAAATATTAATTCTAAGTGTTACATTTTGTGGCTAAGAGCTTTTATTTTCCATCATCAGTCTGGAACAGAAAGAGGTTAGAAGGCTAATTTAATCTCCCTCCCTCCCCCTAGCATTAAAGCTTAACTACACAGGGCACAAAAACATCATTAAAGATGCAACATTCCTTTATATCATAATTATCATGTAATTAATAGAACAGACCTAAAAGATAGAGATAAGCAGGTAGGTGTTAAGAAAATAAGGCAATAGTCTGTACTTTATAAAAGTATTTTGCAGAAATTTGACTATACATTAAATGTTAAAATCATGTTTATTTGTTCTATTTGGAAAAGGCTGCATTTGAGCAACAAACACTCTTCAGTGATTTTCAAAAGTGCATCACCTTATTTATAAATAACACAAAACATTCAAGAAATATAAACATTACCCAACTTTTATTTTCCAAATACAGATAATCAAATCCTAATTATTCTTACTAGACTCTTTCCTTTTCTCAGAACTGTCTAAATAAGCTCTATACATGAGCTCCCTGCCTTCTGCCTTTGTAACAGTTGTGTCCATACTTGGATGCTAGACATTATATTAACTATCTAGCTCAGCAGCCAAAATACTCCATATGCCTAAACAGATGAGTACTCACCATACTGTGAGAACATCTAACAATCTCAATCAATGCTGCAGTTTTCATTCTGAAATCTTGACTCTCAGTTAAACAAGACCAAGTTATTTTATAGAACCCTACAATTTATTTCAGATTAGACAAACACATTTGTTCTGTAACTTGGTTTTGTTGTTGCTAATCTCAGAATCACACAACTGAAGTGTACCCAGTGAATCATATACTGTACTTCAATCTACATTTTTTTAAAGAGACTATATAGCTCTAAGGCTGTCCTTCAAAAATATGTTTTCTTGAAAGACCCTAGGAAAGAAGATTGCAATCTTCTTGAGACAATTTAGACTGCAATTCTGAAAGTAAATCCCACTGAATTCAATACTCAATACTTTTGAGTAGACACGTTTAGGATTACACTGTTAATCTACTGCTGAATGTCAAAGTTAATTTTAAAAAGTATTTGAGAACTGTCAAAATGGCCCCACCACCCTCAGTCTTATCACCAAGATCAGATAGTAATACAGTGGAGAGGGGGATCAAAATGAAGTACAAGGAATCTTCCATAGGTGACAGAATTTGTGGAACGTGCCATCCAGCCAATTTTGGGTGATTTTTCTTTCATCCAGCAGCTCCTATGCCTCATCTCAAGCTACTGTCAAAGATTTCCCCCACCCTGAGGAGAGGTTTTTACAGGGTAGATGGTACAAGGGACTGCAGTAGATTTGGGGCAGGGAATTCCCTTGTGTGAAGCTTCCTTCTGCTCAAAAATCCAATGCTATTTTTGTTGCTTAGTATAGTTTATCTTCTTAAATGTGTGAAATTTTACAATTAAGTTAATGATTTATTACAGCTTCCACTAAGGAACTCAGATAAACATTGTTTTAGTTTCATAAAACTCTTCCTGTGGACTGGCGCAGAGGTAATAGTTGGGAGGAATATGGTAACTGCAGCTATGAAACTGGGAGATGGCAAAATGTTTTACGCCCTCTAGCTTCTCTCCTCTCTAGAGTGAATCTCGGTTGGTCCTGAGTACTGTTAACTGTTGTCAAGGAAAACTAGGGATCCCTTTAACCAAGATGGGAAATCAGCTTTGAAGTCTGATTTCAAAACCGTGTTAAGAAAGAAACCACATCAGCCTAACAATGATTCATGCCAGTACAGATGTAATACTTAATCATACTCACAGGCGACTAAGGAAGAGGGGGAGAAACTTGCTTGTGAAAGTGCTGTGGAGAGGGACTTTGTGATCTGGCAGCACACACCCAATCTCTTAACCATGGTTAGGAGATGCTCATTGTTACACCTGCTAAAGATCATTAGGTCGAGGGTATGTGACTTGTCCAGGACAAGTTACTTTTTTGCACATGGTTGAAATATTGATAATATTTTTTTTTAGGCAAAAAATGGTTTACAACATAATTACTATCAACCTGGCAAACCTGATCCCACAATTCTATGACCTTCTATAACTCCATGTGCAGTCATCAAAATGTTCTCTTTTATTTACATTTAGAAAATAAAGTAGCATAAATCTAGCCTTAGTACCATGAAAACTAAGTTCTATATTTTTCCTCTAGAAGAGCACCAAACACATTTTTCTGTTGTAGTACAGAGACTACAAGATGGGAAATCTTGGGAAATCTTAAATAAATTCAATTTTTAAAAATAGAGAGAATAAAAAATATTAGTTCTATATGGTATTCTTTACCTCCAAGAATAAAAATGCTTAAAGAATAAAACATCAGCACAGAAAAATATATAAGCACATAGCCTGCTCTATTTGATAATCAAAACATAAGTTCTAAAATATTCTAATTGATTTGAAAGAGACTTTAGAGGCAATAATACCCAGCATGAACACAAAAGTCTATAGATGTGAAGAGGTTTGTTTCTGGTTTTCTTTCTACTGAGAAACATAATGTAACATGTACTCACTTCAGTGAATTCAAAGAAGCAAGATATAAATAATTCACCATCTACATTTTTAAACATATCATATGAAATAATGAAAACACCACACTAAATAGTACCTCACTGAATCCTTGAGGAATATAACAAGGCTTATTCCTACTGACTTTTCGTTTATCAGTTTCCCTTGGTATATGCTGAGTAATAATTCTATCCGCTTATGAAACAGGTTCACTTTAACTAGTTGGATCCTACAACAAAACTAAACAAATTAGCAATTTGTACTGTTTGTTGCAGGACTAAATAGTATAGTTTCTCCCCAAGCATATATAGTTCCAATCACTATTTACTACCCTGCATAAAAGCAAACTGTAACTGCTCATGCACCATGGGGCTTTCCTGCCCCCAACTTGCAACTGCCTGTGCTCCTTAAAAAGCTACTTTTGAGAGAGTTGGAATATGACAACAGGGAAGGGAAATTGGAGGTATTTGGGGAGAGACAGCTTGCACAGGCAGAACTCTGCTTGTTTTTCTCCAATTACTCCTTCCACTGCAGAACCCAGGGCCACATCCCAGGTCTTTCTCAAGAGCTTTCTCAACCCTCAGGAGAGGCTTTTGAGGGCAGTGGCATAAGTGAGTTCCATTCATCCAATCTTTAGATCCAAGCCTATACATCTTCCCTTTGTAGAGTTTGATGTTATTCTATTGCAAGACACAGATGATAAAGATATACAAACACAAATAGCAACAAAATGCTCAGGGACCTTACAGATGTCTATCACTCTGACTAGACCTTTTAGACTGTTCAGTGATTACAGCAAATAGAAGCACTATAAAGGGTTATCTTCCAATTCACATTCCTGGAGAATATATTGTATTATTGGCCTCTATGGTGGTAAGTTTTGATTCAGCTCGCAATTAAGCAATTTAGGAAACCAATTTTGTAGTTTCCCCAGTCTTTAACAACCCTATTTTTTTGACAGTTCCTGCCCAATGCAATAAACTCCCATGGAAACTACACAGAACATAAATGATTATTTAATCTAAAGGCTATAGGAGAAAAGTTGTTGTGTTAATTTAATAAATAATAACTACATTTGTGTTACATTTGGTAAACAATTGTGTGAATTATATACACCTTGAGTGGTTTTACTCTTAAACAGGCTTTAAAAAAAGGAGACGTTTTATTGTTTTAATTTTTTTTTGTAAGCTGCCTTGTAAGGAGTGCTCTTGAAAACCAAGATATAAATACATTAAATAAATAAGCTAATTCTACTGGAAATATTGAATAAATAGACATATAGAACTGCACATGAATCTCTTTTATGCAAAGGTGAAACAAGGAAAACTTTTGTCTTTTAGACAAAGATCTTTCCCTTACGTTTTTTTAATCCACTCACAAATCCCAGCAACAGAGTTGTGAGAAGCTCAGTAGTGAGAATGTGAGCAGCTGCTGTTATTAGAACTAAAAAGTCTGTCTAGTGCTTGAGACTGAGAGACCACATGTTCGGCTGTCCTCTCATCTTGCCATCCTCACCAATTAACTATTAACATGGAGGGCTGGACACATGCTCTTGGGGGCTCTTTAACAGGCTTCTGGGAGACTGGAACAACTACACAGCAGGGCTCTGGGAACTGAGTAATGTGGGATATAGGAAAACCTCAGCCGCTTTGCTCCTCCTGATGACAGTTTGCTCTACAGTTTAAGCATTCTGTTAAGTTACTGCTTAATGGAAAGAGGATGCTTGAGGTTTAACCATTGCTAGCTACGTTTAATGTTACTACTGTGCCAAATACATCAAAATTAATACAACACATTTCTTCACTAAGCCTAGTCAAAGGTGACACATAGGGTTTTAATGTTAAATCTGCAAAATGCTGGGGAAAGTGTGTGTGTGTGGAGGGGAAAACCAAATATTTAAGTAGGGGAATAAATCAGCTGCTAGCAATTGGAAACGCAGCATTCTTTGCTATTATAAAGTTATTTTACTTAAGTTAATAACGCATGAAGTCTTTACTATTTGTCCATACCAATATTAAGTTCTATTACTTAGATTATGAATATTTGTAGTCTTTCATATTTGTTAATACCAATATTAATATTTGCAACTGAAAACCGTGGGCTTCAACTAATTGAATGTGGGAACATAGTCTACAGAGCCTCGTTTTTCCCACCCTCTGCCAGCTCAAGGACTCAGGTGCACCGCAAGCAGAACCAAGGGGCCACTGCAGGGAAGGGCACATCCAATCTCTCCATCTTGCCCCTTACAACACGCGAATTACTTATGCTCACTACAGGAGTAACTTGAATGATGCAGAAATAGGGATTCAACAGGAATGGAGGAGTCATGCATGGACCTCCAATTCCTTGCAGTGTTGCCTTCCAGACCACTTTTATGTGCTCATATTAGCAGGGGAGAAGGAAAACAAGGCTGAATTAGTTCCTTATGGGATTCCTATGTACACATGCTGCTCCTGTTCTTAACTGAATCAAGTCCTATAAGTACAGAACTTGAATATTCATACTTAGCCAACGCAAAATGTATTTGTTTTAGGTAGAATGGCTGTTACGATGTATGCTACATATCTCTTAACTATTCATTACAAAGAGACCAACAGAACTGCAACAGAACTAATTGTTCTAATTTCGGGGCAGTGCAATACAAAAAGTGCTCAAGGTCTCTGAAGTCATGCTGGTGTGATATACATTTCAAAAATAAATAAAAATATTCTGTCTAGGGCTATTCAAAATCCACTAGCAAGATCAGTTAGGAAACAGTCAGAAACATGCTATGTGAATGGGTACCTCAGGATTAAATTCCTTCTCTCCATCTGTAATGCTCTGAACAGTTTAAATGCAACTACAGTGGTACCTTGGGTTAAGTACTTAATTCGTTCCGGAGGTCCGTACTTAACCTGAAACTGTTCTTAACCTGAAGCACCACTTTAGCTAATGGGACCTCCCGCTGCTGCCGCGCTGCTGGAGCCCAATTTCTGTTCTCATCCTGAAGCAAAGTTCTTAACCTGAAGCACTATTTCTGGGTTAGCAGAGTCTGTAAACTGAAGCGTATGTAACTTGAAGCGTATGTAACCTGAGGTACCACTGTAGGTCAAAGCCCTCTTTAACTTTAAACCTAAAATATCCAGGGTTGTTCACCTTATCTCTATGTAACTAATTTTATCAAATAAAGTATTAGATTGGCCTTGAAATATTTTTCTTTATGAAACCATATAGGCTGCTTGTCATTATTTCAGAAATTAAAAGTGCTAATATACTGTTAGTATTTGCTCCAATAGTTCCCTAATTCAGAAATGAAGCATAAAATTTGAAATTCCTTGTCTATTGTGCTTCACACATAATGCTATGCTAAATCATGGTTTAGTATGGACAAGC
Source organism: Podarcis erhardii (assembly GCF_964252035.2). Classification (NCBI taxonomy): domain Eukaryota; kingdom Metazoa; phylum Chordata; class Lepidosauria; order Squamata; family Lacertidae; genus Podarcis; species Podarcis erhardii. The sequence goes on along the minus strand of NC_138497.1, from coordinate 65,695,744 downwards.
TTACATGTAAGCACTCTTTACTCCTCCTCAATTGCTTTACTGCTGCACTGAGCTAAGCAGTGGTTTGGCTTAGTGTGTCATATGAACATGGGCTTGTGGTTTAGCTCTCTAGAAACATCATAAACTGAACCAAGGCTTGTCCTATGGTTTACAGCTTGTGGTTTGTCTGGAGAACAGCCACACAGTGGTACCTCGGGTTAAGAACTTAATTCGTTGCGGAGGTCCGTTCTTAACCTGAGGTACCACTTTAGCTAATGGGGCCTCCTGCTGCCGCTGTGCGATTTCTGTTCTCATCCTGAAGTAAAGTTCTTAACCTGAGGTACTATTTCTGGGTTAGCGGAGTCTGTAACCTGAAGCGTCTATAACCTGAGGTACCACTGTATCATGAGCCCATATTCCAATGACATGCTAAGCAAAACCACTGCTTAGTTCCGTGCAGTATAGCAGGAATTAGTGGGGAGGTGGAAAAGCATGTTTGCTTGTTCTCACAAAGTCATGTTTTGGCTTAGTGTTACATGCAAATGAGGGCACTATATTTGCTCTCCCTTCATCTTTTGTGACTATTCCAGTGCTCTATTAATTCTTCAAAGTAATATCTAATCAAACATCTTCAGGATCGCCCAGCAAACATCTTCAGGATCCTTGAACATATGTCATCATGCTGTACTGTTTCAATTTAACTTAACTTGAACATTCTCCTTTTCTATTCTAACCTCTGGCCATACACATGGGAACGAGCTTGCAATAGTTTGTGAAGTGTAACTTTCCCTTCAAAAATGACTAGCTCCTTAACACCCCATTTCCCCATTTACCACACTTTCTCAGAAGTCTATGATGGCCTAGTACAACTTTAAATAACATAGTTAAATTGAGTTATATTAAATAAAATAATGATAATAATTTAACACTATATTTGCTGCTGAAAAAATACAGCTAAATTAAGGTAGACTTTGGCAATTCAATAGCACCACTTTGGCATATTCTGATCATTAAGTATCCATTTAAATGATTGTCAAAAAAAAGCAGCATAGAAGTCTTCTAAATAATTCAAAATAACTTGACTGTGCTTTTCTTTATGTATCCACCCAATTAAGTTGCACTTAGAATAAGCCTACCTGGATCAGATGAGCTGGAATAGTAATAATGCAGGCAGACAAAGATGTTCTAAGGAGACCACGGAGAGCATACATAAATTTTGTGAGACTATGAATATTTTGTGGATTTTCAGTACTACAAATGTCATCACCCCATAGTACTGAACCAACGCTCTGAATTCCAATCCTCAAAATGTTTCTTTGCTTCTTCTGTCAAATATAAAAAAGGTAACATATTCAGTAACATCTGAAACATTGAAAGGAAAGAAATAAACTCTAGAATATCCTTGCTGGGATCGGGGAGCAGGGGGATGAGGTGGAAATGAGAGAAAGGAATAGGTGGGTTTATAGGGAAATCCAAGAGCAAAATGCACTGCTACTCACAGGCTTTCCCCCTAAGCTGCCCCACAACTCCCCCTGTGCTAAAATCTGAGGAGGTCTCAGAAAGCTTCTATATGATTGTTAAAGTCTCTCATTTCTTTTGAGAGGGTTTTTCAGTCTAGGGAACAGAATGAGCAAGGTGTATTGAGTGAGACCATCACTTGATTGAGGTGGTGCTCAGCTTCAAGCTTGTCTGGATGAATGTGGTTATGTAGACTCATTTCAAGCTGGTTTCCAGCATTGATTAAGCATTGAAACAACCTTGGTCACCCTGATGGATTACGTTGTTGGTTCTCCTTAATCTCTCTGCAGATTTTGAAAGCACTGACTGCAACATCTTCCTGGAATGGTTTTATGGGTTAAGAGCATTAGAATATGGTGGTTTCACTCTTATTGACAGAAAGGAAAGTAGAATTGGAAACTTATGCTCAGCCTTTGGCATTTGGGTGGCAGGATTCTGTAGGATTTCATCCGGTCTGGATTTTTTTTTTTTAAAAAAAACCAACTCTATGGAGCTGCCATCCAGGGATCTGGAGCACAATGTAATCAGTATGGACATAATACACAGCTCCACCATCTGAATCAGGAGAGGGTGTTCAAGTGTTGGGGCAGTGTCTGGAAGCAGTAACAGAATAGAAGAGGGCCAAAAATCTGAGTCTGAATCCCAGTAAGACAGAAGTACTGTGGGTGAGCAATTCCATGATTCAGGGTTTCAGAAGTTAGATTGTTTGGGATAAATCTGCACACCCTCAGAAAGAGAAGGGTCACTGTTTAGGGGGAGGGAGGAGGTGCTCTTAGAGCCACTGTCACTTCAAGTTCAGGTAGCTTCAGTGGCAAGGAGTGTCTAAGCCCAGTGCTTCCTGGATTGGGAGGGCCTAGCTACAAGCTGCACATGCTTTGGTAAGCTGTCATTAAGACTACTTCAATGCACTCTACATGGGACTGCCATGAAGAACATCTGGAAGCTGCAGCTGGTGCAGAATGCAGCAGCCTGGTTACTAATTGGCACTGCAAAGTGGATCATTTATCACCAATCCTTAACGTTTTGTACTGGCTGCCTGTTTGCTACTGAACCCAATTTAAGGCACTCACTCTGGTGCATAAAGCCTCTCATTACCTGCAACCAATATGATTGTTTAGCTGGGTCAACTCCCCTATGAGGAAAGGTTACATTTTGGGCTTTTTAGTTTATATAGAAAGGCAAATGGGGGTGTGGTAAGGACATGATTGATATAGGCGTATAAAATTAAGCATGGTGTGAAGGAAGTGGTTAGAGAGTCTTCTCTCCTCATAATACTGAAAAATGAGGTCATCCGCTAAAGATGAATGTTCGAAGAGCTCTTCGAACAGATTAAGAGGGTCAGATTAAGAGCCTGCAGTAACCCAGCATCCTAGACGTATGCTTAGTTGAATCCAGAAAGAGATCCTTTTCAATGGTTGCAACCAGGCTCTTGAGACCCCCCTCTTCAGAGCCTTGTCTTGCCCTCTCTTCAATGGCCTTCAACTTGGTGGTTAAAAAGCTTCCTTTTCAGGAAAGCTTTTGGGCCATAAGGGGCCACCTTCGCATGGAATTTTAAATATTCGTCTGCCTTTTTTATACACACAAACACCACTTCTGATGTTTTAATGTTTTTCTGCTGCTTTTAGTGTTCTACTGTTACAATTCTTAATATAATTTTCATTTATTGTTGTTAGCCCTCTTGAGCGCAACTTTAAAAAGGCGGGATTTAAATGTTTTAAATAATGAAACAGAATTGTTAGTAGAAACGAAGTGTTTGGCTCCTCTTGCTGTGTTGTTGTTGTTGTTTTTTTAAAAGAAGAAAACAATTCTTCATGTCTTAGAAATGGCTTTATCTACTTGTGAGTTCTGGGTTATTAAAAAAGCATTGGGGACATACCTTAGTGCTATTTTTATCCCTCACCCAGTGTCTACACATTTTTTATTATTAAACTCTTTTCCAGTAGCAGGTTATTTGCTGTCTGCTCCCAGGGTTTTCATGTCACTTTGGTGCTGTTGCTTCCGATATTCTACAATTTCCTTCTTCCAAAGGACCTGTCATCATGTTGGAGGAGCAGCTCAACAAACTGTACTAGGGGAACTGTTATGACATGCCTGTTGCTATGGTAACCAAAGCAGAGGTGCCTGTCAGGGACCAATTTACTTCTCCAGAAGGACACTGCTAACTACTAAAGGGAAAACATACTTGCACATTATGCTCAGTACAGACTGAAAACTAAAACAACCAGGAGAATTCTGCTTGATAAACATTAATAAAAATTACTCTAGAATGCAGAAGCATTAAATAGAATCCATATTTAAAGAGACAAGTTAACCAGAGAATAAACTCCCAAGAGTAGTGCATTAGTGCTTTGATTTTGGACAGAATAAAATAACAGAATTAACTCTGCAGATAACTTTATGGTACTTGCTAGAATAAACTTTAATACATTTTGTAGGTAATGGTGGATATTAAACAATCATAAATTAAATAATATCCTAAACCTTATATTCTGGTAATTGATATATTCTATGTAGAATAATGCATATATAAAATAACACTCATTCTGTTTTCTTTTGAAAATTAAGACTACATAAAATGATGCCTGAAGATAATGTAGATAATCTGCAGGATGTACAGAAATTCAAAGGGCCTTTCAAGCAGCATTCAATCTAGTCTAGTATGAGGGGCTTTTGCAGCAGGAAGTAAAAGCTAGTTCCCTACCACACCTCCCCATGACTGCATTAGCACTTTATGCATTTGCACATGCCTCTGATCTTGGCCTGTGGATCAGAAGTTTTGTTTTGGTCTATAATATTTAGTGGATGATATAGAGAGTTCCCAGCCCTCCCATGAATGCAGATTTTCATGCACGGGAGGGATCCTGGCAGCAGAAAAAATCTCCCATATGGAGCAGTGTACATGAGAGACCGTGGCAAAGGCATGGTGTAAGACAAGTCCTCAGATTTTGTTTTTTAACAATAAGACAAAAAAATTGTCTAAAAAAAGACCTTATGCTACAGTAATCACATGTAACTTACCACCAGTGGTATAATCTTTCATTAATATTTGGTAGTTGTATAGAAAATGCATTTATTAATGGATTATTACTGCATTTGCCAAAGCTACTCACATTTGTCAAAAACAGAAAAAGCCTGACAGTAGGAAGCTACCTTATACAGAATCAGCCTATCTAACCAATACTGTCAACTGTGGCTGGCAATGACTCTCAAGCAGAGGCCACTCTCAGCACATGGGCAGATTTAGGGCTGTGCGAGTGGTGTGCCTGCACTGGGTGCGGACTCAAAGCCTGGTGAGGCGCTGGGCTTAGAGACAGAGGCCTGTGGCTTTGACAGGATCCTAGAGTCTCCCACCTCCTTCCCAAAGCTTAGTTAGTGCTTTCCCAGCTTTGGGAAGGAGATGGGAGGGCTCTAGGACCCTGTCAGAGCCCTCACATCTCCTTCCCAAAGCCGGGCAGAGGCAGCGCCAAATTTGGCCTCACACAGGGTACCATAGTTTCCAAGTCTGCTGCTGCTCAGCACCAAGTATCTGATTCTTTAACTAGAAGAATAAGAGATTGAACCTTCTGAATACAAAGCATATGGTCTACCAGTAAAAACTTTAAAAAATAGCTGCTGTTTACTTCATCATAGCTTGGAAACCACATGTTCACTGCTGGATCACCCTTTCAAACAGTATGAAAACTGTATTTGCATGCTTGTAGATGAAGATGAAGTTGCTTAATACCTGGGGAGTGGAGCCATCAAATCCTTGCTGATGAATGACTTTCTGAATAGAATGAAGAAGTCTGGTATAACCACAGGCCATATTACTAGAGAGAAAGGAGAATACTTGACTTAATAAATACATTCTAACAACAGGAATAATATTAAAAACATAGTTTTGCAAATGAAAGGTGATACATTGCAACCCCCCCACCAAACAATGATATCTTTGAACAAGTTAATCATATGAATATTTACACATGCTCAATAAGGTTGCTTGTAAGGCTTGTAAGTGTGTCTTATCTTAAACGAACACATACAGCAGCCAGTATCTAGCACCTTACCTCCTGCATCCTCCATGCTCTCATTCCTCAGCAAACCAGGAAGACTCACATCACTGGGTCTTCAGGCTTCAGTATTGGTAGTTAACTTCACAGGCCAATCTGGACCCATCAGGTCTTATAAAAGCCTGACTGATCAGTCTGAACAACTTGTTGGTGTGGGAAACTGAATAGGCTTCTCTCACCTTTCCTTCTCATTGGCTGCTCTGGAATCTGACCACCAACCCACATTCAACAAGATCATAAGTCCCTGGCCCTCTAGATCAGTGTTTCCCAACCTTTTTTGGGCAAAGGCACACTTGTTTCATGAAAAAAATCTCGAGGCACACCACCATTAGAAAATGTTTAAAAAATTAACTCTGTGCCTATATTGACTATATATACAGTGGTGCCCCGCAAGACGAATGCCTCGCAAGACTGAAAACCCGCAAGAGGAAAGGGTTTTCCATTTTTTGAGGCACTTCGCAAGATGAATTTCCCTATGGGCTTGCTTCGCAAGAAGAAAGCCTATAGGGAAATCTCCAGGGACCTCTTTTAAATGTTGGCGGTGGGGAGCAAAGCCTTCCCCCCCTCCGGCCTTCAGAAGAGGTCCAGGAAGGCCGGCGGGGGCCGAAAGGCTTTGCTCCCCACCGCCAGCATTTTAAAAGCAGTCCGGGATAGCAGGGAAGCGCTTCCTGCTATCCTGGACGGCTTTTGAAGGCAGGCGGGGGGAGCAAAGACTTTTGTTCCCCCGCCCGCCTTCAGAAGAGGTCCAGGACCTCTTCTGAAGGCTGGCGGGGGGTGAAAGTCTTTGCTCCCCCCTGCCTGCCTTCCCGGGAGAGCGGAGAAACGCAGCGTGTTTCTCCGCTGTCCCGGACAGCTTTTGAAGGCAGGCAGAGGGGAGCAAAGACTTTCGCCCCCCGCCCGCATTCAGAAGAGGTCCAGGACCTCTTCTGAAGGCGGGCGGGGGGCAAAAGTCCTTGCTCCCCCCCTGCCTGCCTTCCCGGGAGAGCGGAGAAAAGCAGCGTGTTTCTCCGCTGTCCTGGACGGCTTTTGAAGGCAGGCAGAGGGGAGCAAAGACTTTCGCCCCCCGCCCGCATTCAGAAGAGGTCCAGGACCTCTTCTGAAGGCGGGCGGGGGGCAAAAGTCCTTGCTCCCCCCCTGCCTGCCTTCCCGGGAGAGCGTAGAAACGCAGCACGTTTCTCCTCTGTCCCGGACAGCTTTTGAAGGGGGGGAGCAAAGACTTTCCGCTCTCCCGGGAAGGCAGGCACGGGGGAGCAAAGACCTTTGCCCCCCGCCCGCCTTCAGAAGAGGCCCTGGACCTCTTCTGAAGGCGGGCGGGGGGCGAAAGTCTTTGCTCCCCTCTGCCTGCCTTCAAAAGCTGTCCGGGACAGCGGAGAAACACGCTGCGTTTCTCCGCTCTCCCGGGAAGGCAGGCAGGGGGGAGCAAAGAGGTCCTGGACCTCTTCTGAAGGCGGGCGGGGGGCAAAAGTCTAATTCTAATTTCAATGAGTGTGCCCTCCCACGGCACACCAGGCAACGTCTCGCGGCACACTAGTGTGCCGCGGAACACTGGTTGGGAAACACTGCTCTAGATGACTGTCTGCCTGTTCTAAATTTAAGTCTGTGTGCATCATAACTGGACCCCCAACTGCCCTGGACCTGTGACCTTCTCTGAGCTTGGCAGAGGCATGACACTGTTTTACGTTAATTAGTGTACTCCAACTTAAAACTACTTCAAATGTCATTTATAACAAAGAAAGCACATCTTTGGAAGGAAAAGCTTATTGTAACGTGGACCCATACATAAACCTGTTTCATAGAATTAACATAAAAAACACATCACCAAACTACTACAATGCCTTCTATTTTGTTCTATTTGATGTTTCAGCCACATTACCTCTCTACCAAGTCACCCAATTTTTCCTCAACCAGTGTTCTTTTTGTACACTTTTGTCAGTTTCATATAGTTTTAAGCTATTTTTACACATATCATATTCTGCTTTATTTACTGTGTAAACAAAACCAAGAGGAAAACCTTCTTTAGATCATATTCTCAAATTCTATGGTAGGAATCAACATAGCACTAAGAAGATTGTTCTATCAGCAAAAGCATTTCTGCTTGCCTGGTGGAATGATCCTGCCTCCCCACTCCCACCCTGTTCTGGGAGTTCTCTTGACCCTCTGAACCACTTGGGGTGAGTGTGGAGGAATAAAGGGGGAAGTCCCATTGTGCTAGCAGGACCCATTAGTTGAATCAAGCCTTATGCTTACATCTGGACAATTAATTAAATTAAAATACTTTGCTTAGCAGTTGCACATGCTGAAGTGCATTCATTTCAATATGATTACCTACCCCTCAACGATCCCAATTTGGCCAGGATGGCCACAGAATTAGTTAAGCAGCCACAGTTTCTGACTTGCTCTCAGGGCACCCCAATTTCTCCCAGCCAGCAGACAGGGGCCACAGAAGCAGCTCCTGGGGTAGCAGCAGCATTGAGAAGAAGGCACAAGGGCTCCTTCCCAGAGCCTTGTTAGCGCTTACTAGGTTTTGGAAAGAAGAAGGGTGGACTCTAGGACCTTGCCCTGGGAAAGCGGTGCATTTCCCTCCCCTGGTGGTGGCGGTGGCCATAACCACAAAACCATGAGCAAACCATGGGGAGGAACATGCAAAGTTTGCAAGGGGTCATGCGGGTGGCGGCAGGAAAGCTTGTGGAATCTATCAATTTGTTTGAGGCAGTTAGTTTCACAAATGTCTTGATTTTCATCCGAGTTATGTTGGATAACAGATTATGGAATATGGAACTGACCTAAAGCTGGAGTTGGGAACCTCAGGCCTGAAGATGGAGTGCTACCTTCCAGGCCTCTACCTAGTCCTTGAAACTGTCCCCAGATCACACTCTTCATTGGCCCTGTTTCATACCCTGAGAGTTTTTGCATGGGTGGAATGCGTGCTTGAACTCTGGTAATGTCTAAGGAAAAAGAGAAGTGTATAAAGATGTGTAGAACCTAGACTATGGTACACGGGTCTAATTTACATTTGTTGGTCCGCTCACTTTCACCTCTGGCCCTGCTTACAACCAGGATGTGGACCTCAGAAGATTATCCAGATAGGAATGCAGCCCCCAAGATGAAAGACGTTCAACACCATAGCCTAAAGTCTAGTTTAGAAAGTGCTTAATAATGAAAATGACTGTACGCTCATAACATGATCAGCAATCTTTTTCTATATTGTCAACAAATGGCGAATCATAATGGTAAAATTGTATCTGTTATTCTGTGAGACAGAAAGACTCCATAGAACAGATGCAAGTTGAAACATCCCAGCTAAATCCCCTATTTATAATTTAATATGTAAAATATATATGCTCACAGGTGATGTATTTGCTGGTGGAAGTGAACTTGTTAACTAGAGCCAACTAATAATCTTGTTAGTAGGATTTGTCATATTTTATGGGCAACAGATATCTATGTTGCATTCAGAAAGTCAGCTATTTTTCCTACAGATTTGTTCCCCAACACTTTAATTCAGCTAATGTGTTTAAACAATACGTTCTCATCCTTTTTTTGTTTAACCATCTAGTTACTGATAAAGCAGGAGCTTGTAAGGAGGTATCCTAGTTACAACACAGTCTCTGACTTCCTTATTGATAGTTTCTAAACATTTAACAAAAGGAAGGTTATCAAAATGTATGACAAATAGGCCTATTATCGGGAAGCAGACTCCATTAGGAGAGATATTTTAAGCTGTTTTAGCAGATTTATCAGGAAATCCAAGCTCTATGTTCATTTAAGCCCATTTTAATATATACCCCATCGAAGCAGCAAATAATACAAGCAAATGTAGCATCAATTATTCAATATTCTTTCTGGAATACTAAAATATACTGGATCTGTATTATAAGCTATTATTAAGAAACCTGGGTGGCAACTGTAAAGGAATATAGCTATCAGATATGACTATTTATCAGGGGTCACCAACCAAGCACCTTCAGTTGTGTCCCCAGACTCTCCCCCGCAAAGAATCAAGTATCTAACCCTCCTAGAAAGAAAGCCATGAAGCAAAACGTGAAGGTACCGTTCTAAGCAATGTCTGTGAAATGAGCAAGCCTGGATGCTCCTACTTGTCAGTGTTGTCATAGTTGTGACTGATGAGTGGTTTAGACACCAGGAAATAGGAATTCCTAGGATCCTAAAGAGGTACTGCACCCCCCCTTTAATGTGATTTTCCTCCTGCCGCTTTATTTTCTAGGCAGATATTCAACAGGTTAAGCCTTTTCTTGTATAGAAATACAATTATGAGGAAAGCATCATGATTGTACTCTCTCTAATATTGTGTTTTGCCAGACCCTATGACAGCCATTGTATGATATGCCACACCCCCATTGCCACCATTTTGGAACTTGCACCCCCAGCAAAATTCAAAATATGCCCACTGGTCCAAAAAGGATGGCAACCACTGGCTTATATAAATCACCATTAGCTTTAACTCAAACCTATGGCTGCGATCCAAAGAGTCTATTTCTGTATAATGTAGGACACTGTGTACTCTATGATGAGACTCTCTCTACTGTTTTATGTGGTGCAGCTCCCACAGCTGTAGCAGCAGGCTGCTTTTAAAAATGCCTTGTCTTGTACGTGGTGGCAGCTGCAGTGGCAAAAACTCCCTAAGAGCATATTGGCTTCTGTCTGAGGGGGCAGCCCAGCTGTTCTAGCCTATATCATCTTCATCCCAACTGTTTTTTCACCATTACTCTAGCAAACTGGGGTACTTGAATCTGGCCCAACAAGTGATTTGGCAAGAAAACCATCTGGGAAAGAAAGAATTATTTGAATATCTAAAAGCCAGTTCCCAACATTCTGTAACATTGTGCTATGGTCAAGATTAATTCGGGAGCATGCTTTTGATGAATCAAAACAGATGCCAATTTTTTTGGGGGGAAAACCCACCTATGAAAATATTGTCACTGGATTATAGATTATATAAAACATTTGCTCTGCAGATCAGTCTGATTCTGGCGACTAGGACTGCTGTGGTGAATGGAGCCAGGAGGAAATTAATCCCTATCCCATGATATCCACGAATCTACCCATTTCTCTTTTATATTAATACTTGTTGTTCATTCTTATGAGAGACAGAAAAGAGTGTTATGCTCATGGACACTATGGAGACAGAAAATCTGCCTTCTACTTCCAAACTAGTATGGCTTTGCATGGAGGCTGTAGTACATATATATTATTCCAGTAATGAATTTCAGGGCAAAGCCATCCTACAGCAGCTCACATATCTGAGCAGGTCTTTAGAAAATATATAAAGCATTCAATATTTTTAAAAAATATATAATTATCCTAATAAAAAAAACTATTTATGCCAGAGAATGTTTCCTATTCTTTTTTTTTTACTTATGTATTTATGCGTTTTTTCTCTCTTCTCCCAATGCAAGTATATATTTCTGCTTCTATTGAAAATTGTATAAAGATATTTTAAAGAACAAACTCTAGCACCAGCAGATTAAAACAATAAACAGCCTACTACTTCAATATGCAAATTGAAAGCAAATTTGCATATCGAAGAAAGCTAATTGTTCAAGTCATCCTCAGACCGTCTGTGTGCAGAGCTCATGGGGTGCACCAAGGGCCCTTGCAATGCCCAGGTCTTCCTTTCACACAAGCTCCACTAATCAGAGACAACAGGATTTATTAATGCTCAATTTAGACAGATGTTTAAAAAATAAGCTGCAGCAGATATAATAGTGGTCTTGGCAGATTAGTTCTACTACATTTTGTGGACCCACAGAGAAGCACCACAAGCAGCCTTACTACAAGATGTATATTGTCCAGTCCAAGATCTCTGCAGTTAAGAGAGGAAGCTCCTGCAAGGGGTGGAGCTTAGAATATGGCAAGGAAAGGGTTTTGCTATAAATATTGATGCCTGGCCAACTTACTCCTGACAGTACAATTATTTGCACACAATTTTATGTCTATGAAATTTGTCCTCCAAACCCTCCTCAGTTTTTGTGCAAACAACTAAAATTAGAAGCTTTTCAAACTCACCATGATTTTATGTCAGGATACAAAGCTTTTTCTTCAAGAAGGGGAAAGCCATACCACTTTATGTTCTGGATTAATTCTGGAGCCATTGTTTTTGATAAATCAAAGTAGTGTCCAAATTTTGAACAGGCTGCTGGGGTCACCTGTGAAAACAGTGCATATGTTTCCCCTGTTAAAATGCAATTAAAAATTTTAATACCCATTTTTCAACAGGTTATTCACATAATCTGCACTTTAAGTGTACACTACTACTAATGCCAGCACACTACACCAATGTAAGTGGTCACAATACCACCCCCCTCTTTGACACATGCACACATTTTCCCATGGAGCAAACCTCAGCCATTGGGGAATTATTGTGTATGTTAGAATTAAGCAACCATGCAGGCCAGGCTATCAGGGAGGTACTCCAGGCACCCTCCAAACAAAATAGAAAGTAATTTTATTTTGATCTTTCCACTCAGGCTGAAGCTGGAATTGCTATTTTACAGCTCGGTCTTCCCTCTTTTTCCTACAGCAAATGTTACTGGTGACGCAGCAGTTATGTTTTGTTTACTTCACGCGTCTCCTTGCTCATGTTCTAGTTCAGCTATGCCTGCTGTTTCAACATATAGCCAGTAAGAGAAACAAAGGTCCTTTATTTCTGCTGCCACCATCAGATATCCATATGGTGGACGTAGTCTTCTACATACACAAAAGACACACATGAATTTTGGCATTATCTGATAGGCTGAAGATATTTTATCCTACTGATTAGTATCCTAGCTAAAAGTAGTTTGCTTTCAAATAACCATGTTTCTACAAAAACAACAACAACAAAAACAGCATAAGAGCAGTGTGCTGACACATTGACTAAAACATATAGGAAGCCATTGTGGACCATTTTGTCCAACATTCTGTTCCCACAGTGGCCAACTGGATGCCTATAGAAAGCCCAGAAACTTTCCTAGGCATGTTCCCCAGCAACTGGTATTCAGAGGGATATAGCCTCTGGCACTGGAGAGATTATGTAGCCATCATGACCTGATTCACTGGACAGTTCAGCCTTCTCATTACATGGACATTACTATCAGCTTGAGAACACCAATTACATGTTTAGAAGGATGGGAAGTCTCTATGTAGCAGCCCTGTTCCACTTTCCTTCAAGAATCATGAGAAGGAAAAATGGTCTGGAGTCATATTCCAAAAGTGCCAAAAATGTGACTGCTGCTGACAATACTAAGCGGCACAATAATGTGACTGATGCTAAAAATGATTCCCAGTCCAGTTTTGGCAACTGTGCACACAGTTTGACTGCTGAATGAAGAAAAGAGGCCCCAGGGAACTGCAAATGCAGCTTTTTTGTGTGTGCAATGGTTCCCAGTGTAAGTGGAGATGTGAACTGCAGAAACATGCATCCTCATCCCATTTGTTCTCATCAGATTGCAGTAACCAGAGAGAAAAGGCAAAATATCACTTGGATATTTTGAACAGTTCAAGAATCACATTTTCAAATTACTTTTATAATAAAAGTCATTTTACAAATAATATGAATTTTGTTTTACTCTTTCAAATTACTGTAAATGAGCCAGGTAACTAAAATATTAATGGCTGCATGCATGAACATTTTGAGGAATAACTTCTATTGTGTTCTCTCTCTCGTTTCAAACACGTGAAAACAAATGAACAATATGTTACTGGGACTACAATCTTAGACACATTTACATGCGATTAAGTGCCACTGGACTCAGCAGAATTTACTTCTAAGTAGACATCTACAGAATTTTGCTGTGAAAAAGTTGTATTGTAGCACGATGACAATTTGAATGTTTTTTAATTTTTACATAAACTAGAAGTTATTGTAGCTCGACTTTTGCACGCATACAAAAGTGAGAAAACACTGTTCATTGTCACTCAACCTTCTTGTTCTGTTGTGTGTCTTAACTTCACATCCTCCTGCCCATTTTATAGAAAACTGGCCAGACTTGTGGGTGGCCATTCATACATAAAGAACTGCTCTGCTGAATACCAGGTTTTTGTATTTATAATGATATAAATTCAAAAATTAATCAAATCTCTGTGTCTATTATGGTTTTTATTTTAAAAACAATCAGTAAAAAATGATCGTTAAAACTGTATTCCAACAATACATTGTTTGAAAAAACTAAGGTAACAGAAAAAGTAAAGCTTTAATAAGCAAAAAATAAAAACAGTAACAAATTCAACACTGCTAACAAGAAACAAATTTTCTTATAACCTTGGTTTCTTATACTACACCAGAATGCAAAAAGTACTTAGCAATTATTTAAAAAATGCTATCTGTGTTTTTATTTTCGTTATTAAATGTTACAAAGTGTAATAAAATAGAACAAAATCTGACAATAAAATAAAATATAAGTATTGTTTAAAAATAAATTCAGAAGTTCCAAGTTATTTCGTTTGGGCGTTCTCAAAGCAATTTAAACAAGAGCTGTTCTTTGCCCTATAATCTATCCTTTATCCGGATTACTGATCAGAATGTTTTTACTGCAATCTCTGCCAGAGCTCATCTTTTTATTGTGTAAGTCCAAGCCCCCTTAATGTTTTAGAAAGGCCTTGACTAACTGAACTTTGATCTGATGTCTTCATTGAGAAAAGCTCCAGGTTGCCTATTTCAGATGCAAATCCTCACTGAGGCCCAAGAGAGTTTAGTACAGACAGCAAAAGAGAAGAAACAAGAAGTTTCCAGGATCCTCTTTGAGAATCCTGGGGAACACTGGTGTCCCTAATCCACACAGTTGCATGGATTAAGGTAGGTGATAACCTTTCTTGATTCTAAAGAATAAGCACAGTGCCTACAAACTGGGTGGAGACTAGGATTTGGTCGCAATAAAACACCAGGCAATAAAAGCCTGGCTATGTCAGAAGCCTATGAATAGACCTCAATGTACCACATTCCCAGGCCTAGTGGGGAAGCTTGCAAAAAGCCCACCTGAATCAAGTAAGCATGAATAATCTATCTTAGCAGCAGCATGACCACAGAGACAGAGCAAAAGGGAGGAAAAAATAGATTTCTCTTAAGCGTGAGATAATAAATTTATTAGCTGAATGTGGTTTCAAGCCTACCTTTTCCTTGGATTCCTATGAGCTAGCCTGCACAAGGAGAAATAACCTAAGTTGTCATGGAGCAGAATATGTCTTTATGCTACCGTCTGCCGTTAACGTTTCTAATTGCAATACTAATGTGCTAGAAATTCTCAGATTTAGGATGAATCAAGGCAGAAAATTGATTTCATGCTGTGACAGTTTATATATTGCCCTAAGAATACAAGCAGTTCATTCATTAAAAGAGGGAGTATATGTGTGTGAGAGAGAGGTGGGGGAAAGCGTGGTAAAGGAACACACACTTTACCTGCTTGATACAAGCTACAGAATACCTACTGTTTTTACTTTGCCTATCAAATGGTTAGACAGTTACAAATAAAATAGTTAAACAAATACCCAAGCCTCTGGAATTTGCTGCCCAGACAATGTACCTGCAACATTAGAGTTGTCAAACTGCAAGTCAGAGATCCTCCTAACACCTTTAAAATTTCCGAGGCAGCATGAAGGGGATGAAACTAATGTGGATCTCTCAAATTTCTCTACCACTACTCACTTCCCTATGCTTGTGTGGAAATTACAAGATACATTTTATTTTAAAAATATCAATTACTGGTTAGGATACATTTACCTATACTTTTGATACTGAGATTTAATTTTCTGGTATGTTGGGTTGATACCTACCAATTTAATCTGGAAACATAACATATGTATAAAATGACTCCCCCCCCCCAAAAAAATTGCTCTTTATTTTCCAACTAGTCCTCAGGAAAACTAAAGATATACTGGACAGGTGTCATGACTGGTGTAAGGTTTCAGGGAGGCCTGGGCAAGATACCTTCCTGGTCCTTTCAGCACTTCCCTGGCGCACCCCACAAGCTTACCAAAGAATGGAGTGGGGAGTGGCAGTGGTTCTGTGGGGACAGGGCTGGGCGGGCAGCCCAGCACTTTTCTTATCAGAGCTGTGCCCTGAAATAAGTAACTGACCTTAAAATAAGAATCTTAATTCTAGTGCTAATAAAACTTTAAAAACCAAAAACAAAGAGATGATGGCATTTGCTGCACCATGCAAACTTCTGGTGCTGGGTCTGAAAGCCCCGATACAAGTTACCTTAAATAAATAAATTGTGCCAGCTAGGAAATAGGAGAGCAGGAGCAGTTGACAGGATGAACACAGCTTTCTGTGTGCAAAGTACTTCTGTATGGATTTGAGCACATGCCAATTTTCCTTTCCAGTTATAGTCCCCTAGTAGACTGCTGTCCTAGAGAGTCCCTCTGATCTTTGGGGACAGTTTGTTTGTGGGTCATGACAGACTGCCCTGGAAGTGGATGCTGAAAAACCCTCATGCATTTGCATCCCTTTGAATTCTGTCCAGACTCACCCAAGGCAGAGAGGAAGGTTCTGACAAACAGAAGTGACAAGGTAGGTAATGAAGAAATGATTCATAGAGTCATAGAATTGTAGAGTTGGAAGGGACACCAAGGATCATGTAGTCCATCCCCCTGCAATGCAGGAATTGCAGCTAATGAATATCTGACTGATGGACAGGCTGAATTCAGAGACAAGGATTGCAAGGTAGTTTTAAAGAGTGGCTGGAACTGGAGCATAAGCACTTGGCATTTAGTTGTTCAGAGGTGTGTGGCAAACACTAGAATTATGCATGCATCAGGAACGTATATCTGCTCTACCACAATTACTCATGACCGAACAGTTTTGCCAGGAGGCTGAACATTCCCAATGATACCTTAGAGAGTTTTTACTTGTAGTTCCCAACTCTGACCTCAGTCCGGTCTTAGTTAATAAGGCTTTAGCTATGCAACCACCAGTTTAAATTGGATTACACCTCACATAAATTTTCATCACATATAACCTCCATTATAATATAATATGAAACATGGTATATTATTTGTCAGGGAAGAGTTAGAAGTTTCCAGTTTCTCAGAGGGAGAAAGCATTCCCCAAGGGGGGAAGGAGAGCAGTGAATCTAATAGAAGAGAACAGGAGGAACAACAGGGAGGGACCGGCTGTTCCCAGGAAAGGCAAGGGTTAAGTTCTAGCTCAGATTCGGAGGAGGGGAGATACAAGCCAGCTCTAGCCAGGAGGTTAGAAAAAAGAGCGGGAAAGCAAAGGGAAGGGCGCGTTGGACATTTTGAGAGTGGCTGGTCATGGAGAAGCAGAGCTCAGAAGGTATCTGAAAGAAGTAACAATGAGGAATAATATTTAAGAACCTTTTATAAGATTGTTTTGTTAATACGCAATAAAAAGTTTTATAAAAGAACAAGAAGCGTTTGTGTGGTGATCTGAAGAGGACAACGACCAGGCCTGACATTACTGGAGCAAACTGGGAAGCTTAACTGTTCTTCTCAAAAATATCCGTTTTTTCAAATTTTGGTATTCCTTCCCCCTACCTCCACATATGAACTAAGTCTGTTTTGTGATGGTTCAACATGCTATATCAAGCTTCATATTAATAAAAATTGATGAGGTCACATAACCATCCTGGAGGGTCTTTGATTTGGCACGTCATCATATATAAATCTTCTCTCTGATATGAATACATAGACATGTCTGTGCAATTACAAAGAAAACCAAACATGCCAAGCCTTGTAAAATCATTTTGTCATATTCCAATTATATTCCTTAGAATAAGCCTGAACTTACTAGGCAGTTCACTACACTTACATCAGATATATAAAATACTAAAGCCAAACAAAGCAAGTTCCTATGGACACCAAAATATTGCATGTAATTTTAGAGATTTCACCATACCATTATTCTGCACAAGAAAATAGCTAGCCTAGGGAGGAATATAATTCACAAAACACTAACAACCGTAAACTCTGTAGAATTGACCACTGGGCTTGTTTCTTACATGCTGCCTTCATAACGATTAGTTTATAGTGACAGTGAAGCTGATATAATCTCAAGTGCTTACTTTACTTATTACGCACATGGATAAGCAAGTCAACAGCTTGATTCAATTCCATGCTTTCACTAGAGGGATCTAAGTACAATTCATTCAACCTATATAAACACTTCTATATTCAGATAAATTTATAAAGCTTTCTTGTATAAATGGAAAGGATACTTCTTGAAAACCTGTGTAGTAAATTGTACAGCTCTGATGCTGAAGCCTTTACAATTTAATATTTACTGTTCTTATGACAGTATAGCCCACTTATGGTAGTACTACACATTTTCTTGGGAAACAAGAATTCCCAAGCCAATGTTTGCTAATGAAACACAAAAGGTTGAGTGGGTCCATTTGTAGAGAGAATCAACAGAAAAGAGAGAGGTGTTCAACAATTTATGCTGACTCTCCTCCCAAAATACCTCCCCCAGCCATTCCCCACAGCAAAGTGATTGGAAGAATATTTTCAATGGCTAATCAACAGAGGATGAAATAGTTATTAAGTGCTCTTCCACTCTGCTATTTAATATTATAAGCCTAAGGTGGGGCAAAACACTTTTTGGAATAAGTGCCAAATGGTGTAGTTAGCTTATCATTTTAAGAGGAAATTTTTGTCAAGAAATACTTTCAGTTTACCATACATCATTATTTGAAGAAATTACTATGAAATAAAATTTACCTCCAGTTTTGGTATATTCTGGTAACGCCAGGCTATTCTCATGGATTCCTGAGAATCTTGTTTGGACTTCACAGCTGTTGCTTCTTCTTCTATTTCATTTACAGCGGTATTCAGCAAAGGTGAGGGAAGTTCCTGAATGAAAAATAATAAATGTTTTAGATGAGCTGCTTTTATTAAACATTTAGGGAAATATTGTTAAAGAAGATTTAACAGCTCACAGAAAATATTAATGATGGTATTGGAAGCTCACTTCAAGGTACTAAAGGAACCAGTGGTCTATAATATTTGAGAAATTCCAGAGAATGAATAAGGTGCCACAGGAATAGACACAGGTAAACCTTGCCCCAATTTTCATAAAAGAGGAGGAAGGAGAATCCAGGAGACTACAGACTAGTCAGTCTCACTTCGATACCAGAGGAGTCAGTTTGTAAGCATCCTGATAACAATGCAGTGATTAGTAAGAAACAGCATGGATTTGTCAAGAATAAATCCTACTAGCTAGACTAATCTGATCTCTCTTTTTTATTGGGTTACTTAGTAGACTATGGGAAGCCTGTCAATATAATTTCTAATGATTTCAGCAAGCCATTTGACAATGTCCTCTTTTATATTCAGTTTGGAAAGTAATTAAATGTGGACCACATAATAATACCATCATGTAGATTTACAGCTGGTTGGAAAACTATACTCAAAGAGTGCTCATTAATAGTTTTTCATCAAACTGCAAGGAAATTTTGAGAGGACTACCTTCGGGTTGGACCAGGTGCTCTTCAATATTTTCATCAGCGACTTAGATAAAGGGGTGGAGAGAACCTTTATCAGATTTGAAAAACACACAAAAACAGGAAGGATAGCTAATACTTCAGGACTGAAATTCAAGATCTTGATAGGAAACTAGGCTGGAATTCAGTTGAGACAAATGTAAAGCTGCATTTAGGCAAATATAAAATGCACAAGAATAAGATGGGAGATACTTGGATTGGCAGTAGTATCCATGAAAAGGGTCTGTCAAGCTGAACATGAATCAACAGAGTAATATGGCTGCAAAAAAACAAAAACCTTAAGCAATTTCAGTTTACTAGTTTGGTAGGTATTAGGCCAACTCTAAAAAAATTGAACCAAGTTTTGTATGACTGAGTAGTATTTTTTGTCTATGTTTGGATACAATTGGATACCATTTTCAATCAAGATGGCATTCTCAAGCAATACCAGGCACAAGGCTGCTAGTAGAACCATAGTAACCAAAATCACAGGAAGTAAGAATTCCATTTGATTCTGATCTCATATGAATAACTGTGTCCAGTTTGGGGTGCTGCACTTTGAAGATATATTATAGACAGGGGTTGGGCAGGTTGGCCCCTGCTAAGGGCGCAGGCTTGGGGGCCGCCCCACAAAAATCATGCCTCTCCACTCTGAGCAGAAAGGCAGACGGACAGACAGACAGACAGACAAGAGGAGGAGGAGGAGGAGAGAGACGGAGCAAAGCAGACCTGACCCGACCATGATGACTGCAAAGGAAGTCACTGGTGGAGCAGGAAAGACAACAAAAAGCAAATTTTTTGAGTTTCTGGTTCATGGTCTCTCCTGGCTTTGGAGGCACCAATACATCTCCTTGCCAAGAGCACAAGGGTTGGATGGTGCCAATACAACTCCTTGCCAAGGGTACAAAGGAGCCTAGGTACGCCTCTGAGAAGAGACAAAGTGAAATGGGTTCAGGGGAGGACAACAAAGCCTGTCAGAGGTATGGACAACAAGTCTTCTGTGGAAAGGTTGAAATAACTGGATAGTGTATGAATGCAGGGAAGATGAGAGCAGACATGCTAGCACTCTACAAATGCCTCAAAAACTAACACAAATAAGAGAACAAAGTTTTGTTCTCTGCTTCCCCAGAGGGCAGGACTAGATCTATTCTGTTCAAGTTTTATTAGAGTAGGTTTCAGTTGAAGATTAGGAAAAATGTTAAAATATTAAGAGAAGTTTGACAAGGGAACCAATTACCTGGAAATGGGCAGTCCTCACTGGAGGTCTTCAAGCAGAGGCTAGAAAGTCATGTGTTGGGGGTGCTCTAGATATGGATTTTCTGCTTTGAGCAGGGACATGAACTAGCTGGCCTACAAAGCCCATTCCAATTCTAAAGCCATTTATCATTTATTTATGGTGACACTTTATTCCAGGGATGGTGAACAATGGGCACATGGGCTGGGGTTGGCCTCCCACAAGAATATTTTTTGCTCTTGCATTACATCAGAGACATTTGCAGTGGCAAAAGTAATCCAAACCACATGTAAGTCGCATGGCTTCTTCCCTGATTCCGAGAGAAAGAGAAAGGCAAGCATAGGACAGGAGCTAGATTACATTATGGAATGCACTGAAAAAAACGTTTAAAGGATCCTTTCCTAAAAACCCAGAAGCTTACCTTCTGGGTATAGTAAGGACAGAAGTCCTCCCAAAACAAGTGAGTCTATTGATGTATGCGACCACAGCTGTGCAGATTTTACTTGCAGAAAAGTGGAGAACAGACGCAGTTCCAACAAAAGAGGAGTGGCATCATAAAATGCTGGAATACTCGGAACTAGCGGGTATGACTAATAGAATAAGAAACAGATAAAAAAACTTAATGAGGATTGGATGTTATATATAGAATATATGAAAAATTATTATAATAAGACAGTCAATCTAGCAGGATGAGCATAATTCAGCAACGTAAGTTATAACATGCGATAAAGAGGAGAGAGGAAAATTTAGAAGAACAAGAAGATGTGGATAGGTTGGGAATAGAGAGGAAACCAGGGAAGGAGTAGAAGGGAAGTACATGAAAAGAAATTTTCACCCCCCTTCCCCCCCTCTCTCTCACACACACATTGAATGCAACAGTTGTTGTACTAATGGTGATACACCAGTGAAGAAATGTAATAGAAAAGCAAATAAAAGCAACAACAACAACAATAATAAGATTACATTATGGAGGCTGCAGGGCAGCAAGTGTGGGTTTTTCCTTGACATTTACTCCTGAAGCTTTTCTCAGAAATGAGTATTGCAACAAGGCAGCAAAGGTTTAGGATCAGAGTTTTCCTTATCCTAGATGAGCTACCTTCCCAAGTTCAGAAGCCTCTCATTTCCCACTACAGCACATGACCATTGGACCCACTATTTGGCTTGTGCGCTCAATCCACCAGAGCCTGTCATCACATGCATAGGAAGTCCCAGCAGTTCAAAGCCAATTATTAGGGGAAAGTGCTAAAAGCAGAGAAATGCCATACAATAAGAATCTGCCAGGAATAAACCATTGGGATCAACAGATGCATTTATTTGTATGGATTTTATCCTTTTACTTTTATTTCAAGCACGCCAAGGCATCAAAATTAAAGAACCCATTCATTCACAAACGACAAGACAATTCAATCCTGATCTAAAACTGAAAAATTGCCAATGATCCCATTTACCTGCTATCCTTTGACTCAAGTCAAACTCACCCTCAGACATAGACAAACCTGTTACACAAAATGGGTTTATCATGCAAAAGGGACGTGGGTGGCGTTGCAAAACACATCTCATACAATATTCGAGTATGAGAACCCTTAGAGAACCCTTACGCAGGGTTCTCTAATGTAGACATCTTATAGCTGAATGTACACACATTCCTATGCTGTGGAGCCATATAAATAAACATTTTAAATATTATCTTAATGCCTGTTGAATGTTATAATTTTATAAGCTTGGGAAAAGTGGATCAATCTTATCGATTTTGGTTTTTCTAAGTTCCTCATTTTTTTCAGTGTGTTCTCTTTCCAAATCACTTTGAGTTTCTTAAATCCCCACACAAAATCATATACATTTACGTACACATTTCTCCTACTATCACATTTTTGTACATCATTTTTCCTAATATAATTAAAAACATTTTTGCCAACAACTCCGCCCATAGGCATATTTGCACATTGTTTTCACTAATATTTCTGAGAAGTGTGAATTCCAAAAGATAACTGTGTTTCAGTTCACATACTGAAATAAGTTTGAAATAAGTCTGAAATAAGTTTGCATTTCTCTCTGATTCCTACCTTGGGAAATTTTAAAAAGATAAAAGATGCATATGTGTTTTATAAATAAATACTAACACGTCAGAAAAGTTTGTACAAATGTAGCAATAAATGATTTGTGGTAGTGACTGTAACATTTGCATTCGCTTTTTAGACCAATGACTGCAGTGGAAATGTAGATACCAACTTGACAGGACTGATTTATTTATTTATTTCTGGCCTAGTTACATAGGCATTCTACCAATTGGGAGCTAACTTGCTAATCAGCTGAAAAGATTGCAGGGATATTGCAGCTGACCGAGTGTTGTAGTAATAGACATCTCAGTCTGTTATGTGCATGAGATAATGTGTTGAATGTTTTTTGAATACTAGGGCCTACCTAATGGATCTGGCATCCTATTTCTATGGCATGAGTTGCCAGAGTGCAATTAGCATGCTAGAGTGTACCTTTGCAAGACACCCAATCTCAATTTTGATGCAGTGACCCAGAAGCACAGGGGGATCACGACTCAGAATACCAAACATAGGCTAAATGAGAGCTGGTGTGGAGCAACAGCTAAGAAACTGAGCTGCAAATAAGAAAGTTCCTAGTTCAAATCTAGCCTCTGCCACTTAGTCCCGCATCTGCAATACAGGGATAATAGCGATCTAGCTTAAAGAAATACTAAGGATTATAACAAAATAAATCTGAAATGCTTTGAATGCTCTGAAGTGGCATATCATGTTTAAAACAATCATTATTTTTTAAAAGTTTACTCCCTGAATCTATATGTTAGTCAGAATAGTAGTCAGACACTCCGTTCATATTCCAATAGTCTGGCTTAAAGATACTTTATTAAGTGTTGTGTCTCTATAAATCAAATTGACTTAATTGTCAAGGAACAGTGTACACTCCTTGCTTACCTTTGTTGAGATTTTTGATCATTAGGACAACAGTGAGTAAGCAAATTATGTCCCCTTCTTGCTACCCACTGCCATCTGTTAGACAAATCTAAAAGAACTTCTTTCTGCTACATCAACTACTGACATTCCTCTCCCTGTAGCCTGTACAGCAGCCTTCCCCAACCTGGTGCCCTCCAAATGTTCCAACTTCCAATAACCCAAACCAGAACTACCTCTCTTAGGGCAGCTGAGTGATCCAATTTCATTCTTTCTACGGTAAATTTACCAGATCTTTTTCAATGAATCCGGAGAGACTTTTCAACTTCCTACTAAATAGATGGATTTTGTCAGGGTAAATCCGGGGACTGTCCCCGGATTTGTAAATCCGGGGACTGTCCCCGGGAAACAGGGACGTCTGGTAACCTTATTCTACAGTAAGACAAACTATAGGAATTCAAAAGTCAATTTATAAAAATAAAGTTAAATCGTTTTCTTACCAGATTCTATTATAAGCCTACAGAATAATCAACCAACAATAGTTCACATTAAGCAAGTTGTTTTTTTTAAAACAGAAATTGGTATTGTAGGTTGCCATCCTAGAAGTTTCTTCCCTCGTTTCAAACTGAATTTGTAATTATCTGTAAGAGTCTTGGAACAGATCCAAGGTTTAAATATAGAATTCATGATTCCCACTCTTCAAGCAGACTTGAGTACAATAAGAATTATAATCAAGAGGCATGAGATGTGCTCAAGGAAGTGATTCTACTGAAGTTCACTCACCATTTATCTCATTAGAACAAATCGTAACATTGTTACTAAGATAAGTTACAGAAGTTGAGCTAGAGTTCTTCCTAATTAAGGGACAGGAGATTCAACAAAAGACAAATGGCAGTGTGAGAAGTAGATGTGGGTAAAAATGCTTTGAATAGTATGATCGAGTGCCTACCCAAAAGCAGATCAACCCTCTTCCAAGGCTGCCATTTGCAGACCCGCAGTTAATATAATTAAAGGGCTGTATCCAACACAGTTGTCCCATTCACACAAGGTCTTCCACTTGCACAATGAAACTTGCCCTCCCCCTTCTCCACTGTGTGCTTCCCCATCTGTTTTGGGTTTCCTCAAACCCTCTGGAGTGGACTTGAAGGGGTGTGAGGAGAAAAGAAGGAAGGGAAGTTCTGTTGCACAAGTGGAAGTCTTTGCACGAATGGGATGATTTTGTTGGCTACAGCCCATTTTGTTCGGATTGATTTTTCATCATCATATGTACAGAAAACAAACACAGGTGATTACATTTTTTATGTTGTCTTTTTCATGGTCTCAGAAATGTATCTAATCTCATGAAGGCTAAAATGTAGCTAGATATATATTTAGTGAACAGCTAGATAAATAACAAATAAATAATTAAATAACATTATAAGGCCTTTTAAATGTGTTTGCGGCATTGGGCTTACTGATTTGCTGCCAGTCAGTATAGACAACAACAACCTAGATGGACCAATATTCTGACTCAGCATAAGGAAGCTTCCTGTGTCCTTGGCAGATATATATTTGCACCCAAGACTCAACCTGTGTGCAGAGAATCCAATATTGACTTTTAAGTAGCATTTGCCTCACAAAAATTACCCTTCCATGAGAAGGAAATGCATTGAGAAGGGGGGGAGGGGAGTAACAGAGTTGTGCTCACTAGTTTTGCCCTCTGCCTTGTCATTCTTATTACCCTCAGCTCATGGAGGTGACTGAGTGTAGTGGGGAGCCTTCTCATGTAACTGTGGTGGCTCCATGAACATTTTTTGCCACTGGTTTTTATCTCTGTTGCTCCCCTTGTTTTCTTCACATGGAATGGTAACACCTGAAAAGGACCAGTGACTTTATTTATCATGTTTATCCATCAAATTTCTACCTAAAATCTTCATAGCGATATAGACAAATATAAATGCTATATTAGCGCTAACCAACAGTAGAAAAAAACATTTTTAAAGACCCATTTTGTAAGCTCTTGGGTGAATAAAAGATGATTCTCTACATTCAGATTCTTACATTACACTAGCCTGACAAACTTCCCTGGGCAGCTAGTTCCAAAGCCATGATGACACCACAGAGAAGACCTCACTTTGAGTCCCCCAAAGTTTTATTGCATGCACTGACATGACTCAAGAGCAAAGAAAGTCTTTGAAAAATGTTTGCTGGTCTTTGCTGACCAGAAAAATGAATTAGCAGAAGGCAAGATGGTTTTATAATAGGGAAATAATAAGGAAAGAAGATGTTATTTATTTATTTATTTTAATCTCTTTTTTTTAATCTCTTTTTTTAAAGAAAGGAGAAAAAAACAAGAAAAAACATAAAAAAACAAAACCAACATACAGCAACAACAACAACCACAACAACATCAAAGAAAAAAACACACACATCAATTTACAACATAACATTAATTGACTTCCCTCCATCACGGTTTGAGCTATATCCCCGCATTATCTTTCTGCGGTGTCATTTTACAACCTTTATTTATACATCTCAGGCTTTATGTTACACCTACTGTGATTTTAATATTTCCTAAATTTGTTTCTATGTATGTAATAAACTTGCTCCAATCTTTAATAAATTTTACGTTTTTCTGATGCCTGATCTTCTGTGTCATCCTTGCTAGTTCTATATACTCAAATAACTTAGATTGCCATTCTCTGATAGTTGGGATGTTAGGGGTTTTCCAGTTTTGCGCTAGCAGTATCCTGGCAGCTACCGTTGCGTATTGGAACCAAGACCAAGGAAAGAAGATGTTTTTTAAACCAATCTTTGGGGTAACATATGGGAAGCTTTTTCTGAGAGGAAACTCCATTAGCACAGTGATACTTACTTCTGAATAAACAAGTATAAAACAGAATGATACTAATCTGGAAGTAAAAATAGAATTGAATTTTTTAATCTCAGCATCTGTAAGCAAAGTTGTTTTTTATTATTTGGTTAAGCTAATTGTAATATAGCTCATTGTTTCAAATATTAAAATAAGCTACTTATTTTTTTTTTAAGGCAAATGTTATGTAAATGTTTTTGCAGCTATAATCCAATTTAAATTACTTTCCCAGGTGTTGTATTCAATAAAACTGCCGTCCATTTTCTCTGTAACACCTGCAACACTTTAATTGACATAAAGATAACGGTATGCTATATACAAAAACAATTCAGTGCAGCCATAGGCCATTGTTCTGGAAGAGATTATCATTAGTATAAATCCCATGTAAGCAGTCACTTAACTCACTAAGCTTCTCATTGTTTTATATTCTGCCTCTTACAATGAGGGGCACACCTGCTGCTGCAATGACTGCCTCACACTGTAGCAGAGGTGACCAAATGTCCTAGGCTGCACATTAAAATCTTGTGGCTGAGAGCCAGAAGAAACACTTTAATGTGGTCTCTCCTTAAACAGCATTCTCCCTCTTGTTTTTACCAGTAGCACTTTTTAAAAATTCCCAAATGTTTTTCTTGTTACAACACAGAAACAATGCAGATCATTATTTGATCTGTGCTGCAAACATATGAGAAAGCAAGCATGCGGTTGCCTCACAGGGTGATGTTTGAGGAACATACAATTGAGGTATAGCCATTAAATGACTTCCTCTAAATATTTTGCAAATACTTAAGACACCCCCAATCCCAAATCGTGTGTGTAACAGAGGTATGTCACAGTCTATAAATGCAAATTAATGCAGTCAACAATGTATGACTATAGCATCCCAGTGTCACTAGCCTGATGATGGTGAAGGAGCAGAGAAAGAAAATGTCAATTACAGTCCTCATCAGAAATAAACTGTCGATGCTAATAAGTAAATATGCCTAATTTGAAACAAAATTGTGAAGTTGCAATTAAAAACATGTAATCTGCACACATTAAAAATAGCTCCTCTAAGATATATGTCAGTTTAGCATAGTGGTTATGGAGTATCAGATCAGAAACGGGCAGATTCATACTTAAAACTTCACTCAGCTATGTAGCTCACTGGTGGACTTGGGCCAATCCCCCTACTTCAAAATGGGGTCCTGGAGGGGACAATGTATATACCACCCTGAGCAACTTGTAGGAATGTGGCGCTTCAATGTAATAAATAAATGACTACTCACAGTACCTTGGATTTTGAAAGGATTTAAAAACAACAACAACAACCAATTAAACCTAAATCTCTACTTTGGGAAGGTAAAATGTTTGGACAAAATTTACAAAATGTTTCCCTCTTGTATCTGGAAAATTAACAAGTAACTTTAAGAGACTCTTTAAAGTATCTAATAGCTATTTAATGATAGGTAAATCTATTCAATTAGGTTGTAGTTATAAAAATGATTCATGGTGCCCACACACACACACACAAGGATCCTCAGAGCTCAATAGAGCCCTGATTCTCCCTCCTCCTCACTTACAACTGCATGTGTGCAGACGTAAGCATGCTCTACCAGCGGTTCTCAACATGTGGGTCCCCAGATGTTGTTGGACTACAACTCCCACCATCCCTGAGCTCTGGCCTTGCTAGCTAGGGGTGATGGGAGTTGTAGTTCAACAACATCTGGGGACCCACAGGTTGAGAAAGGCTGCGGCAGTCCAGAGGACAAGATGCCTCCCTCCTCTTCACTCCCAGGTTCATGTGCACAGAAACAAATAATGCACTGGAATAGTGTAGGGGACAGGACGCCAGTACGTATTATTCAAAACCACTGCAGCATAAGCATGTCAGGGCTACTGGATGAGACGTGTGGGGAAATCTGTTCTCCATACCAGCCCATCACACACCTGCAACCTGGCTCATCCCATGTGAGAGAAGGGAGAAACAGATTTTAACCTGCATGCAGACACTGCACCTGCACTAGAAAGACCATCCCATGTGATTTTAATACTTTAAAAACCCTGATTTCCTCACATTAACTGGTTTTATGGGAGATTTGTAAACAAAAGAAACAGGGGAAAGGGGAGGGAGAGATAGTTTAATGTAGTTAAAATGATATGTGCTTTCACAGCTTCCCTTCACAGGAATGGTTTCTTCCCCAGTGCAACTAAATATCTTGCTTTTCTACATCAGAATGCATCTTCCTCATATCTGTGAGGAATTTCTGTTCCTTATGTCAACTGCTACATTGTTCTGCCTACTTTGGCAGATGCACTAAACAAAATCAGGTTCTAATAGTTTGACCTCTCTCTCTTCTTCTGTTCTCTAGGGCATAATAAAACCCAAGCCACAGTCCTACAACAGTTAATGAAGCTTAACCTTACACCCTCTTAATTACCAATGCATTACACTGACTACAGGCATCATACTTCTCTCTAAGCTATTTTACAATGCTGGAGAAGTACTACTGTGCTATTATTTAGCGACATAATTCATGCTGTATGTGAAATCCCTCTTAAATGAACTTCTTTGATCCTTTCGTTTTTAAAAAAATAGAATTTTAAATATTATCTATTACTGTATGTTCCAATAATCATTTGCAGTTTTGTTGCTGCTATGATTAAGAACACGTTAAAAAGTGTGTGAGTCTAAATTGATTCGTGTTTGAAGTGATATTTATACAGTAATTTTTCAAAGATACATAAATAAGTGTTGTTCCTTAAACTTAGGACATTGGAAAAAAGGCAATTAGGAAAGGAACTACTTCAAAGTATATTATGTATAGTAGCAACCATTAAAAAAAAAGGAATATATTTTCCTGGACAAAGTCAAGCCCTATTTTTAATTAATATAAACAAGTGATTGTAGAGTTAATTTCTTCAAATGAGACTTGGTCCTGTGCTTTTTTATTTATTTAAACCAACTGAAGCCAACAGAATCTAAATTCAAATCTTTGTATTAACTACAAAAATTCTGAAGAAGTGTGCATGCACACGAAAGCTCATACCAAGAACTAACTTAGTTGGTCTTTAAGGTGCTACTGGAAGGAATTTTTTTATTTTGTTTTGACTATGGCAGACCAACACGGCTACCTACCTGTAACTACAAAAATTCTAACAGCTAAATGATAAATGAGGAACAGTAGCTGGGTTCTGAACATGAAGATATCATTTTTTATTATTTCATTTCATTTCACTTTATGTTGCATACCAGATTTCTATATTGCTACACACAAGGTGGTTTACAAGCTGAAGAAACAACAAAATATGCAGCAAAGATCACACATTTTATAACAATCTGATCCAATACGAAAAGAATAATAAAAAATTGACTTCTAACTGACTTTGAGTAAGTGGTCTAAGTCAAATCTATTATTTTCTATGTTTAAACTACTAAATTTTTTAGTATATAATAAAATATATATGAAAGGACAATCCCGTTATTCTACTCTTTCATTATTCTCCTAGATAGATCAGGAGAATCTCAATGACACAGTATGAGTAAAATAGAATAAAGAGCATTAGCACAATAAGAACAACAAGCAGGGATTTATTCAGTGAAAAACCAAACACACCCATGTATGGATAATTTTTTAAATAAAGGCTCTATATTCACAAATGTTCATTTTCAAAATGATGTTGGATATTTAAAGCACATATACATTTAGCGCAAATGTAAATGTCCCTATGAAATTTAAACCACTTGGGGGAAACAGTTTGACATTATGGAATAGATGTCTGAAGACAGATGGCATACTTTTGCATGCACATAAAATATCAGAAAGTGAGTTAAGGTTACCATCATATATACTCACAGCAAACTCAGGTGTTTGCCTAATACTCAGATTTTAACCTATTCATTCACTGTAGTCTAACTTTTATGGCATCCAAAATCCCTGTAACTCGAGATGGCCTCATTCTTCTTTACAAAGGTGGCTGGTCATGGACACTGCTTCTACTATGTCCATCTTTGTCAGAATATTAAAGAACTTCCTTGAAAATGCGCATTGTGCAGCACTATCCAGATTTAAAATGTGCTAAGCTACAATACCCATATTTATGAATAATGTGGGGATGATTTACTCTCTAGTGGTAGAAGAGTTGCACAAAGTGATCTAAACTAAATATAGGCTCTGTAGCTCTTTTTTGGAGAGGGAGGCAGGAGGAAAGTCTTCATTTTAGTTGATAATGTAAGTTTGATCGACAATAGCAGAAATTGCTTCATTCCTTGCATGCTTTCAAAATGTTACATAACTGCATCTGATAAACTCTGGCTACTGTAAATATTAAATTACAGTGGATGAATAGGAAAACCCTGAGCATCAGGCAAACATACACAAGTCAAGTCTGTCTGCTCTTCCAGAAAATGCTTTCCAAATTAGGGTTGCCATACATCCAGATTTTTCCAGACATATTCCTGGAATACTGCATTGTCCATGCGGAAATAGGGAAAATCCAGATGCATGGCAGCCCATGTTGGTAGTGCCATTTCTGCATAAAAATAACATAATTTCTTTTTGCATTTTGCCCAAAAAAGCTTAACAACTTTTCTGTCCGGATTTTCACTGTTTGAAATATGGCAACCCTATAAATGCTTTAAGTTTTAAAAATGAGGAGCCATGCAGAGGTAATGCTACTGAGGATTAGAGGAATTGGGAATAGGATGCAGGGCCACACTTTCTTTCCCTCCTCTTCTGCACACTAATTCTCACCATCTTCAACTAGCTGCTTTGTCTGTCTGCTGTTAAAACCAAGAATATTACCAAGCTTCCATTTGGAAGCATTAATGGTAGCATCTCCAGAATGTAAAAAACAACAACACCTTAAACAATTCTTCCTTACAATTAAATCAATTGTCAGGAAATGCTTTCCATAGCTTGCAGAAAACTAGAGGTAGAAATAACAATCACAACATAATCAAATTCAGGAAAGTAAAAAAAAAAAAATCATTTTGCTTCAGTCACCTCAAATCCTTAATTATACAAGCATTCTAGTTAAAATAATAATAATTAAAGACTGTTAACATGATTTTAAACCACAATGATAGTCATTCAGCACAGAGGTTTAACAGATTATAATATTTCTGAAAGAGTATTTTAAATAGTGTGAAAGAAACCAATGGTAGCTAATACAGTACAACAGCATTCAAAATAATAAAGGCCCACACCGGTTAAGAGTTATAAAAATGGACCACATTAAGTACTGTACTGGTTTCCTGTACTCCCCCTCAGCTGCTCTTCCATGCACAAGGGGACTGAAAGCTTTAATTTTTAAATAAACTAGACTTTACAATTACATTCATACTTGGGAAACTCTTGTGTCTTTCAATGGTGGTTGGTTCAAACAAATGAGGATTAGAACCACTGTTTGACCCTGGATTGTTTACATTAAACATTGTTAGAATAAATAATAGTTTCTCAAGTTTCAATGTAACCGGAAATGGTGGTTAGTTCAGAGTTTCACTGCTTTCAATCTCCTTCACACATGCACTAAGGAGAAGAAGGTACTGTTTATTTGTACAGTTTGTTCACAAAACACTAAAGCATAGCTTGTTATATCTGAACTGGGCCAAAGTTTGATCTAGGCAAATGAAAGAAAGGAAAATAAAACCATGGATTTGAAGGAGCTGAAAAAAGGAGAAGGCGGCTTAAAATGGATTTTGATGAATAAGCTAATTGAACGAAAAATATCTCTTCCATGGCTACTAAGACCTGGTGACTAATGTCTGGGACCAGGAGTCAGATTCATTTTCACAGGATGACAGAGATGAGGACTCTAAAACTGAAGGCGAAGGACATTCAGGACCAGCCCCAGAAGTGCTGTTATCAGATGAACCTGTGGAGCCAGTGCCCACCCCCAAGAATGTGGTATTACATGTCAAGGAGGGGGTCACTTTCCCAAGTCCTCCCTCCAAGCTGTTAATCAATCACACGCAAGCACCTAACGGGTTACCAGGCTTTATTGACTTCTTCTCTGGCACCAGCTACACAACATCAAGCAGCAAGTCTAAAACATGGCCTGTTCTTTCTCTCCCCCGGCAGGTTAACTTGTAGATTTATAGGGTCTGGGGGATGCTGGCAAATAGCCAGCCCCATCACATGCTCCCATTTTGGGAGACTTAATTGTTACCACCTGCCTGAGGGGCCCCACCCAGCAGTACATGCTCACAGGATCACTACTTCATGACACTACTGTCCTCTGACTCCGAGGATTCCCCTGCGGAAGGCTGAGGACCCTCACCTCTGTTGCAGTAGGCAATTACTAGAAAAGACTGGGTCCTATTAAGTCAAGCAGTATAGACAGTGTCTACAATTAGGTGGCACCTGCTGCTGCTACTGCTATATAAGGGCTCAGTTTCAACTTGTGCTGGAGCAACTTCAGAGCTCTGTGTTTTCCAGAGCCTTGCCTCCAGTCTGAACCCTGTGCTCCCTTGCACTCTGGTTATGCCTTGCTAAAGAACAGGAAAACCAACAGCACACTCCTAATTATACATTTATGCTATGTATTTTTGTGTTTTTATACTGTGATCCTCACCTCAGATGAAGGGTGGTATATAATTTCTTTTGGTCTACTCAAAGGAGGTCCTTTTGAATTCACGGGGGGGGGGGTTACTCCTAGGTAAGTGGGGTAATGATTGTAGTCTTAGTGAAATTCTTGGCTGGAGATGCATTCTAACTGGAAGATAGGCTAGGCTGATAGCATTTGGTTACGAACACTAAATGAGCTTCATGGCTGAGCAGAGGTTAAAGGGTAAAGGACCCCTGACAGTTAAGTCCAGTCACGAACGACTCTGGGGTTACGGCGCTCATCTCACTTTACTGGCCAAGGGAGCCGACGTTTGTCTGCAGACAGTTTCCGGGTCATGTGGCCAGCATGACTAAGCCACTTTTGGTGAAACCAGAGCAGCGCACAGAAATGCCGTTTGCCTTCCCGCCCGAGCGGTACCCATTTATCTACTTGCACTTTGACGTGCTTTTGAACTGCTAGGTTGGCAGGAGCTGGGATCAAGTAACGGGAACTCACCCCGCCACGGGGATTCGAACCGCCGACCTTCGGATTGGCAAGCCCTAGGCTCAGTGGTTTAGACCACAGCGCCACCCGCATCCTTCTGAGCAGAGGTTAAATGGACCCAAAAACCAATGAAACCAACAACACTGAAGCATACAGCTTCTCCCTGCTAACCTTCACTTGTTAGAATGAAAATGTGTCCCACTTACAACTCATCACATGTATCTTCCTAAGCACACTTTCTGGATTCTACAAAATACTGAAGAATAATTCTGCATGACACTGTAATCAGGTCACATAAAAATTTGGTTTAGTTTTTACTTTATAATTTATTATGTTCTAGTATGCAGCAGTACAGCTGTCTGTTAGAAAGATGAAGTGACTGAAGAGAAATGTTTTAAATATCCTGTTTAAAACCCCCTGTATATTGTTCTATAGGATTTTTACAGGGGTGTAATTTTTCAACAATGTTACATCTTAATGCTGACTTCCTGAAGAAGCTTTGACTACAATAGGCATGAATGTGTTTTCAAAGGATGATGGATAAATTGCTGGGTGGTAATATAATATATCTTAGGCAGCTGATGGGGCTTTTTTATGTTCTACGTGTCTTTTAGTTACACAGTTTTAACATAATTATGGTCTATAAAACCATCTCTTCCCTCTCCTAGAACCAGCAATATTTGTCTTGGTTATAGGATCAAGAAACTCCCAATCACATATCATAAAATTAAAACAGGTCAATTCAAAAATTTCTACACTGAATCATATGTATAAATTGTCTTAGCTTGTTGTTAGTCACCCATATACTGGATTAGTTGCAAGCTGATGATATGCTGTTAAGGAGCAATGGTTTATTGGGATGGAGTGACAGTAAGTAACATTGGAACATTTCCAAACCTACTGTCTAATAAAACCCAGATTATTGAGATAAGGGTAGATCAAACCAAAAGCCCATCTCGTTCTTTTCTTATAGTGGGAAGCCAGATGCCTATGGGAAGTCCATATGCAGGTTATGAGCACAACACAGCTCTTCTGATTGTTTCCCAGCAACTTGTATTTGGAGACTTAAAACCTCTGACACCACCAGCTTGACCACAGCCATGGAAAGAGTTATCTTCTGTGAAAGATCATAGCATAACAGATGAAATCAACCCTTAATGTGCTCAATGAATGTCTGATACACATGTCACTATAAACAGAAATTCCAGTAAACCTTTCCCTCTTTTGTTCATGTTTAAGAGTATTAATTCAAGAAAAAAGCCTAATGAGGACACAAAAATGAAGGTGAATTTACATTTCATAACAGATATTCAACAAAACATTTCCCTCTCAACAGGGCAACCCTACAATTAGGCAGAGAGATGTAGGAGCCTCAGGCCATAGATGTGAGGGTGGAAGAAATAGGAATGAGAATGAAATGTTGTAGGACAGAGCTGTGTCTGCTATGAAGTCTGCCATACACTCCATGTGTTAGTCTGCTGTCCTTAGGTGTAGTAGAGCACAGTGACCCATTATCAGCGTTTAAGAATGATTCAGCTGCCAGTCTGACCATCTTCTGTATGCTGAATCTACTAGGGCACCATCTTGTCCTTTACCTCAAACAACGAAAGATCACAGCTAGGACCTGCCTCTCAAACTTTCTAGATGCGGCACTGGGGTTGTTAGATCCAGACCTTCCCCTATTGTCCTCCTAGCTGCTAGTCTCAATCTCCATTGAGGTAAAGCTTCCCAGCTCTGATCCTCTATATTCTCTTCTTTCTCAATTTTCCTCTTTCTCTTCCTCCTTGTTCCCTTTTTCCAAGCCTTCACCTCTTGCTTCCTTACTCAGCCTCCTCCAGCCTTTTCTCTGCTTTGCTAATCTATCTACTGACTCATTATTCTATGGCTCCTTTGAGACTTGTGTCTGCTGCACAGCTAGCTGCCACGTTATCTTTTAGCCAGAAGTACTCCCCAGTGTTGTCTGTGCTGCTGCCCCTACCTCTTTAAGGTAGGTTGTGGGGCCAACAGAAATCAATGAATATCTAAATCCTAAGGCTCAGGTTATAAAGACTAGGAAGAACAACGAGTACAAAAGCTACTTTTCATAGTTTGCTACATAATACTATATTTTTAAAAGACTTTTAAAATAAAGTCTTATTGTGGAGTATTGGTTACAGATAGGTAGTCGTGTTGGTCTGCCATAGTCAAAACAAAATAAAAAAATTCCTTCCAGTAGCACCTTAAAGACCAACTAAGTTAGTTCTTGGTATAAGCTTTCGTGTGCATGCACACTTCTTCAGATACACTGAAACAGAAGTCACCAGACCCTTCTATATAGTGAGAAGGTGGGGAGGGGTATTACCCTTCTGAGTAATACCCCTCCCCACCTTCTCACTATATAGAAGGGTCTGGTGACTTCTGTTTCAGTGTATCTGAAGAAGTGTGCATGCACACGAAAGCTCATACCAAGAACTAACTTAGTTGGTCTTTAAGGTGCTACTGGAAGGAATTTTTTTATTTTGTGGAGTATTGGTATAATGTGTTGATATTAAGTGTATTTGATATTTTCAACTTCTGGTAACTGAAGTTTTTATATATGTATTTATATGTGGTTAGTTTCAGTTATTTCTAAAGCTAGGCCCCACAAATCAACACAACAATATAAAATGGCAAACTATTTCATAACACTGGCGCACACTACTCTCTGTGTACCACCAACCCATGCTTCATAAAAAATGGCATTCAGGCTCCTGTTTGGTCAATCACATTGGTACCTAGTATGAGAAGTACAAGCACTTCAAACTCAATATGTGATGTCATTTTACTTCTTCTCTTTGCCCCATTTTTCCAACACAATCTCCACCCCTAGTTTATCTGAATTACTAAATTTAATCAAGGTACAGGTAACGTATTCAGGAAGATTTTAGGAAATTAATAATGCTATACTCTCCTGACCCATACACCACTTTTTACATGGAGGGAGTAGGCAAGGCATGGCTGATATGGTAACACACAAGTCCTTTACTAACAGAGTTCTCATACAGGGCATAGGAATGTCTGCCAGCTTTAGGATTGCTTTTAGCACCATCTAGATTAGAAGATATTAAGCAATAATTACATGGATGTATTTTTTTCTTTACCTTTACAATATCAGCAGGCTCCTCTTTATCTGAAGCAACAAATAAATGATGTCCACAGACTATTCCCTCTGCAAGGAAATGCTTGAACAACAGATTGGAATAAATACCGTATACATCTTCCTCTGTGAAAAAACAAAGCACACACATTATTAGCATGACAATCCACATTTGGTGGTGTGGAAGAAACATAGATAGGGCAAAAGAGACCACAACTATGCACTGTCAGTGCCTCTACCATTGGGCTTATACTGCTCCATATGTATTCACAGGACTCTAGGGGCCCCAAAAGATACCCCAAGTGGATGGATAGATCCACTCTTAGAGAGTCATGTGTCATAAGCCTTTCTTTTAGGCCAGTCTAGAAAAGGCACATCTCTGAAAATATGAGAGACTTGACAGCAGCAGCTCTACCACCACCACATTGTGCATAACCATTAGCAGGATGCCATTTTCACAACTTCCATTGCTATTAAAGAAGCTCTTTAGAACATTATTAGAGATATGTAATTACTGTTTAACCAGTTGTGGCTTTTAGTGGTTAAGAAGGAGTGTTACTCCTGCTGGAATCTTCAATGGCTTCAGAAATTTCCAGAATTTGCTATGTTATTACAAAGAAAAATATTTGATTTGTTTATTTCTGTACAGAAATAAATGTGAAATCTTAACCATCATAACAGTACTGAGCTCTTATCAGCATCCTTAAGCATTTTTTGAATAAACTATCCATATATCCATATATCTGTGAATCATAGGATCTGCTATAAATATAATAGGGGAAAACCTAAATAAAAATAGTCTGCTGTGTTGCTTCAAGGAGTATGGGATCATGTAAAAGCCTTCCTAAACTAGTAAAAGGTGACACCATGTACTCTTGCTCTCCTGCTGAAAGCTGACCTATCATCACCTTTAGACCTCAGCATTCTAAATTCTGAAGCAGTGGCTTCCCTAAACATTGTCATTTGTATCAATTCAGATTGTTAGAAATTTCTTCATCTACAAAGAGAAAGAATCCTTCTGCATCTTTAAAGGTGCATGGGGACTTCAACTTTAAGAATTCAACTGTAAGAGATATTAAATATTAAAATCTGACATAAGGGGATCTGAACCAACATTTATATTTTGGTCTTTGCTTAGGGTTCAGACATGTAGGCTGCAGGCAACTTTAGGCTACTTTAGAAGTAAGAGAAATGGATTAGATACCAGCTGTGACCTGAAGTACCGCCTTAGTAATGGATGTTCCACTTTAGCCAAATTTTACCAGTACAACAAAACTTTTGGATGTGGTAATTAATTAAATGGATTTTAGAACTGAAGGCCTGATTTTACTGAAATTATTACGATGATATTTGATGATTACTCGGATGCCTTAATTTTGTTTAGAGTTCTTAATTCTAGACTGCAGTAAGGATTTTAAACTTTCTCTTTAAAAAAGACGAACCTATCGTAATTTTTCAAAAAACAGAGTATATTGTTGGCATTATGTACCCACAAAAAATAAGTCAAATGTTTAGTTTAATTAAGGAACTTGTATAGTACAATCCTGTGGATGTCTACTTAGAACAGGGGCAGAGAATCTCAGACACACTATCTTCACCTGACCCTTGGGGCTCTGCTCAGGTTACTGCTAGAGGAATAGGAGTGGGGGGGGGGAGAGCACCGTCCCTGGCAGCACAATCCTGGCAGGGTGCCATCACGGCGTGCCATGCCCCCAGGACGCATGCCACGCCCCCCTGGTGCCGGAGCATGAAGCTCCGCCACTGGCTCAGGTAACACCCCTCCCCAGGCTAGCCTCTTCTGGCCTTGCTCAATTATTTTTCCTGGCTTGCCTGTTTCCTGAATGATGATAATGTATGTTGCTTGCCTGGATGGATGCGCGTCTGCATGGCTGGAATGTAGCCTATTATACAACAGCAAAAATAAGCCACATTTACCTAGATCTATGCCCACCACTGGCATGCAGCCCCCAGAAAGTTGCCCATGAGGGAATATGGTCTTTCAGCTAAAAAAAATAAAATCCCAACCCATGATTTAGAAGCAAGTCCCATTAAGTGTAATAGGACTTACTCCCAGGTAGGTGTGTACAGGACTGAAGCTTTAAACTGCTGAAGTGACCATTGTCCCTTAGGCTTCACTTCCCCACTCCTAGAAAAAAAACAGGAACAAATGAAGTACCCCATTAGATAATTCTAGTTACAGGTGGTAGCCGTGTTGGTCTGCCATAGTCGAAATAAAATAATTTCCCCCCCTTCCAGTAGCACCTTAGAGACGAACTAAGTAAGTTATTGGTATGAGCTTTCGTGTGCATGCACCCTTCTTCAGAAACACATTATCTCATTGGATACACATTATTGGATACACATTATCCCATTGGATAAGACTAAGATGCCATCTAGTCCAGCATCCTATTTCCAATAGTGGCTGTGTAGACAGTTCTGAGGACATACAAAGGATGAAGGCCATAGCCCTCTTTCTTTGTTTGTTCCAAAGCAACTGGTATTCAGAGGCATATTGTCTCCGAACATGAAGGTTCCCTTCAACTACCATGAGTATTAACAATGATATTTATTGTTGTTATGAATAATAATAATACTGTGATTCATTACCTACTCTTCACCATAAGAGCCCAAGGTAGGTTATACCAATTTAAAATACAACATAGAATCATAGAACTGCAGAGTTGGAAGGGACTCCAAGGACCATCTAGTTCAACCCCATTGCAATGTAGGAATCTCAACATATGGTCCCCAATCCAATTTAAAACCATACTGGGCCCTGCCTAGCTTTGCAAATGTGCTAGCAGTTTTATTGCTGCACTGCTAGCATTAAAAACAGTTTAAAACAAATTAGCATGCAACAAAAACTGTAAAATGAAAGTGCCAGATGCACCTAAGTTGTGGGGAGGGAATCCCACAACTTAGAGGCTGTCACAGAGAATGTCCTCATCTAGGTCATTACTATTTTTATTAATTAATTTATTGTGTTTTTATCCTACTTTTTTCCCTAACAAATTTGAGTTGTCATACCTGCTTCTCCTCTAAGAACAGTGGCTGGCCCAGGGTCACCCAGTGAGCTTCATGGCTGAGTGGGGATTTGAAACCTGGTCTCTCCCAGGTCCTAGTCTAATACTCTAACCACTACACCATGCTGGCTGGCTACCAAAACCTGAGAGAGTAGTGAAACTACCATGAGGGTTCTCTCTGTTGATCTTAACACCAGTACCAAGAGGTTCTATAGAAAAAGAAGCAATCACTTAGGGCAGGGGTCAGCAAACTTTTAAAGCAAGGGGCTGGTCCACTGTTCCTCAGTCCTTGGGGGGGGGGGCTATTTTTTTGGGGGGGGGAGAACGAATTCCTATGCCCCACAAATAACCCAGAGATGCATTTTAAATAAAATGACATATTCTACTCATTTAAAAACATGCTGATTCCTGGACCGTCCATGGGCCGGACTTAGAAGGCGATTGGGCTGGATCCGGCCCCCAGGCCTTAGTTTGCATACCCATGACTTAGGGCTTTAAACACTAAAGTGAACACATTGAATAGGGCCCAGAAACAAACTGGTAATGCACCTGTTTTAAAATGAAACTCCAGCTAGAAATCTGGGGCAACTCCATGCACATTGCAATAATCTAATCTGGAAGTTACCAGAGCATGGAGTGCAGTAATCAGTTGTTTCTGTCCAAAGGGAGTTGTAGCTAGTAAACCAGCCATAGGTGCGAAATGGCACTCCTAACCACTGCGGCCATCTGAGCCTCCACTGAGCACATACAACCTATGAAACTGTTCCTTCCAGAGGAATCTAAGAACATGCAGTCTCTTCACCTCTAGGACTTGAGAACTTGGATACAAAACATCTCTGTATTTTCAGGATCCAGCTTTAATTCATTGGCCTTTATCCAGCCCATCACGGCCTCTGAGCACTCATCTTATACATCAACCACCTCTCCTGATTTATATAGAACAAAGAGAAAGAGCTGAATATAATATGCACTCGAGTTCTCCTGATTCAGCTTCATTTAATGTCATCAACCAGAGTGACCAAAGCAGTTTCAGGGCCATGACTGGGTCTGAAGCCAGTCTGGAATGGTTCCAGATAATCAGTTTCCTCCAAGCATGCCTGGAGCTGGACCACCACACCCTCTCTTGCCCCCAAAGCTGATGTTCACCACTGAACAATAGCTGTTGAACAGTTCTTGATCCAACGAGGGGACACACCACCATCTCCTTGTAGGTGGATAAACCACCTGGTCCAGTGAAGCACTGATCACTCCCTGGATCCACCCCCTACAGTTAGCTCTAAGAAATGTGCAGGTGGTTGGCCACACTTCCTCAAGCTGCCTGCCCACATCCTCAGGACACAACAATTGAAACTAATCCAGCACAGATGGAACAGACAGGTGTTAAGAAACCTGCCTATTAATTTTGTGTATAATTAAATCCCCACTCAACCAGTAATCCCACTGGGTGATCTTGGGTCTATTGGCCTAAGATACCTCACAGGGTTGTTGTGCTGTACACGGTCCTGAGCTTCAAGGAAAGTCTGAATAAGAATGCACTAAATAAATAATCAGTGTTTGCTGTAGAAAAAAAATCTGATTCCAGCATTTCAATATGAAACGATACTCTGATTAGTAATGGGACATGGCTGCAAATTTTTTTATTAATTAAGATAGAGCTATTTGTTTCTATTAGCTCAATAATTTTGATACTGATAATCATCAATAACAATTAGTTGAAAGAAAACTATTTCAGCTGAGGTTTAGATAAACACAGTGCAATTGGTCTCAAACAATACTGAAGCAATAACATTTGCTATGTTACTAAATGAGCCAGGCTGCATTTTATAGATCACATTTGTAATGTTAGGTTTTCAAGTTTTCCAAAAGAACAAGGAGCTGTAAGAAAATAAGTGTTCTGGTTCCTCTAATGCTAAACTTTCAGTGAGAGTAAACAGTGAGCAACCTAAATACAGAACACCTCACTGTCTGCTACAGTGCTCAAAGGATTTAATGTGTTTCAGAAAACCTTCACAAACAATGTATCTTGGATGGTTAGAGTCAATGCTTCTCTAAGAATCCTTCAGTTATTCAATTTGTCACATAGAGAATAGCTTTTTTTATTGATTCATTTCTAGGTCACTAAACTTTTGTTTATTCAAAAGATCTAAAGTGCACTCATATGGGGCTATTCTGATAGCAGCCATTGTTCCCAGCTTCAGTACTTATGTTACTATTCAAAGCCTACACAGCCTGGACTGTTCTCCCCCCACCCCCACCCCGCATCCCATTGTTTGCTACAGGTATTTTGACACCACAGAAATTAGCTCCTGCATTTTCCTACCATACAATATAAGTAACAATCAGAAAGTGAAGCATGTTCTTATTTATACAATATATCCTCGTGAAAAAGCAAGCCGCATGGGAACACAAACTCAGAAAGCTGATACATTTTTTTGAGCAAAAAGTTCTAGATCCACAAATCCGTTAAGGCTAGTGTAGGCAATGTGGCATCCTCCAGATGTTGTTAGACTCGAACTCCCATCAACCCCAGGAAGCAGGACCACAGTCAAGTATGATGGCAACTGAAGCCCTACAACATGGGCAGGGGACCATGTCAGTTACTCCTGCAACCCATGATACTTGCCATATAGTTCCACCTTCTTGTGGCTTTGATTAGGACTTAATACCCAGCACATGTATACCCAGTGGCAACTTCTCATTAAGATGGTAAAGGAAGCAGTCTCCCAATGCTCATGTTCTGGCTGCACGTTAGCACTTCTCTAATACTTGCCATAGATCTGACTGGCTGGGAAGAAACTTCCATGCTACACATTTGTCCCTTAATGTTTTTAAAAACTGGTTTTCATGTGAATTTTCCCTCTATCACATAAGAAGCTCCAAGGGCATGGGGCATTTTAAAACAGAACCAACAGAACTGATTTTAAGTATCTTTTTAGACAAATACACATTCCTTTCTATTTCAGCTATTTATACACCACTTAAGAATAGCACCTAGAAATTATAAAAATTCTATAGTAGATACATTAAGTTAACATTACTCGTAAAAACAGGAAACTTTCTTAAAATGACAACTGAAATAGAAGGAGCCTCATCAAGCACCTGAAGTTCTACAGAATTAGGCCCATAATACTGAATGCACAGCCCACAGCCATGTAGCTAAGTCACAGGGAACCAATAACAGAAGATTTTGGTGGTTGGGCAGGGTTACAAGGAATCAGGCAGTCCTCAGGGTATCCTGGACCCAAGTTGTTAATGGCATTGTAAAAGAATACAAGAACCCAGAACTTGACCTGCTAACATGGACAGCCAGTGCAAGCTTTTAAGCCTATCCCCACCAACAGTCTAACCACAGCCTTTCACAGCAGCTGGAGCTTTTGGACCAGACCCAAGGGTAGTCCCACATTGCAAAAACCAAGAGCAGGTTGCAATAACCAAGTTTTGAGGTTACCAGTACATTAATCACTATGGTCAAGAATGGCCATTGTTGGCATACCAACTAGTAAAAGGCAGGCCTGGCCACTGAGGCTACCAGAGACTTGAGTAACATCCAGGATCACCCCACAAACTACAAACCTGTTATTTCAGAAGGGGTGCAATCCAGTTCCGAATATGCAACTGGCTCAGTTTATTATTATTATGGAGATTCTTAATCTATTTAGAAGCTATATTAGAAGCTAAAAAAAATAAGGAGACTAAACTAAACGCTATAATTGGTGCAGGAGCAGGAAAAACAAGTCACTGTTAGTCTGTTGTATCTACTCACAGT
This sequence comes from Podarcis erhardii, assembly GCF_964252035.2. Lineage (NCBI taxonomy): Eukaryota > Metazoa > Chordata > Lepidosauria > Squamata > Lacertidae > Podarcis > Podarcis erhardii. Next base: position 65,652,823 of record NC_138497.1, on the reverse strand, counting down.
TTATGTAAATTATGTGAGAATTAAGTACAGGATCTCCAATAAATCTATTTTAATTTATATGCCTCTTTTCAGAGCATGATTTTATAAACAGATAATACTGAATTACACACAATACAGAACAACAAATGTGACTACTTAAAAGTTTTAAAATTATCGGTACTATAAGCCCCTAAACATAACAAGCTTTGAAAGCTATGGTTGAGGAGAATTGAATGCAGTATATCTGCAAATATGACAGTCTGTAGTGCAGATAGTCTAGACAGGTTGCCCTAGAGCTGCTGAGAATCTGTCACAACCCATCATTATTAATTTATTAAATCATCAGCATTCACAGTACTATAGTCTAATAGTATGACCTAAGGTGAGCATTTCCTAAGTTATAGAACATCTTACCTAAAGTGCTGTAGGTAACATGATAAGACTATTTTAATCATTCCCACCATCTAAAATTCCATCTAAAATATTTAGCTAATGTCCATAGTAGTTATTAAGCTCAGGGGAGGTTAGTCTGTGTCACTTGTTTTTAATTAGCACATGCCAAAACAAAGTTAGCAAACATATATGTTACAATACTTGGCACACTGCCATTCAGCAGGAAGGTAAATTTTGACAAGTTATATTTTGTATAATTATATTTAGCAAATCACTGTTTTGTACTTTTCTAGAGATTACCTTTTTCAACTTTCAAAAAGGTGATAAAGTCAATTATGTTGACAAGTGATGAGTACCCTTAATAGGCAGGTTAGATTGCATACCTAAAACAAAAAAATCGTAGCTAATTAAAATAGCTGAAATTGCTCCAAGGCTTAGACTGAACAAGAATGGTCCTGCCTTTACTCACGTTAAAGTTTTAGCTTTATAAAAACTTGGCCTCAGCTACTAAACAAAACCCTTTTGTAACCTAACTTTTTAAAATTTTGACCTCCCAATTAAAAGACACACAAAAATTCACTTAAATTTGTTATGCAAGGTTTTCCTACTGGAATGCAGTTTCAATTTAGGAAATTTGCATATTCAATAAAATACATAATAATTTTGAAATAAAATATAAAACTATATGGTTATTTAGGCTGCCAAAGTATCTGTAGGTAAAACATGATAAAAACAAACACTGGCAGCTGTATATTAATACAGTAAAAATGAAGTTTTACTTTCAGCTCTGTGATAACGCTGTCACAGAGTCTGGAAAAAGTGAAACTCGAGTAACAATTTAAAATCAAAGAATCTTTGTTTTATCAAAAAACAAAGGCAGAAGAAAAAAAAGTACACATTTTTCCAAATTGTTTGTAATCTGTGGCCTAGCAAGGATGGCCTCCTGAACATGCTCTTCTTTTATCGAATACTAGTATGGTGGGGAAAACATACGAAGAGATTCTAGGCAATTATTTTTCAACTCTGAAATGGTCACAGTCCAAAAGTTTCTGAAGCTACACAAGGTTGTAGGCCTTTTAATATAATTAAGCATCGGTTGTTTCAATTAAATGTTTTATATCATACTTAAGAAGTTATATACATTTTAGCATATTTTTATTCTAGTTGCTGCCAAATCAACCTACTGGTATGAAATTGATTAAAAGACAATTTCTGTTCTAGAAACTAGTAGAATGCTCTTTCAGATCTGGAACTTGGCTTCAATCTTCACCTACAACATAGGACTCACTTATGTAGCACAATCCCCCAGAGGTTCACTCAACATAAATCTCACTGTACTCAGCGGAGATCATTTCAAGGTAAGCGTGCCAAGTATTGCAGCCATATTTTTCTACCATGTTTAAAAAGTGTGTGTATTTCCTAACTCTTCTCTCCTTCTCTTTCTGGTTTAATTCCAATGTCACATTTCCAATCGACTCCCCACCTCACATTCTCTTACATGCCCAGTTTAATACAAGATTTCCTGGTTTGTTAAATTAATTTGCTGTGACATCCTAACCAGGGAACTGTGGCATGAGTGCTCCATGCAAAACAGGGTTTCACATTCCCAACATAACAAACCATTGCTTGTTCCAATATGGGTCCAACAAGCAATGGTTTGTTACATATGAGCTAGATTTCTGGGTTTTTCTCCTTTAGAAAAAAAAATCCCTAGACGGGAGGGAAGGGGGAAGGGCTGACAACAATGCTGTGAGCCACCTTAGGCCAGAACCCAACAAACCAGCTAAATACAAATGGCATTCAGGTAGTATTTCAAATAATATTTAACAGGATTTGAAGCCATTCTGTTATGCAATCTTCAGAAAACCTTAACAACAGAAACAGACATTTAATAATCTTGAATTTACTATTAGTTTCCTAAACTAGGCAGGATAATATACATCAAATAATGAAGATGAGCATTTGATTTGATAAGGGATTTAATACTGAAGTGATGCAATCTATTCTTGAGACTGTTAAAAAAGAACCTAACCTTTTAACAACACGGAGTATAATACTGAAATATCCTCCTTGGAGGCTTAACTCCGACAGCTTCAATCTCATGATACAGAAAGCTTGTCTAGACTGATCTCATGACAATATGTTACTGTTGTCTGTATAATGACAGGCCATTCAACTAGAATACCAACTATACTTGCTTTAAAACCAACATCCAAGATACAGATTCTACACATAATAAGTATGAAAAATAGTCCATATAATTCAAAAATTAAAGTCTTAGGAACTGAAGTACCGTCACTTCCATGTTTTCAATTACTATCCCCACACAAGCTTAAATGATCCAAGTTGATTAGCAATTTCAGTGAAGAATTCTGGTTATCTACGAACACATTTGCACTTTTTCATGATCCAATCACTATACAGTAACCATCTCCTGCATTAAGTCTAACACAGCCACAACTGTACATCTCACAATTTTATCTAATCCCTACATTGACCAGTATTTATTCTCAGAGATGACCTACTGAAATCAAAGATTGAAATTGCTGAAGCAATTATTTAAAACTGTTCTGAGCAGTGCTTTTTTCGGGGGGGGTGCAGGGGGACACCCCCCCTAAACATTGTGCGAATCTTTGTACTTTTGTCCATTTACTGTTCCCAATTTTGTCCATTTATTTTTCCAAATTTGAACTATAAAAAGGTGATTTTCTTGAGTCAAAATGAGAGTACCTCTAAACATTTTTTAAGAAAAAAAGCACTGGTTCTGAATATTGCCCCTTGTTTTTATTATCATATTAGAGATATTAAAGTAACTTTTGAGAAGCTTTATTGTTTTTACCTTACCTGCATTTTTTCAGCTTTCCTTTCTGGATCATATAGGATGAGTTGATCAATATAAGAACACTATGTGAACAACTGCTTAACACAGTGGTTGCCAACCTACTTATGCCCATAGGCATGTTTGGATTTTTGCATGAGTGCCATGGTCATCACCCCTCTGGTCATCCCTCTCCCCCCCTGCACTAGATTCAATCTCGTGCAATCTGGGTAAAAATCAGATCCAGTACAATTAATCTGAAAGGAAAGAGTCATTCCTTGATCTTCCTCCTTCAGCTCTCAAGAGAGAAGAAGTCAACCATCCTCACCATTCCATGATCAAGGGGGCTGGAGCAGGCGCATAGAGTCCACAGGCCCTAGGGGAAGACCTCAGGGGTGCCACTGTGCTAACAGGTGCCATGTTGGTAACCCCTGCTTTAACACAGTCCTGTGATAGCCACGGTTTATGTGAAAAATGGTTACTTTTACTTTAATAGGAAGTGTGTGCTCATCCTTACTTGGAAGATCATTTATTCCTTCCAATGCTCTCTCTCTCTGTTAGTTTGTCCTTTTCTCCCCGAATTCTATATTTTTAAGGGTTTAAAATCTACCATCAGTTCTTCACATGAAAAAACCTATGATGGGAGACACTTGGCATCATTGTGCTGGAAATGGGAACTGTGCTTCACAATAACTATGGGTTGTATTCAATGTAGCGTTAAGGCACTATCACTACAAGAATTTTCTTTGCATGGTGGAACCTTCCTTCTTCCACTGCGCTAGCACGTATCCTCACCATGGCTTCTGCTAGCACAACTATTTAGTTGAATATGACCCTATGATTAGTTTAAACCTGCCAGCTCCAGAAACCGTGTTTTGAAACAGTTTCATTTTGAAATTAACTGACCATAATTAGTTAGTCTCAGTTCAGGCACAATGACAAATCATGTTTAAGGGGGAATGACAGAAAAACCTTCTGAAGTATTCTTCTGGCCATGTGGGAAGAGGGAAGTATGAGGGTTCCAGCTTGCGCACATTATAGTAAATCAATGTTTAACATGACATGAGAACACAGCCCCGGTGAAATAAATTAATGTTTTCTTTACAATAAGTCCTGCATTATCTTTTAGAAGGAACTCCTTAGAAAAACCATTCTAACATTTCCCCTAAAACACTTGAAAAAATAAAAAGATAATGCCATGACCATATAATTGCTACTAAGTAAAATGTATTAGAAAATTTCATACTAACCAATAAGAAGAAGGGTTCCAACTGCCAAACCTCCACCTAGGAACAAATTAATTTAAGAAATTAGAATGCATAATAATGTTTCCAACAATTAGTAGTATCAAGGAAAGGTGATACAGGAAGTTAAAAATGTAACATGAAAAACATTTTAATTACCTTTATAATACTTCTTACAATTCACTATTAAATAATTATATATTGCATATAATTATATATCACGCACTACAATTACTTTCACAATATGGTGAAAAGATCCTGCATAGCTCTACATAACTAAACGCAAGTACTTTAATAGTGTTGTCACAAGCCAACATTCCTTTGTTTTATTAAGACTATTCTATACATAAAGTAATCCTGCCTCATTAGAGCAAGTGTTTGAAGAACCTGGTACAGTTACGGTAATTCAGTAAGTTGCATTTATCATGAGTCAAAACTATCTACCGGTAGTTGCAGGATCGGACTCAGCTGCGTATAGGATACTGATTAAGGCTACAGTCCTCTAAACATTTATCTGGAATCATTCTCACTGAATTCATTAGAATTTATTTTTATTTAGTTATCTTACAATAGTGCAAGGCTGATAGCCTCCACCTTGCAACCCGCATCCCACCTGCACCAGTGCAGAGAACAGCAAAGCTAAACCCATACATCAATGCAGAATATCTGCACAAAGAGCTCAGATAGAGCCTAAATGAACATATAATGAGTTTACACCATTGCACAGTGGTACCCATCTCATATGAGCATAGGATCAGCTGAATCAACCCCTTTGATGAGTGGGCATCTTTATCATCATCAGCCAGCTCCTAAATCTTTCTTCTCTCCCTCCATCTGGAGAAAAGAGCCTGGGACCTGGACTATAACATGAGGAGCTGGATACCAGAAGACACTTCCATAAACACCTGTCTATATTATGGCTTTTTCTGGATTTTTGGTAAACTGAAATCTTGACTAAAAGACTGATAAGCAATATTTTTGTACTTCAGTGGTTTAGCTGCATGTACCTTTTGTTTATAGTTATTGTACTTTCTCTTATTATCATGTTTAGTTAAGAAGGGTGGGTATGGTATTTTACTCTTTCAAGTATGCTAGTTCATGTTTTACTTCCCAAGTTGTAAATCTTTTAATCTTAAAAATAGTTGCAGAGCTTTCTATAGAACTAAGACTGCTCTAGACTGAATGGTTGTGGATTCCAAATAAATGCCATGTTGCCGAAAGTAAACAGAGCTGTTTTCAGTCACCAGCAACAGAGGTCTGCTTAAGGTGCTAAAAAACCCAACAGAACCCAACCAGCAGTATCTCCAGAGTATGTAAAGCCAACGTACCATAATAATGAAATACAAAAGAAACATTCTGTGGGTACATCTAGCTGAGGTATTCTGACGACAGTGGTTGTCATCTTAGTATCAAAAAACATAACACACAAAGTAAATAAAATATCTTTAATTAGAAGACCTAAGTTGGTGTAGAAATAGGTAAACTTTCAACCAGAGGCAAAAACAAAACTATGAAGAATTAGGATAGAGAAAAGAAAGTAAAAATACAGAAATATTAGGAGCCAAACATCACAGAAAGGCCTATTTATTCATTATACCATGATGGAAGATGCATTCCTTTACGTCATTTCCCACCCCAAGTTATTCAATTATGTCAGGGATAAGGGGCCCCTGGTGCTCTAAAAGTTGCAGGACATCAACTCCCATCAGCCAGCATGGCCAACAGTCCAGAACAATGGAAGTTGTAGTCATTCAACATCTGAGAGTCATAGGTTCCCCATCTGTTTATATCTACTGTTTGTAAAATAAGGAAACACTGACATCATTAGATGAAATAATGTAAATTATTATTATTATTTATTGAATTTATATACTGCCCTAAAGCCAGAGGTCTCAGGGCAGTTCACAGAAAAGATCAACATAAAAGCCACAATAATAATACCCCTCCACAAAGAGCCACATTTTAAATGGGCATATGATGTCAATCAGATCAACCAAAGACCTGGTTAAAAAGGAACATTTTTGCCGGGCGCCTGAAGTTGTATAATGAAGGCACCAGGCGAATTTCCAATGGGGAAAGCATTCTACAAATACATTGTGAATATATATCATTTTACATTTTTTCTAAAATATTTAGAACTCTTAGTCTAATAACAGAAATGGGCATCCATAAGTAGTAAGTGGATGAAAGAACTGTATAGGAATGAACACACTGATGACTGAGAGAAAATACTCTATCTGAAACAGACTAGTTAATGATGATGATGATGATAACATGTGGGATCTCCAAACAGGAACAGGATCATTGATGGCAAAGAACACTGTCTACTTGGTAGGTGTCAGATTAGGGAGATCCAAGTTTAAATCTTTACACAACAGTGAAACTCACTTGGTAACATTGTGCCAGTCACACATACAGTGGTACCTCTGGCTGCGAACGGGATCCGTTCCGGAGCCCCGTTTGCAACATGAGCAGAACGCAACCTGCGTCTGTGCGTGTTGCAATTCGCCGCTTCTGTGCATGATGTCATTTTGAGCGTCTGCACAGGAAGTAACCCTTTCCTGTACTTCCAGGTCACTGCGGGACATAACCTGAAAACGCTCAACCTGAAGCAAACGCAACACGAAGTATGACTGTACTAACCTACCCCACCCAAGATTGGAGACCTTTGTGGACACCCCAAAGCTCTTTGCGGGAAAGCATATAAAATGCAAAATAAATGAACATACATATTTTTTTTAAGCTAATGGCCCTAGCTTGGATCCAGACCAAGTTGGCTGAATTTCATTCCTATTGAAATAAATGGGATGACAGTTATGACTGAAATCACTTCTGAATGATGTATTCATGGTCATGTGTGAAATTTAAATGTCCTCATAATGTGAAGAACTAGATCTTGTATTTCAGAATGGCAGCATCATTCAGGGTGGGGGATCCCAAAATGATCTCATCCCACCTAAAGATTATATATATATTGGAGAAGGCAAAATAACACAAAAAATTAAGTAGAAGCAAGGATTATAATAATACAAAATTTGAGATGAGGTGCAGCCAATGGCATTTGGCAAAAATGTTCGGCTAACAGTTTTCCTATTGAGTAAGCATTAAAATGCAACTGTTCCCTTCCTAATGATGATAAAATGAGATGGAATCAGTGATAGCTTTTCATTTCTGTTCTTTTCTGTCTGAAGAGCATGTCTTATCTAATCTAGTACAGTGGTACCTCGGTTTAAGTACTTAATTCGTTCCGGAGGTCCGTTCTTAACCTGAAACTGTTCTTAACCTGAAGCACCACTCTAGCTAATGGGGCCTCCTGCTGCCACCCGATTTCTGTTCTTATCCTGAAGCAAAGTTCTTAACCTGAAGCACTATTTCTGGGTTAGCGGAGTGTGTAACCTGAAGCGTATGTAACCTGAAGCGTATGTAACCCTAGGTACCACTGTACAATGGTTGTATCAAGCAGACCACCCAAGGCCTGATTAGTGCATTACACTTTTGAAGGTGTTTGCTGATGTGAAAATTGCATACACATCTATATACTCACTACAAACCTTACTGAACTCATGCCCAGCCAAGCTAATATATAACCAAATATGTCTACTCACTTACAGGTTCATGTGCATGGGAATCTTAGAGTGAGAGTCATATATTTTTTGCCACATGACCCTTTTACACATCTGTTCTGTCAGAAATGGGAACACAGAAAAACCACAAAACTGGAATAGTACCACTGCCAAGCAGAAAAAAAGAAGGGGTAAAATTCTAGCTGCTCAAATTGTTGTTTATTATAAGTGAATTGCATCTGGGAAATTCCTCCTTCAGGGCACATTTTTAACAACAATTCTCTCATCTAATGTATATTGCAGCAACTCCTGCTCCTACTAAATTATCACTCACTTCCTCATAGGCCTTTTCCTTTAAAAGGATGGCAGGGAATTCCCTATGGTAGTGACATTCCCCCCAAACCACTACATTACCAAATCTGTGAGCCCATGAAATGACCATTTTTAGATAAAAGACCTGATGCATGATGCAACTCATATCTGAACATAAAGAGATACATGAAGTTCTAGCTAGATTCAAAATGAGAGTCCTAAGTGTCAGGAAGAAGAAATTAATTGTAAACCAAGGTCTTGACCACAATGTGCATGTCCCATTGGCTTCAAGTATGATTATTGAAAAGTGAGGACTAAATTTATAGGATCCAAATGGTGTACGGCACATACCTGTATAAACCAAGCAGCCTTAAGCATCATTTTACACCTGAACCATTGTGTTTTATTTATAACTTGCACACACAGTGCACAACTCCTTTAGAAGTTTCAACGTGACTACCATGAGGTGTCAGAAGTTTCCCAGGCAGACACATCAGGTCCACACCAACTTTATAGTAGCTTTAAAACAACACCATTATGTTTATTTTGCAGAAACTACCCACTTGGGCACTTTGGGTATGAAGCAGGATGCACAAGCTTAAAAACGAACGAATAAAAGAACTAATTGCTCCCACGCAGTTTTTTTAACATACATGCCCAGTCTCTAACACAACGCACATTTAACTCAGTATTCAAGAAGTTTTACAGCAGTGCAAGTCAAATGGGCTGAGGGTGGTCTGCAGGGTGAAACTGGTGCACGCTGCAGCTATTACATGGATATGTTGAATCCTGCTGGGTTCCACTCAATCCATTCGTATTTTACTACTATGTGCCCCGTTAGATTTCCGAGGTTCTTTTAAATTCGATATTGAGCAGACCTACACAGAAACTGCTGCGTGAGGCTGCTTTGTATTCATGGACGCTTTGATGCGAGAAGGCACTCGTAGGCAACGCCATCCTGACTGCATGGCATCAGCGAACGAGCAAGGGGAAACACGCGAAAGGAGGACAGCCAGTCAGTGGCTATCTAGATGACGGCACGTCTCTTTAAAAAAGCCATGCCTGCTCTGCCGGGACTGAGTCCACTTCCCATCCTCAAGGCTCCGCGCGCATTTCAAGAATCCATGCTCTCCTCGAGCATCCTCAAGTTTCCTTGGGCGGAACACTGTACTTAGCCCCCTGGGACAGCGGAGAGTAAGTACCACGGGGCTCGGTGGGAACGCGGGGGTCGAACCCACAGCCCTGTCCCAGCACGAGGCGGCCGGATCCGTCCCGCTCCCCACCCCCGCTTCCCCTTCTCTCGCAGCCTCCCTGCTTTCCTCCGCGCACACTGAGCCCGGCAGCGGTTCAGTCAGGAGAGAAGCAGCTCTGGGGCTCGGAGGGGCTGCTACTGAGGGGAGCCAGGCAGCCCCCCAGCGCCTCGCCTCGCCTGCCCTCCGAGGCCACCTCAGCCCGCTCGACTACCGCGAAACCCGCACGGCGAGGTGGCGGGACGTGTCAGGAGACTGCGCAGCGCTGCCGGCACCAACCTAGCACATAGTCCAGAGAGGGGACCCCGCTGGAAAGCAGCAGCTGCCCGTGCCGGACCGAGGGCCGGGTGCCCGGCAGAACGGCCAAGCGGCCGCCGCCTCCTCCTCCATCCGGCCCTTTCCTTTGGAAACTCGTCGTTGCCCTGGCACTCTGCTGCTGTTGGGCCGGCCCGCCGGTCGCCAAGGCCGCCATCTTAGCTTCTGCGCCGTTGACAGGGAAGAGGCGACCGGCGCGGAGGAGGAGCGGCGGGGCGGGTGACGGACGCGCGGCGAGCCAATGGGGAGGCCGGTTGTTGGCAGGCGCAGTGGCGTCGGCTGGGGGTAGGCGAGGAGGGCTCTCGGTCCCCGCGGCTTCTGGCCCAGGCAGGTGAGTCAAGGGCAGGAAGAGGCAGCTCGCGAGCCTGTCCGCCAGAGGTGTCGTTCGTAGCGCTCCGTGAAGGAGGGGAGTGCCAGTCGGGCCTTTCTAGGCAACGGGACGCTTCTGAGGAAGCTATTTTTTAAATAAATAAATAAATAAATTTGGAAACGAGATACAGTCCCTCTTCCTGTTTAGGTGCAGGAAGTGGTGTGACCCTGGGGGAGTGGGGAAAAATATTTGCTACTACCTGTGACGAGCGGGCCGGAGCCCCCTCACCTCATTCCACCCACCTGGTTCGTTATGAGAACTTAACTTTCTCTAAAGTGTTGGTGTTCTGTGCATACTTACACGAAAGTAACGCCCTCCCCTCCTCCAAGGCACCTTGGGGTTGACTGGAGAGTAAGCATGCATTGGATCGTGCAGAGGTAGTCGTTTATTCGAATTGTTTTCCGTGTGTGTTAGCTTACCAGCTAATGCTGGTGAGGCCAATTGGGAAGGTAGGTGGTTGGTGCCTGGCACAGTTAAGACTGTAATTCGGTGCAAGAGGTTTCTGAGGATTTCATTGTACATGACTCAGAAGGTTCTGGCTACACGGCGGAAAAGCCACGTTAGCTCTCCAGGATTAATGCAGAGTAGCACTCTTAATCACTTGCTTGACCTTGGCTGTGGAAACCCATTGGAACTTGTACATGGATACCAATTTAAATTGCCTTATATGGCAGTGAAATCTTGTGTATACCTTTCTGTTGTGCATATTGGGTTCCCACTTCATATTTACCCTGCTGCAGGCCATGGAGAGGGAAGGGTGGCAAAGGGTGGGATCCTGGTTCACAGGGTGGGTCAGTAGACTGTTACAATTTGCCTTGCAGAGCAATTTGAAGCATCCTCTATTTGCATTTTAACATATGCATTGCCACTGAACTCTTGAACCTGGACTTGCCTTCAGCTATATATATCTTCTGTTGAGATCAGTGCACTAGTGAAAGTGCACAGGGACGGACAAGTATAGAGCGCTGGCAAAATGTTGAAAAATGTTTCATCCACAGATGTGACTACTTCAGAAGATTATTGGGTCTTTTCTCCCATCACCAGATTCTTTAAGAATACTTGTGTTAATGTCATATCTGGACCCAAAGATTGGTTTGTTTTTTGTTTTTTATTCTATCTAGGCCAATAAGAACTTTTTGCCATCACTATTTTCCTCACTTTCCCTTCCTGAGAACGTTACTTCAGGCACAGGGGTCTGCTCAACATCTTCCACACTGAAGTCAATGCAAAGAATCCCTTCAGTTTCCGTCTCCTTTTTCTCTTTTAGGATGCCCTTAATGTTTCAATAACACACTGTGCAAATTTTTGCATCCTTCAGTATCTGCTTTCATTTCTTTTGCCACAGTTCAGGTTCCTTTTTATTCTCATTTGGAAAAGACTTCTGTTTCCTGACATGAGCCTTATTGCCTCTAATATCTCCCGTGACACTGCTCATTAACCATGCTGGCATCCTCTTGGCTTTGGTGAGATCTTTCCTGATCTGTGGTGTACATTCTATCTGAGTTATAAATAATTTTTAAAAACTGTAAGCATCTATCTGCTAATGGGTATGGGCCAATACATTCCAAAGTCAGGTTGCAACTAGATGCAAGCAAGGTCATTTTAGGGGGTGAAACTTTTTTTTTGTAAATTTCTTTAGTGAGGGCCTTAAAAATATGTTATTGGGCGTGAGTTAAAATCTATTATTTTTTGATTGGACAAGATTTAGCTTGGTAAGTCTGCATTTAATGAAGAAGCACATAAACTTCTTTTGGAATTTTAGTTTTACCTTCTGAAAATATCAGATAATGCTAAATGATAATGATAATAATATTAATATTAAATATAACTGCAATTACTTGGTAACCATTTTTTAACAATTTCTATGCAATTTTACGCACATTTTACTTACCAAGCAAAGCAAAATTATATTAATTTAACCAAAATATATTCTGAACTCCCAAGTCATGTTACAAGTTTTTAGCACCCCTAATTTTTGAAATTTGAAAGTTACAAAATTTAACATACCGTAATGCTATAAGGTACTTTTTAGCATGATGAGACATTTTGTTTCTTTTTTCATATGGTGTAAATATTAAAATCTGTATTTGAATTTATAAAATTCTATAATTCTTATTTTCACAAAACTATGCTAATTTGAATACTTTCATCATTGTTTCTCATACTGAAGGAGAGAAGCAGATGATTTAGTGTAGGGGGTAACACCTGCACTGTCGTCAGTTACATTGCTATTTTAAATAATCTTCTTAGCGGCACCTGTCCTTTATACACAAAACCCTCTTTTCTCATCAGTTCTGGAATGTAATAGTATTGGATTTTGTTGATTAAAGTTTTATAGTCACTAAATCAGATTAACTGTTGAGTCATCTGACAAGGAAAGCTACCAGCCATGCGGTACTGCTCCCTGAAGTGTCTGTGCTGTGAGCTCAAGCTTCTTGAGATGTTCTTAGGTGTTTCAATAGAATGGGTCAGAGACTACAGGTGCAAAGATGATGGCTTCATTTTCTTAATCCCTTTACAAACAAAGAGGGGATAAGCTTGAGAAATCTAGTACCTTCAGTCCAGAAGCCAACATTTTGAAAACACATTGCACCCAGCAAGTTCCATAACATGCCACCCAGTCATAGGCATTTTGGAATTTCTTCCCCGAATGCCTGTGCGATGCCACTTCTCTTCAAGCATCTCTACAAAATCCACCTTTTCTGTTAAGGCTTTGATGTAACCACTACTTCTCATGCCTTACTGTAACTGGGCCTGTAACTAACTCTAAGCATCTTTAATGGAAACAACTGCCTGTTGCCTTCCCTTCTTGTGTTGTTTCTTGTGTGCAAGCTTCTTGGGGCAGGAACCTGTCCTCTAAAGTGCCATACAGACAGCTGCTGCTAAAAGAATAAAAAACCCACCATGTTCAGTGGAGCTTACTCCCAAGTCATTGTACATATTATTAGAGGCTGAAAAGTTGTTTCTTAGCTCTTGGATCCTGACCATGGTGGTATTCTGTGGTGCTTCAAACCTGTTGTATTGTTTTCTTTGTTGCACGGATATAACCCATCCAAATTGCAAGCTTGCTCGTGTAGTGAAGTGTTAAGGCTGAAGTTTTGTTTTTTTAAGTCATATAATTTCATGAAAAATACATGGATTTATATATATTTTATAAGTGCCAACTTAATTATAGTGGCTGCATTCCAGAAAGACAGACTGGTGTGTACAAGTAGTGCTAGTCCACAATTTGCTATGGAAAATCAAAGTTCCCTGGGCAAACTTGATGTCTTCCATCTCATTGCTGGGGCTATGGATTGCGGCCATATTGTACAAACAATAGATGGTATTGTGGAGATGGGTCTTTCTGGGAACCATCCCAAGGAAAAACAGAGAGCATAGATTAAAATAATTATTGCTGACTTTTAAAAGCTTCCTGAATATTAAAAAGGAACACAAAAAAGAAATGCATACTATTATTTCCAAGGTTTCAATAATATAATATAAATGGTGTAATCCTAGCTTGGTGAAATTAGCTGAATATTTAACACGAGGAATTTAACATGAGGAAAATTAGGAATTTTGGTGCTGGAAAATTATTTTCTCATAATGAACTATATCTTTGTATGCTATAGAATAGATTGGATCAATTCTCGCCTAAGAAAACTTACTTTCTGATAAACTGCAGATAATCTAGTAGCATCTCAATGTCTTAACAATTCAGGCTGCAGTCATATATAGTATGAGTAAGTAAGTATCCATGAATTCAGTAGGGCTTACTTCTGAGTAGACATGTACAGAATTGCACTGTTAGTATACCATGAGCTCTTGTGGGTTATATTAGATGCATATGATTTTCCTGTGTGTTCGGCTCTACCCTTTTTGATTCCCTCCCATATTTTTCAGTTTTTCTCCAGGCTGAAATGAGCACAGAAAGTGGGCATTATAATTGTTTTACATTTTTATGACTTCCAAGAATCAAACAAAGACATGTCTCAAGTTGCCAGGTTGTGAAACAGCATGTACTACTACTGCAAGTAGTACTACTATTACTGCAAGTGCTTTAGAAGCTTATTATCAAGCCTTTTATTTTAACATCAGTTGTTACCACGAACACATGTAAGGTGCAGGTTCATATGCATTTGTGTACGGGCACACAAGGAAATCAGGTGACACTTTGAAGCAGATCACTATGAGATACCATTCATGCTTTATATTTTTCCCATCCTTTGGATGTCTGAACTGACTTTCACTCCCATATTAGTGATAGATAATTAAGAGTTGGAGAGCATGAATTGCCTGGGGCCACACCAAGAGTCCATGGCAAAGATGAGAGTCTCTGATCTGACATCAGGTCTCTAGAACTTTTCCCACTGATACACATAGTTTCTGTTTCTCTAGCATCAAAGGACTATTCATTATTGTAACTTCTCATGGGGTGGGGTATGTATGAGTCTCATAGGTAGCTTTCTGGTAAGAAGAGCTGTACTGAAAAAGCTATCCACAGAACTGACTTCCCTTTTTCTACATCAAGAAGTTGGTAGTACTTTAATGCTAGAAGGCTGACATATCCGCTTAGTGGTCTTATTTACAGTTAAATGGTATGAAATTTTAGTTAATGAATTAAATAAATAAATAAATAAATAAATAGAAGAGATGGGAGGGAGAAAGACATCTAAGGGAGCAATTTCTTTTGCTCCAAGAAATTATATTTGCTCCAAGAAATGGTACCATTTCTTTACCAAGAAATGGTAAAGTTTACAGCTTATGTCCTACTTTAAATTGGAATGATGTTCTGTGAGGAAAGTAAAATGTCATTTGCAGAAGCTTTGGGTGGTGTTCAACTGTGTTTTACTCAGAGTAGACCCATTGAAAATTTTATGGATCTACTCTAAGTAAAACATGGTTCACTACCACCCATTGATTTTTATTGTTTAAGGAAATACTGTGAATGGAATCAATCTGTGTACCAGTTTCAACAGTGACATGTTAAGGTAGCGCTATGAGTGCCCCAGGCTGCTATTCTCTTCCGCAGCAGATATTATGTGTCAGGGTTTTAGGGAGAGAGGAGACAGAGAGCGAGGGCGAGGAGGAAGAGGACGACAACGAGCCGAGGTTGTCCCAAAGTCCGTCTAGCGAATCAGAGGATTCCCAGAAGGGAGCCCCCCTGGTCAGGCCAAGGGGCAATAGAGAGGGAAGCAGTCAGAAAGAGGGGAACGAAGAGGGAATCCCCAGTGGGAGTGGCAAAGCGGGACCAGCTCCTCCGTCGGAAAGGAGTGGAGGGGGGGGAGTTGCCAGTGTGTCAGAAAGAGCAGGACAGGAAGGAGGAAGGGGGAGGAGTTCGGAGCAAGACGTCCTGCCTGAAAGGGAGGAGTGTAGTACCGAGAGCAGCGTAACTGTAGAAAGGAAGGTCAGAGGCAACGTACGCGCGCCAAGTTCAAATATAGAGGCGCGCGGAAATGAGGAGAGCTCTGAGGAGGAGCCTGGTGCCAAAGCACGAAGGAGGGGGGAGCAGGCGGGAGAAGACTCAGCCTCTGGGGAGTCCCGGAAAGAGGGAAGACAGGGGGGCAGGAAGACCCTGCGGAAAAGGAAAGAGAGGAAAAGGTGGAGCAGTACAAGCCTCTTAAATTGGTGCAGGGGAGGGACGGACTCAGAGGGGACTTCTAACATCTAAGGGTAACAGATGCGGAGCCACGGAGTTTGGATGTAATGACGACAATGATCTTCAATAAAACCTTTTGTATATAGCTTGGACTGGACTTTGGTCTCTTGTGAGCTGGGACCCAGGGTGGCTCTGACAGAAAGTCCCCTCTCAGAGAACGCAAAATTTTTTTTTTTGCAAAGCTCACGAACGGTGACAGCCATGAGTGCGGAGGAGCAGTTGACAGCGCTGCGAACTACAGTTTCCGAACTCACTGCTGCAGTCCTTGCGTCTCAGAAGAAGCATGACGAAATGGAGAAGCGCTGCCAGGAACTGCAAACAGAGGAGATGGAGGTGCAGAATCTGTATCCTGCGTCCGCCTCCGAAGAGCGGCAGCTTCCACAACCTGCACCCGATGAGCGGAAGGGGGGAAGGGGGGGCTTCGAGGGGGGGATGGATGTCAGGGTTTTAGGGAGAGAGGAGACAGAGAGCGAGGGCGAGGAGGAAGAGGACGACAACGAGCCGAGGTTGTCCCAAAGTCCGTCTAGCGAATCAGAGGATTCCCAGAAGGGAGCCCCCCTGGTCAGGCCAAGGGGCAATAGAGAGGGAAGCAGTCAGAAAGAGGGGAACGAAGAGGGAATCCCCAGTGGGAGTGGCAAAGCGGGACCAGCTCCTCCGTCGGAAAGGAGTGGAGGGGGGGGAGTTGCCAGTGTGTCAGAAAGAGCAGGACAGGAAGGAGGAAGGGGGAGGAGTTCGGAGCAAGACGTCCTGCCTGAAAGGGAGGAGTGTAGTACCGAGAGCAGCGTAACTGTAGAAAGGAAGGTCAGAGGCAACGTACGCGCGCCAAGTTCAAATATAGAGGCGCGCGGAAATGAGGAGAGCTCTGAGGAGGAGCCTGGTGCCAAAGCACGAAGGAGGGGGGAGCAGGCGGGAGAAGACTCAGCCTCTGGGGAGTCCCGGAAAGAGGGAAGACAGGGGGGCAGGAAGACCCTGCGGAAAAGGAAAGAGAGGAAAAGGTGGAGCAGTACAAGCCTCTTAAATTGGTGCAGGGGAGGGACGGACTCAGAGGGGACTTCTAACATCTAAGGGTAACAGATGCGGAGCCACGGAGTTTGGATGTAATGACGACAATGATCTTCAATAAAACCTTTTGTATATAGCTTGGACTGGACTTTGGTCTCTTGTGAGCTGGGACCCAGGGTGGCTCTGACATTATGCATCGGGGACATAGTGAGAGTGTTGTTTCCCACACGTTTCTGGCTTCTGCTGGTTTGCTGACTTTGTCCACTCCTGAACAGGGATAGTCAGATGTCAGTTGTTCATGCTCTAGCGACTACATGATTGGTCTACTGCAATGCACTCTGTGTAGAAGTATCTGTGAAAATGATCCAGAAGCTGAAGCTGGAACAGAACACAGCTGCAATGTTATTAAGTGGGGCAGAAAAATGGGATTATATAGCTGCTCTGGTGACCTGTTAATCACCAGAACCAACTCATTGTGTTGACACTAGTATATAAAACCTTAAATGGCTTAGGACCCAAGGACTAAAAGGAACACCCCTCCCAATATCTGCCAACCTGAGCTGTGATTCTTCAGGGAAGTCCTTTCTTTGAGTCCCATCTATAGGCATAGCATGTTGTACAGGAATATGGGTAAAAACATTCTGTGTTGTGGTCTTCTGGCTGTGGTACTCTCTCCTGATGGAGATGCGGTTGGCACCCTCATTAGCAGTCTTCTGATATCAACTAAAGACATAGACATACCTTTTGGTTGGACTGTTGAGAGTTAGTATCCCAATAGTTTGCTCCTCTTTTGAACTGATTATGATTGTAATGTGTTTTTATGTGATTTTTTTTTAAAATCACATAATGTTTTATATTTTTATTTGACTGTTTCAACTCAGGGAGAAAAAAATACTGCTGGTTACTCAGTAGCAACATCTTTTCAAATATGGGCAAGTCTTGTATAAGTTTTCCCCCCATAAGGGATTCTTTGCTTCTGACGAGCAATACCAATTTCAGTTTGAATTCCAACAGAAATATCTCACAATAGTATTTACACTTTTTAAAAGTCTGTACCAGGAGTCTAAATTATAGCATGCTTTAATCATCTTTGATCTGAGAAGAATAAAAGTGTTAAACAATGGTAGAAATATCTAAGCTGAAGGAAATTTGCTTTCTGTTAACACATGTCAGTGAAAACCAAAAGACGTTTTCATTGTCTGATGATCACTCAGATGAATTTCGACCAAACAAATTATCTCTGAGAACAATCCCATAAACAGTCCTCTAAATAGTTATTTTTATGAATTACAACCAATACAGTGATAGTGTTTTCAAGACCTTGAAAAATTTAAGATCCCAGGATGTAAGGCATTTCTTCCACCGTGTTTGTTTTACTAATGCTTGAACTAGCAGCTGAATGTACTGTGTTATCTGCCATTATTCAGTAAGTTCAGTATCTTTGAAAAAACAGGCTATTAAATTTTACTGCAGGACAGCACAGGTCATTATGCATATGGGTTTTTCCAAGGTTTATAGAGTTCTTGCTCAGATAATATTTGTCATTGGTAGGCAGCACTTCTAATGTGTACTGTGCATATTCAAAACAGAAAAGGTGTACATATTTGAAACAGGAAAACATACACAGAGCAAATGGAAGAGATAATGCATGACTTGTACTAGTGCAAAGATTAAGGAAGTACATAAACTACATCAAGGGTGTAGTCCTAATGATACCTAACTTGGAAATAAATTCCATTAAAATGAGTAGTGTTTATTTATTTAGAAATACTTAATATCCTGGTGTGGGATTTGCCTAAGCAGCCCCATTAGTAGAAGCCCTTCACAAGGACTTCCACTTGCACAATGGAGTCCCCCCCCCCCCTTTTTCCTCCCACTGTGTGCCCCATGACCATCGCAATTGGCTGGGGGGAGGTGTCACAGCAACTCACCCCTTCTTATTCTGCAGTTATCCCGGGTGCCACATTCCATCCTAAAATTATGAGGGCTTTGTGGGGGTGGGTGGGAGGGAAGTAGGCTGTATGTGAAATCCTTCTAACCTCTGGATCCAGCAAGTGTTAAAATATAACCCAGGCTAGCTTCCTGTATTGAAGTCATAGCCTGTTTGATGGACAATTAAGGGAAACAAGGGAAAGGAGCTCTATGTGAGATAGCAAATGGGTGAGGCCACTCCCTCAACTCCTAGTTAGAAGGGCAAAACCTGAGTTTAGAGTGGAGTTGGAGTGATGTGACCTGGAAGTAAAGTTGTCAGCTGGAGAGAGAGTCAGAGCAATGTTTGAGAACTGTTTGAATCCAAGCCTGCGGCTATGGGAGAAGCAAGACCCTTTAATGCTGTGAACCCCTCCATTGTAGAATCTGGTTTTATATATGTGTAAATGAACCATGTATCATAAAGACAGCACAGTCTCCACTGTACCTCATTCCGAAGGAAACACAAACCCTGGGTAAGCACATGGAACCCATGAAAGATTAGGGCGGGTGCCACACTATTTTAGAGGGATCTTCGTCCCTAAACGTTCAGGGTGTATGCATGCCGAGGGCATAGCTGTCCACCTTTCCTTTTTTTGCGTGAAATTCCCTTAGTCCAGTGCCGTTTCCTGCTGCTATCCCAGATTATTAGATATCCCGTAGACTGTCCCCGGGACAGGTGAGGATGCTGATCCCTTATTTTCGAGGCTGCTGATCCCTTATTTTCAAATTTGAAAGTTGACAGCTATGGCCAAGGGTTACAGAAGAACAGGGGAGACAGGAAAGCCCTTTTCAATGAACTGAACTCAATTCCATGAGTTGAAAGTTTGTTAGGATCCAGGTCACTATGTTGAGGATGAGAAATTAGTGCTCAAAGTTAAGTATAAGTAAATGTTCCTTTGTTTCAGGTAGCTAATTGCATCTATTTGTTATAGGGAAAGGCACGAGGTGGCATGATAAACAGGAGACGAATATGCAGTTATACTGATTACATGTACCTTGGCATACTTAACAACAAGTTGCAAGGCTGGTCCTAAACATTTTGCTACCAATAAAAGGACAAGAGGGGACCTTCTTCCCCATTCTGTGTACAGAAGCCACTTGGACTGACAGTGGATTTTATTTAAGTATACCTGAGGGCAGCCAGCTATTTATGGGGGTGTTATGACTGAAGGGCACAGCCAGAAGGCTCAGTGGAAAAACCTGGGGGGGGGCTGCCTTTACTGCCCCCCACCTCCAGATAGTTGCCTGAGGCACTTGCTTCACTCTGCCTAATGATAGGTCTGACCTTGGTTTCCTGGGACTTGGGTGTTGTTCCAAAGGCTTCCCAGAGACTTGAGTTTTGAAGAGGGATTTGTAGGAAGTAATTTACTATCACCTAGCAATGTTATTGTTCGAAACATAGTTCATATCTACTTTCATTTAACCAACGACACAAATTGCATTTGTGGGTCTTGTGTGCATCTGACTGAAAATAAGAAACATCTGTGAATCCTGTTTCACTTGCTCATTAACATTTTGGAAGCAATGGAAGAGGTCAGTAGTTCTTCAGAATGGCTTTTCCTTAAATATGACAACTGCTTTCTTTATGACCTCTTGATATGCCAGGTCTTAGTCTCAGAAACAAATATGGCAACAGTAAAACTCTATTCTGCTACATAACTCTGATTAGTTATTAGAAGGCTATCAGTACTTCTGTACCAGGAAACACAAATTATATGATATAAAGATAGTAAGTAGTCATATCAACAGGTACTGCTATAAACGAAATGGCAGAGACTCAAAACATTTTTTCCTTTTGTAAATTTTTAAATATGCATATATATATATATATATATATAAATGGTCATATATACACACACAAAAAAATAAATAAATAAAATAAATGGTGTACACACACACACACTTATATGACCATTCAAAGTTAAAGCTGTATTGTTGCTTTTAAGTTCAGGCCTTCAATTTTTTAACATGATACTGATGTAGAAAAAGTTGGCTGTACTTGACTTGTGAAGGGCTTGATCCAAACCCCATTAAATACAATAGAAATATGACCTCTGACTTCACAAAGCGATGACTGAGGCTTGTTTGTCTTTGCTATGCCAGGTTTCCCCCTTCTCTTTTACTTAAAAACATCATATTTAATAATGTTTGGTGCTGCCTTTTATTTTATTTGATGCATTTAAAAAGTGGCCTAAAAGATAAAAGATTGTTTCCAAATACGTTCAGTATATCATTTATGAGTAGAGCAACACATTAGCATTGAGTTCACAATAGATCATATCGCTTTTATGCCATCTTACAAGCTTAGCAGCACAAACAGAATAATCAACATATTATTTGGCTGTCATCTGCTGAACAGAAACCAGAGATCACAAGGTGGTTTTCCCTAGCTGCAGTGATGGCCTTTTTTGTTCCAGGCCCCCATCTGGGAGGGCCATGGTGTGTTATCATATGGAACGCGAGGTTTTCTGTAATCTGCTTAGCTGCACTGCAGTTTGAATCTTCATTCCATGTTTGAGTAATTTATAATTTTAATGAGACCATGGCTCTTGTGGGCTTTGAAATATATTAAAAGCTCTTTTGTGCATATGCTTTTGTTCTTGCTTAATAGGCTCAGTGTATTTAAACCTGATGATTTTTTATTCATGGATTTAGATGTCTGGGGATTAACTTAGACTGAATATCATTGCACTCATCTATTCATGTTTAGAAACTGTGTATTTGTAATGCTTATCCAAAAATAGAGGAAAATATAGCCATGTGATTAAATATTGATTTCTATTATTTGTCACATAAATGCAACAGCCTCAAATGAGTATTAATGGAGTGTTAATTATCTAATGTGGTTCCATACACTATTACTCTGGTCATATGCATCCCAGTTTTTGTCTAAGTAGCTAGGACCATAGAAAGCAATGGGGCTTTCATCCAAAAGTGTGTACATAGACATGGGTGTTAGATATTTAAAGATGGTTGGAAAGATATGTGTTGAGAATTTATGTAGAAAAATTATGTAGTGTCATAAGATGTATACAAAATATAATAGTTTGGGCAAATTCTCCGCCTATTATTTACAGTTTTCAATAATTTCTACCCATCCTTCATATGGGCAGTACATATACCGGTAATACCAGTTTCCTATTGACTTAAATGACAATAAACTCTACACATCTAACAAGCATACATGTGCAGAGATGATCCTGACATTTAAGCCATTGGGGAAGCCCTCGTCCTCATGCAGAAACTTTCTGTGTGAATTGGATCTCCTGGGCGCAAAGCACACCCTGGAATGGGTTGGATATCCCTGATGGGTTCACTTTCCTTCTGAAGTTTTTTTGAAAATCAGGGCTGGGGGAGGGGAGTGAGTTTTAGGCTAGGAGTGGCTACTGGGTCCTGAAGTTGTAAAAAGACCTTTTTGTGGCAGCTGCCTACGAGCAGCCATTCTCCCTCCCTGCAGAAGGACCTAGAACAATGCTATGTCTTGATGCACTGTGATTCCAGTGGACGTTGTGGAGGCAGTCCCTGATGGAAGTGGTTGTTCCCCTGCCATAACCCTTCTAATGAGGTTACATCATCATGTAGCTTCTTTCCACATTTGAAGGGTGGCAGATGGAAAGTGGCTGTCACAGTGAGCTTTTGCAGCAGTATAAATGGGAGAGGAAAGGACTTATTAGAACTTAAGTACCCACCAACTGGTAACTCCCACCACTCAAAAACCATAGGTAACCCCTCCTCAAATTCCAAAAGCCCTTATGAACCTAGCCTCTTACTTTCAAGGCAAAAGCTGATGACCAAAAACTTTTAGCTCAACACCAAAAGAAAACACGTATCTGTGTTGACTGCCCCTACGAAAATGACCCTTGCATGCAAAATGACACCATGTCTAGCACCTGTACTCCGTGCGCTCAGACAGCTTTAGGACTACTAATTTCCAGAGAAGCGGTAAATAATTCTCACTTACATATTGATAGCCATTAGTTACAGATGTATGTCATGATACCAGCAATACAGAAGCAGTTTCGTGAATAAAGATTTTGGAAAGCTGATTGAGGAAGAAATCCCTTTCTTCAGCAAACTGGTGAATGGTTCTGAAGGCTACTTACATTTCAGACCTCTTCTGTAGTTACCGTATTTTTTGCTCTATAAGACTCACTTTTTCCATCCTAAAAAGTAAGGAGAAATGTGTGCGCGTCTTATGGAGCGAATGCAGGCTGCGCAGCTATCCCAGAAGCCAGAACAGCAAGAGGGATTGCTGCTTTCGCTGCACAGCGATCCCTCTTGCTGTTCTGGCTTCTGAGATTTAGAATATTTCTTTTCTTGTTTTCCTCCTCCAAAAACTAGGTGCGTCTTATGATCCGGTGCGTCTTATAGAGCGAAAAATACGGTACATTTCAAGGAAGGCTTAACTTTCTGCTTCTTCCAGTACAATATGGACATATGGCAACTCAGATGGTTCTTACACGTCTTCAAATTTTGCTGTGGTTTGGGATTGCACAACCTTGTTTAATTATTTGCAATCTTGCAATATGTATTTAGCCTGTTTATGGCTGATATCTTACCATGCAGAACATGTATGATGTACCTTTACATTTCAAGTATTAATCCTAAAATGTGAAACTGGTGACACAGATGATAAAAACATTTGGCCCCTTCCATTTTGTATGTGCATGGAGCTTGTTTTTCTAATAATGAGTTAAAATCAATAAAGTATTGACTTCTTTATTTTTCCAGAAAAAAAGATGGATTGATATATCTCAAAATTCTACAACTCACATAAACGTCAAGGTGCAATATACACATGTATATGTACGTTTCATTGATTTCAGTTGGAATTTATTAAGAAGAAAGTAGTTATAATCAGGTACCCTTAGTAAGACAGCACAGAAACAAAAATGTTCATAATCAGTAAGCTTATTGATAAATTTATGTGTCCACAGCAAACATGATTAATTAACAGGGAGGATTTGAGTATATTAAATTAAAAAATATATTTGGCTTACTTAGTTGTGTATTTAATTGGTTTTAAGATTATATATGAATGGCAACAACATTTTAAAAATTCTTATCTTACACTATTTATTTCATGAATTTGAGAAAGCCTTTGGTTTCAGGAAGAGGATAATTCTATCCCTGTTTCCTGCTTTTATTATGCACAATGTCAATTGTAATCCAAGATTACAGCAAACAAGATGTTAATTTCCACACACAGTCCATGTACATTTCACTTAGAGAGCTCCATTGTTTCAGAAGCCAACAGCAAAAAAGAAATAATGATTGTGCTATCCTCACAGGAGCTGTCAATAAAAGATGTAATAGGGGATTTAGGAATCTGGAAATGGCCAACTAATTTATGTGAATCTATTTTACTTCATCTAGAAAGGCAAAGCTCTGTTTCGTCTACACTGCATATTGCAGAGCACAGGCTCTCTATAGAAAACCAGGCGGCTGCATATGGATAGTCCCTTGATATCATTCACTTGCTGTGTAATCTTATTATGCAAAGTTCTAATCTTCACCTAGAATGAATGCCTCTGGGTCAGAATATAGTCATATCGGGGTTTTTAAGGTCATGTTTTGTGATCCTTAGCTTATTCTTCTAAGTAGGACTGAGATTTAAAGGGTATTCCCCAGACACTAGCAGAGATAGACAGCAGAACCTGCTGCCTTTTTGGAAGACAAGACCAACATGAGGTCCCTGGTAGGATTAAACTTGATTTGTAGCTGTAGGATTTTTTAACAGATGTATTATTGGACAGGGAATAGGGGCCACCAGCACAGCGAAATTGGATCACGATTGGCATTCTCGGGGAGTCTGCTGGCTGCTAAAACAGCAGCTGCATGTGGATTTGACTTCTTTCAGGTGAAGCGACTTCCAGTCATTTGGAAAGGATGGGATGAAAAGGAACCTTGGTGATAATTTTGATGTCTGCAAGATTTAGTACCAGCGTAATGGGATTATCGCTAACACCTTCGCTGCAGAAAAAGCCACCTGGCGCTATAACTGGCAGCAACTGTGAACTAATCCTTTCCCATCTCTTGGATGTCATTCATGAAGCTCACAGCGATTTCCACCCTGCTAGCTGTGATTAATTTTATAAACAAGGGGTGGGGGTGGAATCGGGTAATGAAAAATGCAAAGATTCTTGTATTTATATTTCAGATTTGACTTTGGACTGGATGAAAAGTATCAGGTAAAATGTGTATTTTATATCACAAATCTGAATAAGTGTCTTCCCACATCAGTTTATATTTCTTGAATGAAGCCTTGACAGTGAGTTATCGCATAGTACATATCAGTGTCATGAATTAGCCATAAGCAATTAAGGCTGCACTCCATAAAGGCCCACACTTGAAAAGAAATCTGCACACACACAAATTACCATGCTGCATAGGCATGATCTAGGGAACCACACAAACTGTTTTTTTCAAGGGAGCACAGAGGTAATATACCGTACCTTTTGAACTGTTTTACAGCCTAGCACAAGGTTACGCAATTTTGTGAACTTCTCTCCACAGTGCACCACACAGATTTTGGCTGCAGGAATGTTTATGCCCATGGTTGTAGGTATATGAAAGTTGGTGATATGTAGTTCAAATAGTACTCTTGTTGCATAGGTGTCTATACTTGCTGTATTTACCTGCAGACAAGTGTACTGTGTAACAAATGGTTAAGCATCTTGAAGTATTACATTAATCTCTTTATAATTAAGGCAGTACTGTTTAGGAAATGTGTGAAGAATATTTTTTCAGGGAAATGCCACTAATATATGCCTTCTAATGTAAATTTACAAGTACTGTAACTGAAGCACAGTGCTTCATTATGCTGGATCACCACTTTGTTCGAAGACTAGAAACTCTTTGTAGTCTCAGGAGCTTCAGTTAAAAGGGCTGTTAAAACAAGACAAAGTTGTGCATCCCACAGCTGACTTCCATCTATTAGTGTGTATTACAGCTCATCCCCCCAAAATAGATTCTAGTGGTCAGAAGCACTTGACTTAACAGTGTAACTAATCAGCATGTCCAAGCACGTGTTTGTTGCTGCTGACCCGGAAGTGGCCTGAAAATGGGGCTGGAGGGGCTGGGTGAGTTGGGTTTGGCTCATGTGTGCTCTGCCGATGCGCACAGGGATCAGGAATGGAACCCCTGCACAAAATGGTCACCACCTGTACTCTCATGGGTCAGCGTAGGACCTCTATATCCTGGTACTGTATCCATTTTCCCTTCTCCTTTCGGTACTGCCCCTTCCACCTGATAAATTTTGACATGACAATTTCTCTTCATCTCTCTCTCTCCCTCTTTCCTTCCATTGCTCAGCACATTCTTGGAAAGATATAGGAAACCTCTCCCTTTTTATATTTGGAGCGCTTTGGGAAGTTACCCGACCTCTCCATTATGTTGAAGCACTCTCTCTTCTGCTATTAAAAGCATGGTATGGTCAAAACCTAACACTTTGTGAATGGAACAGTGGACAGTCTGCCTGCTTTGTATATTTAGAGCATACTGTATGCTTTAATGACATCCTTAGGAGGAGGACTCAGTTTCTGTAATAAGCCTGGTGTAATAAGCACTCAGACTAATTTAATATCAAATGAAATCATTTCACAAGAAATGGCCCATATATATGAGTAGAAAATTGGACAAAGAGCCCTCATGAGATCTGTGCCAGAGCTTTAACTTCAATATTTTCCTTGCGTTACACATGTTCTTGACATCTTGAGTGTGTTGGTTTCCAAAAGTTTTCATATGAAATATTTATTTTATGTAGTGCTTACCACCTAACATTCTTATGTATATGTTTTCTCATGCTCTCCGCAGGTGTCTGGGCCTTTCTTTCTCTTGTTATAGTCATATTGTGTTTGAACTAGACAACTAAGCAATTTCTTTCAGGCTCAAATTGCTCTTTAACCGAGGAGGCCATTCTAGCAATTATTGCAGGAGAGACTTTGTTACTGTAGCTCCTGCTAGATACTTTGTGGTCATTAATTCCCACCTGTCCTATGACACTGAGAGATCTGCTGACACTCAATCTTTCTTTTACTACCTACAAAAAATGTTTTCAACTCACAGCATTTTGCCCTCTGACATCAAGGTTTTACCCATAGTCTTATAATTTCCTGGGCTGATTAAAGTGCAACACTTTTTCTGTGGCTTCTGAGTAAACTATGATTGAAAGCATAATTAGTTCAGAATACAGCTGTTCCCGTTTCAATTTACGTGTGCCCTTTTGCCCATATTCCTGGCGCTGCATACATCAAAAAGGAAGATAATTTATTTTAAGGTTTTGCCAATGGTATACCTTACATATCAACTTTGTGAATAGCGGGTTAGCAATTCCAGCATGTTACTGAAATAGTTTCTCTGTGCCTGTTACTGTTGAATAGTGCATTAGTAGCTTATAGTAAGACTGCTAAATCCTGGATATACTTAGGTACAGTATTCTAGAGATTTCAGCCCATGGAGGATAACAGCTTGGAAAGCAGACAGGTATGGAAAACAATTAAAAACAACAACAGCCAAGAAGTCAGTTTTGACTAAAGAAAAAACAACCACAATAAGACCACCATCTCTATAGGCTTCTGTTCCTCATTATAGTTGACTTTTTGCGTTTATGGTAAATATGAAAGTAATTTTCCGATCCCAACACTGGAATTAGCTGCACAATCATTTAAAGCTTTTTCTGCCTTTCCTCTAAAATTTCAAAGATCTCCACAAGTGGATATAGGGATACTGGATAGGTAGAGAGCTAATTAATGTTTTTCTCTTGACAACTGTGCTTCTGTTATTGTGTTAATGTGTTTTGCTTCAGTCGTCATCTAATTTCCATATATAAGTTTTAGAAGTTTCTTCTATATTCAATTGATGCATTTGACACCCAGAAATAAGCACTTTGTTTTCTCATAGAAACACATTAAATGGAAATAACACAAGAGAATCTTGATAAGTCTTAATGTGACTGTGAGCCAGCAATGCGATGAGGCTACAAAGGAGGCAAAAGCTATTCCACAGTGAGATGTCAGAACTTCCAGTAGGGTTAGGGAAACATATTCTATAAGAAATGGGTAATGTGTATTTCTCTTCGTGTTTCTGGCACGTATCTATTATATTGCCTAGTATCCAAAATAATAACAGAAGCAGCTTGCCTTGTGGGGTGGAGCTGCAATGCTAGCTTCCTGGCAGGTGTGTCACTGCCTCTTACCAAGAGGGAAAGAGCGAGGTGTGATGTGTGGTGCAGGTGAAGTAGTTGGGTAAAGCTGATACTCCTGTTGTTGCACTTGCACTACACTGATCTTCCCTTTGCCTCGCCCTCTACTTCCAGGTCAGCAGTGGCAGCACACCTGCCAGAAAGCTAGTGTTGTGATTCTGTCCCATCAGAACCACCTCTGTGTTTTGAATACAGTGGTACCTTGGTTTAAGAACAGCTTAGTTTATGAACAACTTGGATTAAGAACGCTGCAAACCTGGAAGCAGGTGTTTTGGTTTGTGAATTTTGCCTTGGAAGCAGAACATGTTCCACTTTCTGTTGAGTGTGTTCCACTTGTAAATTGAGTCCCCCGCTGCTATGGGAAAGCATGCCTTGGTTTAAGAACGCTTTGGTTTAAGAACGGACTTCCGGAACGGTTTAAGTTCGTAAGCCAAGGTACCACGGTATCTAGACTGGGTCTGGCGGATGCCATATTGGGATGGTACCAAATTGAGTGCACATTTGACACCCATCTTTCATAATGAATGAAACTTAAGGATATATGGGGGAGCTATATCATAACAATTTACAGATGGATGTATGAACAATTATGTATGAACAATTAACCCTCTCATGAAAGGTTGGTTCCCCCCCCCCATATTTTCAAGTCAGATATATTGTAACATGCTAAATTCAGCCATCCTTATAACGTTTAGGCGTTTGATTCTTGTAAAACAAATCTCAACACCCAGAAACTGATTAGTAAGATATACAATTTGCTACCCAAACACAAATAGCCCAAATCTCATTCAAGAAGAAATGTAATGATGATTTTAATTTTCCAGTTCAGAACAAGAGTGGTCATATTTAACAACATTCCTTCAAATGTTATTCACTGATTGCACGTTTAACTGTTTGCTGTCTGTATATTGTAATTTACTGTTTTATTGTGAAGTGACCCACCATGGGACTTTTTGTGAAGGAATGGTAACAAATATGCTTAATAAAGACATTTAAAGGGTCTAAAAATTTTTTTTACTCCATACAGGTTGAAATTTACCATACGGAATTTACTCTGATAGTTCTGATTTATGTTGGAGATGCTGGGCTCCAAAAGCAGACTACATACAACATAGTCTGGACTTGCCTAAACAAACAATTCTGGAATGACGTTATAGCCAAAATTCATCAGTTCACAGTCTACCAGTACCAGCTACCAGAAAACTGCAAAGTAAATCTTTATTATCTAAAACTTGAATTAAATCATGTTAATTAGTTATTTTAATCTCTTATTCTCATTGTTTGTGTTACTTGTTTTGTATCAATGTTTTGTAATTCTTTAATTATGCGAAATATGTAATGAATGAAATGAGAGATTAAGAAGAAAGCCTAAGTGGTAGTTTACATTAGGAATGTCTTGCTGGAAGGATAGTTGTGCTTTTAAGCAATGAGGACAAGTTGCTTCTGTGATTTTTTTTCAGCTCCACATAACCCACATTAAAATTCTTCTTGAACTTTTGACCAAATTAATCTCCCTGAAAATTAATTTGAATCCTGGTTTTTGAAATGTAGCATCTTATGTTAGTGTATTTTATAAATTCTGTTGAATGCTTGTACTATGGTGAGAATTCATATTTGGTGTATTTCCGATCTCTTAAACTAGGACCAGCTGCACAACCATAAAACTGCTATGTTGCAAGATGTCATTAGAAAGACTCTTCGACTTCTTGGATATACTATTCAGTATGGGTGCATAGCACATTGTGCCTTTGAATACATTGGAGGAATTGTTGTGGTGAGTTAACAAAGGCTATCAAATAAACAATAAAATTACCACGTCAATTTTCAGTTTCTTAACTTTCACACTCCAGCCTTCTGTTTTAATAAAGAAGTATTTGAAGTATACTCATCTAGACTTTATAACTTGAACCTTTAAAGATTTCTTTAAACTGAGCAGGGAGCTCATGATTCTGACCCTGGTGGGTTTTCACCACCTATTAACAACTTTTTTTATTTCCCCAGGTTTTAGATTAGTTTTAGCTATGGAGTTAGGCAGTTGTGCTCACAGAATTTGTTGACTGGTTTTATAGAATTGCTTTTGCCTAGTTATTTCATGTACTGTTTACTTGTAGTACCCCACACTAGGATTGTTTGAATGAAGAGTTGGCTAAAAATAAGTAACTAAAATAAATGATGCTCCTGTATTTAACTTCAGCCCCCGGAAACTATTGGTACATGGCTATTTTCATAGGTTTAGGGCTGAGTAAGCAAGAGAACATAACTCAGGAATTATTCTCTGGCTCATTATTTAATCTGAGCCATAGAAGAATGTGTAGGTTTGTAACGCTTGCCTCTTTGATCTCCCAAAACTAATACTAAACTTCACTGACATCTCAAGTGAGAATTCAGGGCCCAGTGGAACCAGAATCTATAGAGAGAGACATCAAACTTATAGAAATCAAGGGGACAGGTTTACATATGAAAATCAGCCTGGTGCACTCCAGATATTTGGAGTACAACTCACATCTGTATTGCCATCCAGGTGGGGACTTCTAGGAAGCTGCAGTCCAAATATCTGAGGGGCACCAGGTTGGTGAAAGCTGAGCTGTTTTATATTTACCAGATTGGTTTAAAGATACTGTAATTTATTTATTTAAAATACTGCATGTGATAACATACTTCTCAAATAGTAATTGTCCTCTTTATTTTTGTTTTTAGTGTTCAGGACCTTCAATGGAGCCTACCATTCAAAATTCTGATATTGTGTTTTCTGAGAACCTTAGCCTCCAGTTTTATAACATTCAGAAGTATGTTGCTCCAATTTTCCATAGTTCTGTTTGTACAGATACTTGCTTTCTGATTATGCTTATCTTTATAATCATACTGCTGCTTTTATTGTTAATTTTGTAAATATTTTTCATAAACTCTTAAGTTACCTATTTTAAATTGGGAGAATAAATGGGTATCATTTTATGCCTTCTGGAAACTTTCCTGATTTGGCATATTTTCGCATTAATTCAGAGACTGAGAATTCATTGTGGATTATCTTCACAGGTTTTCTTTATAGCCACCCTACTTTAGGATTGCTTATTTTTAGCTTATCGTGCCCTATATTGTAATGGACAACTAGAGTATATCTCCAGGAAGCAAATTCACGGAGCAATTCTCTCCAGAAATGCCATAAATGCCATTTATTATGTTATCCAAATGCTGCTTTATTAGTAGTTTATAGAGCTGTGGATGTGTACACAGTGCTCAACGGTCATATAAAGGGCCAGGCCCTATGCATTAATCCCTATATTTGCAATCTAACACTTAATTGCTGCTGGATAACAATTTGAAAATAGGTTGTGGTGCAAGGGAGTGGGAAAGCATATTGTTAGCCAGTTTGCTGAATGCTTTAGAAAATGGGAGGCCAGCCTGTGTTATGGGTGTTGCGTTGTCACAAGGAGCCATAGTTTGTAGCACTTGATGCTGGTCACACACAGGAGAGGCTACAGGATTGGTTATGTATGACATAATAGGTGGGACAATGATTCTCCAACACTGCACTGCTCCCTGAATCGGTAGATAGAAGGCAATACCACTTCAAAGTGTAGGGGCAGGAAGGCGCCTGAACTAGAATGGCATTCCCTAATAATTCAAACTTGTCATTTGGCACAGTATCCCAAACAGTTGGCCAGCACCAATTTGAAATGTGTACATCGTTGACTTCTTTCTGGATCCTGACATTTCCTCACAACCTTTTTCCTCAGAGGTGATATCATCATTGCGAAAAACCCAAGTGACCCCAAATCTAACATATGTAAAAGAGTAATTGGCTTGGAAGGAGATAAAGTCTGTACAAGCAGCCCTTC
Source organism: Podarcis erhardii (assembly GCF_964252035.2). Taxonomy (NCBI): domain Eukaryota; kingdom Metazoa; phylum Chordata; class Lepidosauria; order Squamata; family Lacertidae; genus Podarcis; species Podarcis erhardii. Next base: position 65,620,927 of record NC_138497.1, on the reverse strand, counting down.
AGATTTTCTTAAGACCCACAGTTACGTAAGTAGCATTGCTTATCATTCTTTTTGAGAGCACTTGTAAAGCACCTTTTTGTTTTCATGGCTTTAAATTTAATTCAGCATTTCAGGTGGTAAACGTTCAGTTGCAGTGGGTTGTTTCTACTTCAGCACTTGTACAGTGACATTCGCTGAAAGGGAATTTTGCAGTCCCTTTTCCCCACTCCAGCCCACCACACACATTCACACATTCCTTGAAGTTCCATGGGACAAGTTGTAAGAAGGCATCTCTGCTGAAGAACCAAAACATCTCAAAGTTAAGCATATCCACATTTCCCAAAGACTGACCAGATATTTCTGGGTTGAGCCCAAGATCTATTCTTAAGCATGAGCCTTCAGGCAGGGAACGACAGTTGTAAAGTAGGCAACAATTTTTGGGGATTGACCTATGTTAGGTCAACTTTTTAGCACCTGAATTTATTGTAACCTCAGAATGAATGGAGCAAAAATCCTGTTTGGTATATTATACATCCCATATATAAATAAAATTCTAGTTCAGCGTGGTAAATAGGTGCCATTTTTGAGTTCGTGGTAACCATGATTTCTATTTAAATGGTTTTCAGTTTTGGCTATATTAAAAAAATTACTACATGAATTTATATAGGGAGTCCTTTCCTGTGGAATCCATTTTAAAAATTCAGATTGAATAAGTTCTGCTCTCATAATCTACTTTATCTTGCTTGATCCCTGGAGTGAAAAGAATAATGTCGTGTTTGACATGACACCCCTTTGTTATGGAGATAAACATGCAAGGCCCTAAGAAATGGAGGAGTATCACTATTAGTCTCAAATTCATTACAGGATTAGACAGGATAAGATGTGCAGTGTTAATGTGGCAGGGTTAACACTGCTGTATCATTCAGTCACTAAAACTCACAATGTATACAGGATTAACACCAATATTGTATTAATTCTTTTCCTATTTAATTTACTGACAAAAATACAGTGATTCCAGTGAATTCCATTTTAAAGCATTATGTACTCATGCTTGTTCGTGAATTTTGATGAAACAATTGAGGAAAGACAAATGGAAACTGAAGCTCCTTTCTGAAAATGCAATGAATATAAACTTTATCTGGTTTTGGCTTAGGAAATATGTCACCATGCCAACATTATACAGCTGCACGAGCAGCTTTGTGTTAAGATAGGGCTGGGGGATTTGAAATAAAGCATGACTTTAAATGTTTCTTGCACTTAAATGGAATGGAACACCTTGAAATTTGAAAATACTAGAAGAGGTGAGGGACCTAGAACAGCTGTGACATCACATTTCACCTTGGAACTAAGACAAAGCCTCACACATTTTCTGAAGTCTCCAATGTATTTTCCATTGACTAGAATAAGAATATCAACAGCCAGATAAAACTTTCATATGTTGGCATAAGCTTGTCAAATTTGACGGATAAACGCAGGGGGTTTTGTGCAAGAGGGGCTTTTAAAGTTTGTTTTTTTTAAAAAAGGATGCCCTCCCTCAACCTGTGTTTTGTGGCCAATTTGCTGTGTTCTTTGTTGTGTGTTGTTTGACAATGTATGCTGTGTAACACAGAGTTAGAGAAGTGTTTGATATAAACTATATAACCCTATATACTTGTAAAGCCCTCAATGACACAGTTTAGTGATTTGTAACAGCATTCTAAAACAAAATGTGTTTCAGTTATTCACTTCAATTAACATCAGAATTAGGGTTTCTTTAGAAAATGTATTGATAACAAAACTTGGTGTTTTCCCCCATAATTGTATTAAGTGCATTTATCACAGTTCAAATTTAGAACCATATATATCAAATAATGAATATTGTATTGTTGCATTTGCCTGTGATTTAAAAATGTGCCTGTGTTACATTCTATTTACCATATGTTCAGTTGGTGCTGTTGCTATTTACAAACTGAAGAGGAAAGCAGGAAAATTGTAATAAACTAGGTTATATATCGCAAGGCACTGATATGCTCAGCCCTTGTGTCACTTCAACAGAAGAAGGGTCTAGTAATGTCACTTAATACAGATAGGACCTGTAAATAAGGAACCTGCTTTTTGCAAGTCGTAGTGATAAAAAGCTGAGATACAACTCCATTTCTCAGCAACACTCTACTGATAATCAATTACCACACACTGCTAATGCCCTGACAACAGCTGATGTGGAGGAAAATGTTTACTTTGTGCTAAAGTGAAGTTCACTGAGGAGATGACCTGCCCTGTTCATCCTGTGGCTATCTCTAAAACTAACACAGGCTGAAGATTGAGTGTCTTAATATCTGCAAATCTGAGAACAGGTTTTATTCAGCTCTTTGTTACAGTCACCATTGTAGGTTCCTAGGCTTTAATATTCAACATGCACAGTACAGTAGATACCTCCTTATTCAGTAGGAGTTTCTCTGGAAGCAGTATTCTTAAGAGGTCTGTGAAGATTCTGAAGTGAGAAACAGGGCTGCTGTTTTGGGCATGGAGGTAACTGAGGGTGGTTCTTGTCAGGAAAGATTACTGCAAAATCAAAAGAATAAGCATTATTTTTTCATAAGCCATTTGTTAATTGTATGTTTACCTTGTAGATATTGAGATAAGGGAGCACCATTTCTACAGGTCTCCCCTTCAGCCTGCCTATAACTTTTTACTAGGCAATTATTGTTATTTTAAAATCAATTTTCTTTCAAGTCATACATTTCCCAATACATAAGAAAATAAGAAGAGCCCTGCTGGATCAGACTATACCTATACCTATAGGAAGCCCGCAAACAACTCATTCAAGGCATGATTGAGTTACTTAGAATTGTACAAAAGTACAATCCTTTTCAGTGGGGTGGTGGTATCTCCATGTATCAAAAGGGTGAAATTGCACTGAGTTTTGCTGCAATATTTTAAGTTCTTGTTTTTGTAATCTGTCCTCACAAAATTGCTCCCCCCCCCACTCCATCCAATTTGTCTATCCAAATTGGCTTGCGTTATTTGATTTCTTTTTGGAAAATGCTTTCTGATTACAGCTGGCAACATGTACACCCTAAAAGAATAGCCTTATTTCCAAGCATGCCTATGCCAAATTTGAATGGTTTGGCTTTCTTATCCATTCAGGGGGAATTGATTGGTTGCTTCAATATGGTGGCAATTCCTTTTCTCTTTCATTTACATAGTAAAAGTACTTCACCCAGGTTCAAAGACTCCAAATATTTTTCTTTCCCAGATCATCTACAAGTTTTCTGTAACATTATTAAAGTCTTTTATTACGTTGTTGTGCATACTTCTTTCTCTTATAAGGGGGTGCCTAGTCCTTTTTTTATGCTGTTAATGTTTCCATTAAAATCAGAATTCTCGTCCATAACTATGCAGAGCTAAAAAAAAAAAAAACAAGGCCAGGTGGGGAATATGGAAAAGGAAAAGATTTTTAAAAATACAAGCATGAACTTGGTTATACAAGTTACGAAGGATTTTGGAGAGCTGGTAAAGAGAAGATTAATGGTTGAATTAGTCGGTATGGAAGAGATAATGTTAATAGCTTTATGGTTAGTGTCCCAAAGGCCTAATCTGTAAATAAAATACAATGACCACAAAAGAGGTTGCCTATGCAGAGGTAACAATAAAAGAATAAGGAGCTGCTTCAGTGGTATATATAGACCTAAAGGACAGCAGTCTTAAAAGGGAGAGGAGAACAATACAATATACTGCTCTGAAGAAGTGTGCATGCACACGAAAGCTCATACCAAGAACTGACTTAGTTGGTCTTTAAGGTGCTACTGGAAGGAATTTGTTTTGTTTTGACTATGGCAGACCAACACGGCTACCTATCTGTAACTAATATACTGTTAAGTAATAATTAACAACGTTTGCCTTTAGACAGCAGTGAAAAGTTTCTATATTGCTTTAAACCTTCCATGTATGGGTCCAAATAACATCTAGGCAACAGTCAATTTTACGGACTATCCCACCTGGACTCTAAGTTCTAGCTGCAATTTTGAACACAGTGGATGGAAGAAAACTAGATATTCCACTTTTAGGATTTTGTTAGCTCAGTTGTGCCAACTGAGTTTACTAGCACATTCATATACTTCCTTAATCAGCTCTTTCTAATTAAACACATACTACGTGATAAACACCCTCCAAAATTATTATAATATACCAAGAGTAATAAATGAGTAAATGGTTTATTTAAAATCATACTACATAGAGGATTAAAGATGACAATTCAGGGAATAGGTTTTGTGATCAGTGAGCAGAACTTTTAATAAGCTTGAGCCATTAGCATCTAAGTCCCCCTGAAGTCATGTGGCTTATTCCTAGGTAAGTGCACCCTAAAGCTCACTGTGTACACACACTACGTATTGAAAACATACATTTACCACATACTTCACAACATAATGCCTCTTAATGCTACCAATTTGATTCTTTTACAGACAAGTGTAAAGACTAACTGATGTAATAAAAGCGACATGGTGGTGGTTTGCTAAACTTATGTGCATCTCCAGAGCAAATGTCATGTAGAAGTTCTGGGACCATTTAAAGAGTTAAATAAAATAATCTGTATTCCATGTGACCTGAAACATACAGGAAAATCTATTACTTTTGAGGGTTTTTTTAAATTATTACTTTAGTTTGTATATATCTTAATTATGTGCAATTTAACTAATCAAATATATAAATTTCATTAGTAGCCAGTAAATTTGTTATTTGATATGGCAGACTCTTTTATCGTGTTTCACTTTAATCAAGAAAGGTAACACCTGTGGTTTATTCACAAAAGCTTCTTTTGTCAGATGAATACCCACAGGCAATGAAGCAATTACATTTGTTCCTTGTACCACTTCGACCTCCCTAGGAATAGATGAGAACTTTTTGGCTTTCATTCTTTTGTCCAACAGCATGTCTAGCTTTTGTCATTGAATGAAGCCGCTGAAATGTAAGGTAACAGAGAAACAAAATAAGATTCTTTTTAAACTCAGAGCTCTGATATCCTTGGTGGTGGAGTCCCTAAAATGATTAAGACATAAATCAGCAATAGTTCTTTGTGGAGCTTTGTAATTTTGGGTATATTCAGTAAGTTAGAATATATGCCTAGTTTTTCCTAGCATTGTTCCAAGGAGCATACAACAAAATACAAAACATTTTAAGTATCAAATTAAAACAAAAGAAAACAGTAGTGTAGTCACTAAGTATATTGGTAACCACAAAGCATATTGGTAGTCACTAAAATTTCCTAGGAAGGGCAGCAAGTTCTTTTCAGTGACTAAGATGGTCAGGAAGTCGTGGCAGCTAAGCTGTAAGACCTTGTCTGTCATCTTTGGATATGAACATTTCTGCAATGTGTTGCTCCATGTGTTGACTCACCTGCTTACCAGCTTTGCTTCAGTTTCCAGGAAGGGTGATGTGGCAGTTGGAAGTAGCCCCACCGCATGGTACAGATCTTCTGACATTACTGGAGCAAAACAGGAGAGGGTACTCCAGGAGTGGGCAACCTGTGACCTCCAGAAGTTGTTAAGCCACAACTATAACTTCATCCTTGGTCGTTGGTCATGTTGGCTGGGGCTGATAGGAGTTGAGAGTCCAATGACACTTGAAAGGCCCATAGGATAGCCTCCCCTGCTCTTAGGTTAATGTCAAAAGAGGTGCACAGAATAGCCAGTGGCTTTACACGCCTGGGCTACTAATAAATTATCAAGTGTGCCCATCACATAGTTCTCATCTCTTGCTAGAGAAGTCAAAGTGTCTCTTATGTGGTCGTAATATAGAGTTTATGTGATCTTGCACTTATAAATGGAGCTTTCTTTAGTAGCAGTTCCTAGATGACTTGGCTATGCAAGCTGCCATACTTTCCCCACCCAACTCTCCCATCTCGGCCCTGACCTTCACATATAAAAAGTAGGGGCCGCATTTGGGCAATCGTATTGTGGCTTAATAATCCAGCCTTGCCAGAGAAAGCAAAGAAAGGTTTGTTGGGCAGCCCTCTAGGCTTGTCTGGCCACACCCACCACAGACCACACCCCTTTTCAGCCCAGCTCTGTGGTCTCCTCAAATGCTTTTGCCTAGCTGGAATGGGTCTTTGAATGTGATAATGCCTCTTGTCTGACTGAAGAGATGGAGGTGAGGGACGAGTGTGCAGAAACTTCAGACTTTTGTGTGCTTGGAGGATAGCATGCTGTGTGCAGTCAGGTGTTACACCACGCCCACTTTTGCCTCTGCCACCACTTTAATGCGCTCTGTTTGGAAGTTCACCCATCACATTCCCCATCCCTGTTCTGGACCAAGACATAGAATCACAGAATTATAGAGCTGGAAGGGACCTTGAGGCTCATGTAGTCTGCAATCTAAAGCATCCGTGATGGTGGTTGTCTGTATCTTCATTATTAAGGATGGTATTCAACGAAGGTTTACTCATTAGACCAGGCATAGGCAAACTTGGCCCTCCAGATGTTTTGGGACTACAACTCTCATCATCCCTAGCTAACAGGACCAGTGGTCAGCGATGATGGGAGTTGTAGTCCCAAAACATCTGGAGGGCTGAGTTTGCCTATGCCTGCACTAGACCCATTGGAATTAATGAACATTATGAACTTAGGTCCATTCATTTCTGTGAGTCTACTCTGTGTGAAACGTAGTTGAATATTTACCTAATTGTGACACAAAACCAATTGTTTTTAAGTGCATTGACTTTGGGCCTGCTTGACCTCAAGGGTCTTACTCAGTGTCTAGGAGACAGAACCTATTCAAATAAACAGAAGATTTCCTGGTTCACACATTATCTTCTCATTGTGGTGAGAGAATGAGACTGAAACTTGCTTCTGCTCCCAGCTTGAATAGAATTCAGGGCCAAATATTGTCCGAACAAGCCCTTTGTCAATTCCAGGTATATTAGTGTTGAAGTTAATAAGGCCACTCTTACTGCCTGGCTGTAAAAATGTGATAGAATAGAGTTAGCTAGTCATGAATTAAACATTAAGCTTATTATCTTTTCAAAAAGATTTAAGCAACCCAAAGGCTGGATCTAAGTGTGACAGTTAAATAAATTTAGAGTGCAATCCTATGACTCTTTACTCAGAAGTAACTGTCTTCAGCAGGGCTTACCCGCTAGTAAGTGTGCTTCTCAAACTAAAATATTTAGCCGTTTTAGTATATGAATGTCAAAATCCTTGCATGGTGTATTTTGAGTTTTGTCCTGTATGTTCTGGATAAATGTGTACAATTCTGAAATGTTTTCTAGTTACTAATGCAGTTGTGCTACTGCTTCTCAGTTATCACAGAGCCAGTTTAAAGCTGGACCTATGGCATGCAATATAATAGCTCATGCACAGTCCATATAGACAGTAAAAGGTCTCTGTCATATGATAAGGTCACCATCATTAATTTTCAAATTATAAGGAGAGACTTGCCAGTTTGTGATGGTCATTATTGCAATATTATGTGTTGTGGATCCTGCCCGCACATAGGCTGAACTGTGATCTTAATTAGAACTTTGACAAGCCCTCTCTGATAAAATGATGAGATTATTCGTAATTGATGTCACAATCAATTACCATTTAGTTCATCACAAGCTTACTAACAGGTCTAGCCTTAGTGCTGGCCCCAGGATGTTGATGAGTGTGTGGCTGCCCTGTTCATGCTGTTACTGCGACAGCAGGGCAGATTTTCAGTCAACATCCTAATGACCTCTTTTGAAGTCTATTAAATTAATGACCCTGTCACATTGGCCTAACCTCTTACATCTTCATTTGGAAGGTTTTTTTGTGTTACAAACTAGTGTTTTTGGAGCACGTGAAAGAACAGATACTTTGGGTGGGGGGGTTCTCTCTCTCATATCTATGTCTGTTTTAAAGAAGTGCAACATTATTAATTCATTGCATGTGTGTGCTGAAGGATAAAATTAGATTGTATTGGTGGGAAAAAAATGTATTTTCTTTCCACTATATATTTGTTATTTAATTTTGATCTTTCTCAGGTACCTAAAGGACATGTTTGGTTAGAAGGTGATAATCTCAGGAATTCTACAGATTCCAGGTGTTACGGTCCTGTTCCATATGGGTTGATAAAAGGACGCATTTGCTTGAAGGTATACTCCTGCAATCTAAAACGTGTTAATTTGACAGTTTTTATAAGTCTTGAGGCCCTGAACTACCACGATGAGACATTTTCATTATCTAGTGAAGCACAGGGACCAGGGTGTTAAAATGTTATAGGAGAGCATGATCTCCTCAAATGACTACTGCATTTAAAGATGCATAAAGCATTATCCAACTGAGTCTGAAACCCACCCATGTTACAATAATGCAAACATAACATCTGTTTTACTCTCAGTCGCTGTGCCCCTTTTTATGGGCGGTATATGGAAATGTAACATTAGAAAGGAGTTACGTTTCTGTTCTCCAGACTCTTCTCAACACACATCGAATATATAAATATTGGCATGGACCCAACAAGCAATGCACAAAATGTGGTGTTACAAGCGCTCTCCATGTGGCAGATCCTCCTGAAAAATTGGAACCAGTTGTTAGGGTACTTTACAGAACTGCATGTGGCAGGTGCAAGTAGAATGCCTTTCCACTTCCACAAGCAAGCACTTGCATGACTCCCAATACAGATCCTTGATGGATCCCACTGCTTTTAATCTTCCATTTATTCCTCTCTTCCCGACTTCTCTTAACCCAGTTATTGATTCATAAGAGGACCCGCACTCTAATTTCTTGCCAGCTAAATTGACTCAGCAACCCTAGATGAAAGACTTTAATGTTCCTGGATTATTATTTTTAAAAAACAACCTTTTATCTACTGGATCAATATTTACATGCTACCCAGTCTTAAAATATTCTAAATATTCTAAGCATAGTTTGTTCTTCTATTTACTTAATAACTCTTATCTTTAAAGACGCTTTCCATCAGTTACCTAGATAAGAAGCTAGGTGAATAGGTTTTGAATTTGTGTTAGATCCCCTTTTTTAAAAAAGGTGTTATGCTGGCAATCCTCTAAACCTCCTATAAGAAGACAAATGTTAGGGAGGTTTAGAATTAGCCCTACCTTTAAAGTAGGCACCTGACTTGGGTGTCATGAAAAGCTAGTAAATATATTGCTATTTTATTTCTAATCTAGAGTCACTTGTGGTGTTTTTTGCCTTAACTACCAAACAAAACTTTGGACTTGAATAATTTAGAGGAGGAGCCCCATTTAGTGCTCTGCTTCAGGAAGTAAAATGTATTGGGTTGGCCTTCATAGTTCTGTATTGCATATTTTTGTTGGAAGCGCAGCAGCTTTTGAGTTCCTTAACAACTCATTATATTACTATCTGGATCTTCAAGTTGTTGTTTTGTTATTTATTATTTTTTTATGCCGCCCTATACCCACAGGTCTCAGGCAGTTCACAGGATAAAATCATGATATAAAAACACAAAACACATACCGTATTTTTTGCTCTATAAGACTCACTTTTTCTCTCCTAAAAAGTAAGGGGAAATGTGTGTGCGTCTTATGGAGCGAATGCAGGCTGCGCAGCTATCCCAGAAGCCAGAACAGCAAGAGAGATTGTTGCTTTCACTGCGCAGCGATCCCTCTTGCTGTTCTGGCTTCTGAGATTCTGAATATTTTTTTCTTGTTTTCCTCCTCCAAAAACTAGGTGTGTCTTGTGGTCTGGTGCGTCTTAGAGAGCGAAAAATACGGTAATCAAAATATAAACAGAAACAGCTCCCAACACATTTTAAAAGGACATTGGATGTGAATCAGCCCAAGTCCTGGTTAAAGAGGAACTTTTTGCCTGGCCCCTAAAGGTGTATAGTGAAGGTGCCAGGTGAACTTCCCTGGGGAGAGCATTCCACAGACAGGGAGCCACTGCAGAGAAGGCCCATTCTCATGCTGCCACTCTCCAGATCTCTCGTGCAGGCAGCACATGAAGCAGGGCCTCAGAAGATGATCTTAGGGTCTGGGTTCGTATAGAAATAGGCGGTCCTTGAGGTATTGTGGTCCTGAGTCATTTAAAGCTTTATAGGTCAAAACCTTTTCAACTGCATTTTGTTAGTTAGCATCTCTTGTTACCTCTATTTGACTTAATTCCTGCCTCAGCCACACATCAATTAACTGTTGTAGGTAGAATACCTGGCTTCCAGAGGAATGCCTATGACCTAAGCCAGGCTTCCTCAAACTCGGTCCTCTAGATGTTTTTGGCCTACAACTCCCATGATCCCTAGCTAGCAGGACCAGTGGTCAAGGATGATTGGAATTGTAGTCTCAAAACATCTTGAGGCCTGAGTTTGAGGAAGCCTGACTTAAGCACATCACTTGCCACATAGGCCAATCACATCTGATACTAATGAAAATTATTCAAAGCCAACTCCTCCAACCTAGATTGGTGAGACAGAAGTCATAACTCAGTGCATCTATAATGCAGTTTCCTTGCTTCTAGTACTATGTGACCATCTTTAAATGGGGGAAAAATCTCTTCCATATCACAACAGTTGTAAGTGGACCAAAACAAAATAAAAAAATTCCTTCCAGTAGCACCTTAAAGACCAACTAAGTTAGTTCTAGGTATGAGCTTTCGTGTGCATGCACACTTCTTCAGATACACTGAAACAGAAGTCACCAGACCCTTCTATATAGAAGTCACCAGAAGTCACCAGACCCTTCTATATAGAAGGGTCTGGTGACTTCTGTTTCAGTGTATCTGAAGAAGTGTGCATGCACACGAAAGCTCATACCTAGAACTAACTTAGTTGGTCTTTAAGGTGCTACTGGAAGGAATTTTTTTATTTTGTTTTGACTATGGCAGACCAACACGGCTACCCATCTGTAAGTGGACCAAAGTTATGGATATACATATTGGTAAAATTCTGCTTTCAGCAGTCACAGTTTATTCCTCTTTAACACTTGAACTGAGAAAAGGGTGAAATAAGAGATAAGGAAGAAGCAGCAGAAGAAAAAAGACAGCTGCTCTATATTTTAAGTAATTTATTCATTTTATTTTTACAGCTCTGGCCTCCGACTGATTTTGGATTCCTACGTGCAAGTCCCAACAGTCACAGAATTTGGAATGACTAAGTGACTTAGGCAGTGTCATCTATGCTGACTTCTTTACTAATTTTTAAAAGGCTAGTAATGTATTTTGATATAAAATAAACAAGAACATCGAGACGTTCCTTGTAGATGTAAGGGTTGTAATACTGGGAAATAATGTTGCTTCAGATATATACCAATTCCCATTTATCCCATTTATAAATCCTTCTGACAGTCTTACGGAGTTCTGCCTTCTTTCCTTATGGTTCTCATAACATGCAAGTGTTTCCCCTCAGAACCACACATATAGGAACTAGTAGGAGCCCTGAAGCCAAGGGTTTCCTATAGTTTTAAACAGATGGTTCTTAAGTAACATGGCATATACTAGAAAGTTCATCTGATTTTTCGAAAAAGGGCAATACAATTTCACAGGCGTAACATTTTTCAAAAGCTGGGAATAAGCAAGTGCCAGCCTATTAGGAACTTCTTTGCAAGTGCTCTTTAAAGAGTGGGATTAGTATGCTCTGGGGGCTGGATTGAACTAATCCACTACACTAGCAAGAAGCTAGCATAAGCACTCCTACTAGCAGAGCGTGGCTTTCCCCTTCTCTTTCCTCTGTGCACCCCACACCACCCCCAAATCCACTCTGGAGGGCTGAGAGAACCCCCAAAATGGCACCCAGGGGGAGGAGATGGGGGATTTGTTCCATATGTCAAACAGAAATGCTTCCGTAAATTGTGAGTCGACTGTACTGCATATTATACTGGATTGGTTTTGAAATGGCATCATGTATGCTTTCAGAAGCCCACTTTTCAGTTTAAGATCAGTATTCCAAGTCCTGTTCATCTTGGGTACAGGATGCATTATCCTCAGAAAGGAGTAATCATGATACCAAAATAGGAGGATAACATTAAATGGTGCCCACTCGTGCAAGCAGAAGAAATGTAGTGTTTAAATCTCATACACTAAGATATGGACAATTCAAATTAAAAGACATTTGGAGCATAATTTGCATGGATTTTAAAAAAGGAATCTCTGATGCAGAAAGAAAACTTGTTTGTACTGACGTTCTTAACAGTTATTGTGCATTTTTCTACTATGGTATTTACTGACATATTGTCCATTAATTGCCTAACACAATACATCTTTTGTGTTTCCCATATCCTTTGCGGAGTCATCGAAGAATCTCTATAAGTAATGAACAAGTATCACAGCATACTAGTGAAACCTCTTCAGCTTCTTTTTGGGAGACAGTGTATTTTCCACCACATCGACATATGAGAGAATAACAGTGATCATCTGTTGAAACAATACACAGAAACAGTAATGAGTTCCATTGCAGTTTTGAATGCTACCCAAAAGCTACTTACAAAGTGTGTATGTCAGCTTACATCTCAAGAGTTAACATAAATGTATAGTGAACTATTTTTGCAACTGAATTACCTTGTAGTAGGAAATGCTTAATATGAAAAATTCCTCCATGTGGTAGGATTTTAATAAGAAAGTTAAATTATAAAAAAAGCAAGACAAACCCTTATTACTGGACTAGTCCTTAAAAGCAGCAATATCTAAATAGTTTCTTACAATGCTGAGAACTACTGAAATTTAATGGACCTATTTTTAATGGAAATTTAATGGAGCAGTCATGCTCATTATTTTCAGTGGGCCTACTCTGAGTATGTTGTATATAATGTTCTATATTTGTATGTCATTCTGTTGTATTTTTTAAATTATCGTGGAACAGCTTTGCTGACCCGGGTCAGAAGAGGGATGAGATTTAAGTTTCCTCGCAAATCTCTGTAGGAGCTTCAGAGAAGAAAACCACGGTAAAACAGTTGTATATGTAGGCTTCAATGCATTAATGACTTAACCATTATTTTCAGTTGTCTTCTTGCATCTGCTTGCATGATTACAACCCCTTCAGCATTCAGCAAAAAGCAGCTCCTCTAAATTTCATACTACTAACCAAAAAAATTGCCTAGCAACTAAAACTTCACACCAAGCCATGCATATGCAAGGCTATGTGTCATTAGAAAATGTCATTGAAAACTAAATGCCTAGTATCGTAATGCATTTCTGTAAGTCTATGATGTATGTGGTACAATGGAGGCTTCCTTATCACAAAAGCACCATCAGAAACAGGCAATCAAAATAATGAAGGGAAACTTCTGGATTTTTAGGTTTAGAAAAAGACAACTGAAGGTTGTATGGCAATGGTTTTTTAAACTGAATGAGAGAAACATTCCTCCTCTCCTAACCCTAGAACTAAGGGTTACTCAATGAAACTGATTGCCAGAAGATTCAGGACAGAAGAAGTACTTCACACAATACAGAATATATGGAATTACTGCCATAAGGTATGAGAACCATTGGCATCTATACCTTTAAAAGGGGCTTAGACAGTATCATGGTTGATATAGCTGATACCCACTGATTGATCAATTAAAGCTCCAGGGACAGAGACTGTTTCTGAATACCCCTTCTCAAGGATGCAGCCAGCAGTGAAGGACTGTTGTCTTCATGCCCTGCTTCTGGGCTTCTCCACAGCACATGGCTGACTGCTCTTGGAAACAGGTTAGACTAGATCAGCGGTTCTCAACTTGTGGTTCCTCAGATGTTGTTGGACTACAACTCTGATCATCCCTGAGCTCTGGCCTTCCTAGCTAGGGGTGATGGGAGTTGTAGTTCAACAACAACTGGGGACCCATAGGTGGAGAAAGGATGGACTAGATGGATCCTTGGCCCGTTAGCAGACTTCTTATTCCTACATTAACTATTCAGTTGACTTATCAACCAGTTTCACATGGTATCTTACTGAGATTCCAGGCCATATCTTCAAGTGACACCTGAGCATCCACAGGCCATCCTTGGGTTAATTCATGTTCTGAGAAAATAAAACAGGCATTCAGTTTGAATAGCGAGATGTGAGACAGAGGCTGCAAGTTCATAGTCATATAAACTTTATTATATTTGTTGCTTTTCACACAGAGAGAAGTCCAAAACAACTTACAGCATAAAGTTAATTCAAAGCTTGTATAAAACAATAATAAAACACAGTGCCTAAATACGTTCATTCAAGAACATTTATAAAAGGACATATTGCAGCCTATGTGCTTCACTATTGGAAAGAACTGGTAAGCAGGCAAATCTCAAAAGTTGACTCCATCTCACTTCTTACAATAAATGAATGGAAGCAAGAGAGGACAGGAAAGACTTAAGCTCTTGCTTGGTAGGAAAAATGTCTTCATTGGGCAGAACAGTAATTACAGAGTGCCCAAACGTTTTTAATATTTAAGTTACATCAGGGTTTGGGGTGGTTACTTGAGTCAAAAGTGTTAAAGCTTTCTTAAGGAATGGAACAAGGCCCTTTCAGCTTTCATCTGCTTCTCTACACACTCATGTCCTTGATCATCAACAGGAAGTCACAAGTTCAAGCTCCTTGTGTTTTGTGCCTGCCTGATTTTAATTTCGAGCCAAACACTGAGAAGCAAACATTTATATTCATTATACTGTGCATGGCTGTACGGACAAATGCTGTGTAGAGCACCCTAGGATTTCAGTTTAAAAAGATCAGGCAGCAGGTGATGAGAACATTTCTGCTCAAGACAATTCGAGTGGTATAAGACAGCTTCCTATGTGCCTTTCAAATATAAGAACTCCAGGGCTAGAAGCAAACATGCGGATGGGGGGGGGGCATCAAAGTGCACTAGAAATTCCTGTATAAGTTCTCTCCACAGGGCATAGTAATTTATGGTTGAGAATGTTGCTTCTTCTAACACAGCTTAATATCCAACCATTCATAAGATCTGACCACTACATATAGATATTGAGAATTAAGTTTGCACCAACATATCCAAGGATGAATTTCAATTAAGCCTCATTTTTTCCACCTGAAAACGTAGTTGCACACCCCTTCTGGACCCTAGTAAAATGTACTCGTCCCACCCTCCATATTTGGCTCCTAGGTCAATAAGTTTCATTTATTTATTTTTCTGAAACACCAGGTTCCATGGTAGATATATTGACTGGGAACTCTTGGGTTCTGTGCAAGACATATAATTCCTCAAGCTCTCGAATTTGAAATCCACCGATCTAGTCCTATACCCAGTGCCCAGTACCAAGCACATTAGCTACTTTCCCCCCTTCACAAACCTGAATATAGATGCCTCTGTTATGAGAGAACTACAATACATGTACCTCTATACACTCTATTATTATTATTTTCAAACACAAGCAAGTGGTATATACTGTATTTTTCGCTCTATAAGATGCACCCGATCATAAGACACACCTAGTTTTTAGAGGAGGAAAACTAAAAAATATATATTCTGAATCAAATGTACTAAACTATTTAATAAACAACCGGTATATCAGAATCATATTATAACCATGTAAAGTGAACAGCAGTCAACAGTGGCATTAAGAACCACCATCACTGTCATTAACAAATGAAGGGAGACTAAAGTTCGAGCACTCTTCTAGTCTTCTGTAAACTCCAAGAATTCATCAGTGCTAGAGTCAGAATTTATGAAGCTCAGTTGCTCACAATCACAGAAATCACTTTCTTCGCTATCTTCATATAAAATACCATCTTCATTTCCATCCAAAGCATTGCTAATGCCACATTTTTTGAATGACCGGACAACAATTTCCTCCTTCACCGAGTGCCATGATGTTTTCACCCATTCACAAACTTGAGTGATAGTGGGCCTCTTCATTTGTCCAGTAGGTGTCAGATCATGATTACCAGCAGCCATCCATTTGTTCCACTCTTCTTGCATAAAGACCTTAAATGGCTTGTTGATGGAAACGTCGAGAGGTTGCAACTGGCTGGTAAGACCTCCAGGAATTACCGCTAGATGAGTCTTCACTTCTTTAAAGCACTTTTTTGTAGTTTCGCTCATATGTGCTCTAAACTGGTCAAGTACTAATAAGGCAGGTTTTTTTAAAAGCCCCCCAGGACGTTTGGACCACACTTGTTCAACCCATACTCTTAATCCATTTTCGTCCATCCATCCTTTCTCATGAACATGTACAACAATTCCACTTGGAATCACTTCTTTTGGAAATGTTTTCCTTTTGAAAATTAACATGGGTGGCAATTTGGTGCCATCTGCACAGCAAGACAACACAACTGTGTAATGGGTTTTCTCATATCTGGAGGTTTTCATGGTGATAGTCTGGGCACCTTCTTTCAGATCAACAGTCCTGTAAGACGGCACATCAAAGGTTAGCGGGACTTTATCCATATTCCCAATCTGGCCAATTTCAAACCCATTTCTCTTCCTAGCATCAATTACAAATTTATGAAAAGACAGAATCTTAGATTCATATTCTTTTGGCATTTTTTGTGCAATTCTAGTTTTGATGCGCATAGCAAGGCCACATCGCCTCATAAATCTGTAGCACCATGATGGTGATCCAGTAAAATCGTGAATGCCTTTCTCTACAGCAATGCGTTTGGCTTCATATATTATCATTTTTGTAGAAACTGTGAAGCCATTATTCCGGTGATTTGTGATCCATTCTTTCATGGCCACATCCAACTGTGGCCACTTTGCAGCATTTCCACGAAAAGTGTGCTTGCTTTTATCTGCTTTTTGCAGCTGATCCTCCTGTTTCCTCCAATCTCTTATCATTTTTTCAGTTGGTGGTGGCCCAAAATGTCTCTCCGCTGCTCTGTTTCCATGTTCCTTAGCATATTTTACTACCTCTAGTTTAAAGGGAATCTTATACGCCAGTCTTTTCTGCTTTATCATCCTTATCAGAATGGGGGAGGTTTTCTGCAAGAAAATACAGTGATGAAGGAACTGTCAGTAATGTATGGTATCTCCAATGTTTACCACTGAGCGCTGACCATACCTTTAACGAATGGCATCATAGTAAACATAGCCAACATACAGTCTGTAAAAAACAACAACCTAGTATAACCCTAAAATTTTATTGATATTATAGCATATGCATTATTTTGCTTTCTTGAGTTGTCCTAGGCATAGCAGCCAACTCCTAGAGGCCTAGGTGCCTTCGCTCCCCCCCCATTTAATATTTGAGGGAGTCGTCCCCCCCCATGTTGATGGGCATTGTCATTCATATAGTGTGCATGCACTTTGTCTTGAGATCGCAGTAGTTCTCAACCTGTGGGTCCCCAGATGTTATTGGACAACAACCCCCATCATCCCTCAACTCCCATCTTCCCTGAGCTCTGGCCTTGCTACCTAGGGGTGATGGGAGTTGTAGTTCAACAACATCTGGGGACCCACAGGTTGGGAAAGGCTGAATTGCGGTATGTGAGGTGGGGCTTACCTGTCCCCCCCCCCAATATTTTATTCAAGTTGGAAGAGGGAGGAAGGGACTAATGAAGAATGGGCTTCTTTCAGAAGTATGAACCATAGTTCACCTGTCATCTTTGTCCATATCCCCACATGTCTAAGTAGTAGGTATATTTATGATCATATACAACTTCTGTATACAGTGGTACCTTGGGTTAAGAACTTAATTTGTTTTGGAGGTCCGTTCTTAACCTGAAACTGTTCTTAACCTGAGGTACCACTTTAGCTAATAGGGCCTCCCGCTGCCGCCGCCACGCAATTTCTGTTCTCATCCTGAAGCAAAGTTCTTAACCCGAGGTACTATTTCTGGGTTAGCGGACTTGTAACCTGAAGCATCTGTAACCCGAGGTACCACTGTATATTGATCTACTCTCTCCCAGCTTTTTGCCTTTACCCTTTACAGATTAATAAACAAAGCTAGGAGAAAATAGTAACAGCTAGGTCTGATGTCATATAGGTATACCTGGCAAAATGAGTAGACACAGTGTAACAGGGTGGTAAGTAAGTGATTTATCAGATTTATCAGTTAACAGCTTCAGCCCCTACTGGATCAACTACACCAGGCATAGGCAAACTCTGCTGTCCAGATGTTTTGGGACTGCAGCTCCCAACATCCCTAGCTAACAGGACCAGTGGTCAGGGATGATGGGAATTGTAGTCTCAAAACATCTGGAGGGCCGAGTTTGCCTATGCCTGAACTACACTCTAGCAAAATGATGTAAACTTGGAAAGAAACAAAATAACGGAACAGTTTGTTCCATTTGCCTTGCTTAGGAGGATACCACTATACAGCTAGTTCTGTGCATGGTCACAGCTATGCATACTTTGGAATACTAGAGTTCCTTATTTTCTCCAACACTTTTTTTAAAAATGGGGAACTTGCACCAGTCCAATGGTCACAATCTCTCATAGTCAGTCTTGGGGCTGTATGGTAGTGGTGGCCAGGGCCAAAGCCAAAAGTGGCTAATGCAACAGATGTGGCTACTTTCCATGTACAGTAAGCTAAATCCCTGCCATGCAAGTCAGGTTTCTGCACACACAGCTATCCGTTCAAGCAAGTGAGAGGCAGTATCTCAGTTCATTGACATATTCCAGGTAAGCAAAGGCACTCAGTGAGGGTACAGATCAAGGATGGTGAGGGGCATGGCCTAAGATGAAAGAAAGATCTGGAGGACCTCATTTGACCCATGAAATGGATGTTACCTGCCCTTGATTTGAACTAATATAGATACTTAAAATCACATTGGTGCTATATAATATTTTGATCACAGTTGTGCTTTGGTATACAATGTTCTATGAGCAAATGAATACTAATTCACGATACCCAGTTTATCATTTCAGATTACTGGTTACAGAGAATACTGGAAAGGAGCTAAGTCAAACCTAAAACGAATGCCAATCTGTGAAGAAAGCAGCTCTCAACTAGTAATCTGAATTTGATAGTACCATGCTAAACTGCAAAAACCTAGGGACTCATACTGTAACTTGGCAATTGTGGTCCACATTCTGTCAGGAGTAGTATGCATGCATTTGTGACAAACTGTTTTAGAACAAAGGTTATCCTGATGTTCCTCATTTTGGTGCAACCAGTCTGCTACCATAGTAGTTAACTATGAATAATGAATTGGTAGTGAAATTAAACACTTATTTTAACTGCCCTCATGTATTGGTGAAAAAAATCTAATTAGCACTTTAATATTAAAGCATGATTCCCCCCCCCCATGCAATTCATTAATTAGCGGCCGATTATCCAGTATCAAGTTGGCCTGTGGTCTCTGCCTCCTTTTTGCAACATTAAATTGTGATTCTAATTTTACCTGAAATCTACACTATAGATCTCCAGGGAATGAGTTTCATCTAAATTAATCTTAATGAAGGCAATTAAAACAAATCAGACAAGTTAGATATAATTACTGGATCAATAAAACCTCTTTGACCTAACCTATTCTGAACACCTCCAGTACATTAAATAGATATATATTAAAACAAAGTTAACCCACTTACATCTAAGACTGAAATAGTAATAAATGAGAATGAGGGGGGAGGAAGCTTTATCTTCTCTTATCAACTTAATCCATCTTGGCAATTATGCTGATGCTCCAAATCACTAGAAGAAATGCTACAGTAGATGGAACCAGTCAAAAATACTAATAAGAGTTTTCCTTCTTCAGTTCCTTCTATCTTTTCTATCCAATTCCATGGATTACATACTCTGTTGTTCTTTGCCAATATATATGTAATAAGACTTAGGTTTATTTTAATGTCACTTATGGAATTTGGGCAATAATGTATCACAACTGAACCAACCATTGTATATTCCAGGGAATTTGAAGTCTATCACTCATAGACCATAACAAAGCCTTGTTCTATCTCCAACACAACTCAAATCTGTGTGCTTGAGGACTCAGTATGCCAGGCTGTTACAATGGATGAGAGACCTTTGAGAACCTCCCATATGTCCTTTCTGCCTTCTCTTTGCAGGAGAAGTTGGAGAACAAGAACAAAGCTATGGAAATCCACAGAAGGTAAAAAGTGGATCCATATGAACATTTATCAAGGGTTCACCATATGCATGTTACCACTTGGATGGCACTGGTGAAGCTGTGTAGTAAATTGGTAATCTGTACAATGGGTTATACAGTGGTACCTTGGGTTACAGATGCTTCAGGTTACAGACTCCGCTAACCCAGAAATAGTACCTCAGATTAAGAACAGAAATCGTGCGGCAGTGCGGTGGCAGCGGGAGGCCCCATTCGCTAAAGTGGTGCTTCAGGTTAAGAATAGTTTCAGGTTAGGAATGGACCTCCAGAACGAATTAAGTTCTTAACCCAAGATACCACTGTATCTAAAAAATTCTATTTCTAAATAAATATTGATTTTACATTGTGTGTCCTTAGATAGCTCTCTGAATTTTGAGTAATACTACATAGTGAGTGGATATGCAGTTCTTTACTGATTCAGTAAGAAGGGCACATCAGAAGCTGCTAAAAGGGAAGCCCCCCTATGTTTTATCAGGGTTGAGTGCTAAAATTATGGAGGATGGATGGACTCTATTTTAGCAGGAGACTGTGATATAATCAGGTTTGCATGGAATCCTGCTGACCTGAGCACGATTTAAGCCCTATTCATCAGTAGATGAGCAAGGTTGAACTCTGCTCACTTGGGATGCACACTTCTGTTCGTAGCTGGAGACAGGCACACACAGCCAACACAGGATTCAACCCCACCCTTATGTCTGTCAGATGATGGACATGAAGGAAAAGGGCCTCACAGGTCAACCTGTACCCGTTGCGGACCAAAGTTGGCCCATGGACCGGAGGTTCTTCATTGCATGTCTTACACGCCGAAAATTCAAGAAAATTAAAAGGGATGCTGGGAATCTTTTAAACAGCATTAAATAACTATTAGAAGCAAACTTCACTTTGCCAGAAAGACTAGCTCAGTATTGTCTACACTGACTGGCAGCAGTTGGTTCTCTAGGGTTTCAGTCAGGGGTCTTTTCCCTCCCCAAAGCCATGCTCCAGAAGGTGGGGCAGGGGGAAGGAAGAACAGCCCCTGTTAAGCAAAACTAAAAGCCATACAAGCAGAGGAAGTGAAGGAATGGGTTTCTGTGCAGTCAGTTTGAAACAGGACCCAACCCCCCCTTTTCTTCTTTCTCCAAGAAAGCATTTCTAAAATGCATTAACTTGAGCTCTTGAGCCAAAACCCAGCTGTATAAACAAGTGCTCAAAGCTCTCTCCCTTATCAGTCTGTGATGGCAATGAGTGACCTTGGCTGTTCCAGTGGAGTAGGGATGACATGTCTAGGTCTTATCTTACGTCCTGACCACACTCTGACACACAGACCTAGTCTGGGAAAAGTGCCAGAGTATGTTCTTGGAGTTGGTGACCTCTTGTTCCAAGATAAGGAACAGGAATACCCTTTTATGGTCAGGAATACAGGAAGGAAAGCCCTTTTATGGTTAAGAGTACCGGAGCAGGAACATATGTGATGTCAACCTGCGTGTATAAGGTGACATGGCTGGGTTCCTGGGGAAGGGGGGAGAGGGTGCCTGGAGGATATATATACTGCATTAAATGTCTCATTTCTTTGGACTTGCTGTGGACTGACCACGCAAGTGCCTTTCTGCTGCTCCAGAGAGCAGAAATAAAGAACTCTTTCTCTGAACCAACCCTCGGTGTCATTTGACTTCCTTCCTCCCGTCCGGGAGCAACGCAGAGCCCACTAATCGCTAAAGTCTAATAAGGCTACAGAAGAGGAGGTAGATGCCTGCTGTAACTTGTTGGTGTTGTGCTAATATATGGTTTGAGTGTGATATACATGTTTATGAACACTGTAGGACCACGAATACACTGCTACCATTCAGGCTGAACCTTGCCTGAAACTCACTAAACTGTCCTTGTAGGGCAGGGGGAGCTTGTAAGTCCTAATGGCAAGAACCCTTCCCTTAAGTCCAGCTCTAGAAATAATAATAAAAATTGAGCAGTTTCAGATTTACTTTCTTATTCTAGCACCTGAGAAAGATTCATGAGATGCGCTTGATCAATACATATATTTCACAGCACTGCAAAATCACACCATTTAGACTGGAAGATCAGAATAAATTCTTTTTTATGTTCTTCTTCGGACTTTTCCTCACAATAATTTATATTAGATTATATTCAATTTTATATAGTCAACTGATGATTTGCAATTTTAAAACTTTATATGGTTTTTATTGTGTGTATATAATTGGTGTAAACTGCTTTGATTTTTATAATGAAATTGTAGTATACAATAAAAATAATTTAAACAAGCAAACAAATAAAATGGCCAATTCTCAGTTCATGATTCTATCTCAGTTCAGAGGGGCTTGTTTAGGAATGGTTGTGTTATAACACTGCAATCAGCATTTGGTTGTCATTTGTAAATTATCATCATAATAAAACAGGTTGAGATCTTTGTTATTGTGTGTAAATATTAGGGGCTGTCGCCCCTGCTGACCATCCCTCCCTACCTGCCATCCTCACCAACTCCCCAACGCCCTCCACTTACACGTTGCCCAACCCCTCACAGCTTCTTTAACCCCCCACCCCCTTCTACCCTCTCATCCCTCAACAACTCCTTCAACCCCAGCCCTTCAACACCTCCATCTCAGCTTACAACTCCCTGCTTGCCAACCCCATCCTCTCTCTTAGCTCAAAGTTCTCCTTTACCTACTGTTCACCCCAACCCCCTCAACAACCAGTGCTTTTCTACTAGAAAAATAAGAAGCTGGGGGAAATCCTCTCATCTTCCCCATCTTGGAAACGAAGAGCGATGTGTGGAATCCTTCCCAGAATCTTCCAAAGGCTTCCAAAACCTAGCACAATTGCAAGTGCAGTCCCAATTCTGCCTGCTAGCTTCAAGCTGAAGGGAGGGTGGGGGTGAGCAAATGGCTTTCAGGCACTGTGCCAGAAGCACAGAGACAAATCAAATCCCAGACTTCCTACCAACTGAGGAGCTAAGGAGGGAGCAGTGATTGTCTCAAACATGGGAAGCTGTTCTACAAATATTGGTAGACTGACTAGCAACGGATCTCCAGGTTTTCAACAAAAATTTTTTGCCCAGACCTTCCTTGAGATATGATGGGAATTGAAATTTTTGCACAGAAAGCATGTGTTTTATTGTGGAGTTCCAGCTCTTCCCCATTGTGAGTGCCTCTGAAGTGCTGCTGTGGGGGCAATTCTCATCCAACCTCTCCAACTCTGAGAGAAAGCTGGAGGCTTGTCAAGCCTGGCAGAACTCACCATAATGCGGTTAGAGAAAGCTAGTCTCTCTTATAGCAGTGCCCATTGCTGCACCCTAAGTCATCCACCCACTATGGAACTATCAGGCAGATTTGTCAATAAGCTTCCCATTTTCAGTAATCACTTTAACAGCAGCGAGTATTGTTTTGGAAGAACAGGACTATAAATGCCCAGTAGATCCCAATTGATTTAAAGGGATTTAAAATTAGTTGCTTTCCTTTAAATCAATTCCTTTCAATAAAATTGTTTTGGTATACTGCAACAACACATCAACTTTAGCTAAAACCAAAAGTTGTGTATTATATGCATCCTTGCTGACACTCCACCGATCGCAACGGAAGTTACACAGCCACTGCTACTGCCCAATCTCTCTTTTCCAAGTCCCTTCAAGCCTCACTAGAAAAACAAAGGTTGCACAGAATCAATGCCTGTAGATTTCAATCAAAGCAAATTCCACACGCTTTGCTTATCTGAATGGGTAACAGCCCGAAACATTAAAAAAAGCAAATCTGAAAAAGCTTCACAACCTCAAAAATTAAAATACGCATTAACTGTCATTTTCTGTGCATTACTTGTAAGGACATAAAGCTTAATTGACTGGACTGACTTTTATGCTAGAGTGTATATCTCAAAGTCTAACTACAAAACGGACAGAGCATAAACAAATACATTTCTGCCAATTTTTACACAAGGGAAATTTCTTAACCCCAGCTCCAAGTTAGTCTCTCTCCCTCTCTCTCTTGGCAAAACCAGCTGCTCTATTAAGCTACAAGCAAAAAAACCCAAAAACAAAAAAAACTAGTTCAAAAATAATTTTGCTCATTTCAGTTTAACATCTAACATCCCAAATAGCACATTTTGAAAAAAGAGAGAACTATAGACAACAAATAATTCATGATTTAAAAAATAAGCTTCTATACGCCGTATATTATTCCGTTGATTATGTGTATCTGCCAGCCACGCTGACTAAGCTTTTGTTTCTCAAATAAAATTGTGGCAACCTTAACAGCAGGGAACTTAAAACAGCAAGAGAGAGAAAGGTTTGATGGTGTGCCAGCGTACAATGGAAGGGAATTCAATAACATGCTGCAGAGACAGTGAGCTTTTATCAGACACACTGAAAAGTGGTGGTAGCTACACGTCAATGCTGGACCAGAGTGTGTTACCGCAGAGTGCGACTGAGTGTTTTCCCCACAGGCAATACACTATTATTGACTCCCCCCATTAACATGTAGGGTGGATATACATTTATTGAAGGTTCTAATGGAAGGCTGAGGGACTCCTATCCTGAGGCCAGAGCAGAAAGACAGCCTATCACTTCATGTAATGGTAGCCCATGTGTGACAGACCTGACCTACATTTTCCCCTTTCTTTCTCACAACAGCCTGTCACTGTTTTAAGATGCTATTTTCCCCAAGATGTACATATATATGTGTGTGGGTGGGTGCTGGAACTGCCTGGTTAATGCATTTAACTGGAATATAACTTGCTTCCTTAGACGCTTATACTAGGGATGCATTATGACAAATATTCTGAAATATGCTCGATTCCTAAAGACTGGTAGAAAGGATACACTTTAATGACTGTGAAGTGTTTATAAATATGTGGCAGTATACCTTTGACACAGATTACTCAAAATCTGTATCTAAAATGCAGCAACAGAATGTAGTAAAGGGCATAACTTAAGTAATTAAAAACATTTAATGAAACTGCTTTAAATACTGTCAAATGAGAAATGGCTAAACTAAGTCATTATTATCATCCAAGTTCTACATTCATTAGAATTAGTATAACAGCTACCACCTAATGCTTTGTCAAAAGTAATTTAATGTTTTTACTGCTTAATGGATATGGAGTAATCAGTATAAATAATGTATCTAAATATGGAAGCGGGTAAGAGCAAATGAAGTGTTTCGGTCAAACAAAAAGCATTTTGAAAAAATACCACTGAGCTACCACTCCGGCTTCTGCTCTCAAAAGCTGCTGCTGCTACTACTACAACACTCCTTGGCAGGAACCTACCACGCCGCTGCAGGTCATACTCTTTTTTTGTCTCTTCATTCCCTAGAATTTTCCACGCTCGATCAATTTCGATGAACCTCTGCATGCGCGCCTCCACTTCTCCTGCTGGCACATCTGCGCTCTGTTTGTCTGGATGATACTGCCAATCAAAAGAAGGAAAGGGGAAGGGGAGGGGGGATGGAAGGGGGAAATCAATAGTAAATATGAGATCTATTTTAAGTGTATGGAGGATGTATAGGTCTGAACTATGGTGCCAAGGAAAACAAACAAAGGAAGCAGCATTGGCCACAAGAGATTGCTGCCAGGTTAATTAGACCACTGGAATAGCAGGAAATACACCAGTGGCACAAATGTCACAATGTGC
This sequence comes from Podarcis erhardii, assembly GCF_964252035.2. Classification (NCBI taxonomy): domain Eukaryota; kingdom Metazoa; phylum Chordata; class Lepidosauria; order Squamata; family Lacertidae; genus Podarcis; species Podarcis erhardii. The sequence continues at coordinate 65,595,447 of NC_138497.1, read as the reverse complement.
ACTGACAGCATTTTCTGGATAATTTGCTGATGGAATCATTGGTCTTATGGACAATTTACCTAGAGAGAATGACTAATGCAAACAGAAATAGGTATACGCAAATAAAAATAAAAAATAGGAGTAAGGGGAAAACTACTTAGATTTAACATTAATTTTTTTAGCCTAATGTAAATAACATATAATTTTTCTGTGGTTACTTTTTTAATATTTAGGTTTTGGCGTTGAAACAGTCAACAGAAGATACAAAATAGGATATAAATTTACCATAAATGTAATTCTATTTTTAATCTATCATTCACCATCTTTAATTTATTCCAACCCAGTGAATAAAAAGCTTTTCCAAATTTCTAAAGTCATGGGTCACTGGATACAACATTTTGTGCTGTTTTCAGTTTTGAAATAATGTTTGGGGACAGGGCTGAAAGGTAACATGCATAAGGGCAAAATGATACAGTAATTTCTGCATTAGTTTTGCTGAACACAGGATTGTAAAATTAATTACATTTTAGTAAATATATTAAGAAATGATCTAAATTTCTAGGATTTGTATAGGTGTCACCAAAAGAAACCACCTCCCCAAACAGCATAAAATTCTAATGCCATTTGTCACAGTTCTCTCACTTATTCTTTTAAAAAACATATATCCTACCGTTAACTTAACTCAAAACATCTCCACAAGGTAGCATAATGCTTATTTAAGCTAAGGTATAAAATTCTGAGCAAGCACCATTCCAGATGAAAAAGTCATACATGGGTTTAGAATTTGTAATGTATAAAGGAGAAAAACATAGCTTGGCATGACTATTATTTTTGTGTGTGTGTGGATTGTGTGCGCAGTCTTAGATTATAATGACCAACTAGTCTTCTTCACACCTTTTGGCAACTACTTCTCAGTAGCTGCTAGGAATATGGGCAGAGATTTCCAAGTTTGTCTTTCAACAGAAAGTTCCTTATCTGTCCCCAATGCTTCCAACATCTTTCCCTAGACTTGGAAGACAACATCTGTTCACAGATGCAAACTGGCCATCTCTTTTTATATGTTAACCCCCCTAAGGCAGTGATTGTGTGGCAAAGTCTCAATGTGAAATGTGGTCCCAGTTATTGCAAAAGATGCAACTGGAACTGTAGACATATCTGCAGTGGAGATTTGTCTCCATATTCATTCTATGTCATTCTATGTCATAATCTACAGCGGATGGGTTCTCTGGAAGGAGGAAAGCATCCTGCTTGGAAGTGTGACTTGGTCTCCTTTAATGTAATGGCACGAACCATGAAAAAAAATGTTAAGTACTTCAAATTTCTATAATGATTTGTCTTTTTTCACTACCCTGATCCAGCTCAAGAGATCCTTGTCTTACATCTTAGCATACAAGCAGGCTTTCGTGCACTTGCTGAATCAGAAAACATGGTTGCAAATTGAATATGCAATGAAATTCACATATGAAACGGTAACCTTCAACCACCTTTCATTAATCATCTTTAAAAATAGTAATAACTGGGGTTAGATTGGTGTGTTGTTTTCTGAGGAGTGAAAAGCAAGTCATTAATATTTAAAAGAATTACTCAAAAATACCATGAAAATGAGTCTTGTCTGTCAAAAAAGAAAAAAAGAGAGCGCAGGAACCTTCTTCAGCGAATACCTTTGAAATTAATAGACGCAAACTGCCTAAAATCAAAGCTATAAATACTGTATGTACCAAAACAGGCCACAAAACAATAATGTATGGGACAAAAGAGTCTTATAATACTAGTTATTAAATTTGTCTCATTATTATGAGTGGAATCCAATGATGTGTGCCCAGTCGCAGAACTGGACTCCTTCTTCCTATAAACCCGCTGTGCACACTCCAAATCTCTTCCCAAGGGTCCCTTAACTCTATAGAGCGGGTTTTGGGTGTCACTCCATATGATTAATCTTAGCAAATTCTCTTGGGTTTGGGAAGAAAACAAAATGATAGGATAACTTTCCTGTTCTGGATATCTTTTATTACGCAGCTATGTTTGCACTTCTAGATAAATAGCATTGCTATCGGAACATACAGCACTTAGGCATGCTGCTGCTGTGCAACAGCATCCCATTTTTTCCATGATATACACACATTTCTGAGACAATCCAATTTAGATTTCCCTTTTAACATGTTATTGCCTTACAGTGCAACTTTTGCATATCTACTCAGCAGGAAGCCCCAATGAGGCTTACAAGGCAAGTACAGGGGAGGGAAACCTCTAGCCCACAGTCTCTCTCTCCCAACCCCTGCATAGCAATTGGTCTTTTAAAAAAAGTTCCTTAAGGCCAGCTGTAGTTTTTTAATTGCTGTGAAGGGCAATTTTGGGTTAGGGCAGCAACTAAGGAAGGGAGGGTTAACCCTCTCATCCTTGTGCAATTGCCCTTGAAAACCACCCCACACAGCCATTTCATGACTAAAAAACTTACACTGGTGCCAATGGTACCAAACTTTTCCAAAGTCCACTTGCTGCATTGGGGTGGGGTGGGGTGGGGTGGTAGAGTGATTTGGGAAGGGGTGGGGTCACAGCTGGGTAGGGTAGGGCTAACTCAGGCAGAATAAGATTCCCTACCCTTGGAGTATACATGAGTTTGACCAAGCTGCGGGAGGCAGTGGATGACAGGAGTGCCTGGTGTGCTCTGGTCCATAGCATAGCTGTCAACTTTTCCCTTTTCTTGCAAGGAATCCTATTCGGAATAAGGGAATTTCCCTTAAAAAAAGGGAAACGTTGACAGCTATGGTCCATAGGGTCACGAAGAGTCAGACACGACTAAACGACTAAACAACAACAACAACCCTTGGAGCATAGAATCCCAACCCTAGGATAGTTTGTGGGAAAGATATTAGGAGCCTGAGAACAGCAGCTTTTCCTGTGCCTTGCGTTGTGCGCTCCCCCATCCAACACACTTCCAAAAATAAAGCAAAAATGCTTTGAAACCCCCCATCCCCCGAACTAGAATGGAGCAAAGGGACACTAGTCCAACACTAGCCAACCAGGCACCACAGTAAGTCAGCAGATATAATTTGTATATATTATATAAAAAAAGCCAGCTGTATTATTTTGAATTTATTTAAAATATTTCTAAATCACTGTTCAAGGATTCCAGGAAGGTGTACAATTAGCATTAATTCACACACAATAATAAATATTACAAAAGTCATAAGAAATAATGAACTGAAAGGTTTGATAAAAGCTAACTAGCAGGGCAGAAAGAATGCCACATTTTTAAGTGTCTGGGCAAAAAACAATGTCTTAGTGCCAGTTGTACATTTGCAGGGAGGGCCTTCTAGAGCCAAGCCACTGCCCACAGTGCAGGTTCTTTCCTTCATGCATAAATAGCAACTTCCACTAGGAACCTCCTGTTTCAAAGTACAGTGGAACCACAAAGGCTCTGTTGAGACTAAGATCCTGAACTTGAAAAAGGTGCTCAGCACAGGAGTGAATTAAATATTCTTCAGCAATGTTAAAGTAGGTGTATTTAGACTCAACATTCTAAATCTATTCCCAATTCCTGTCTGCTGCCGGGAGTGGGGTGGGGTACAGGATGAATTGCTTGCATAAGTAACATTGATTTTTCTGAAAATATGTTAGCACAATTGGGATCCAAATATTGGCTTCAAAAATCCCAAGTGTAAGAAAAGCCTAAGGAAAATGTATTCTAGGAAAGCAAGCATATGCCTTACTTCAACTGGCACCTTGCTGTTAAAAAGCTTGGGGTGTGGGCCTGAGAAATCCAGGATCAAATCCTTGTTAATCTGTCTACTTAAACACAATTATTACTTGGCCTAAGGGCATATGTTAGAGCATTCTTTTTTCTTTAACTTGGAGACACTAGGGTCCTTTAGATCTAATGGGTAATGCATGGGTAATTTGGATGACCTGAACAAGTCCCTTCCCCACATGAACCCATCCACACAGTAAAATTACTTTTGGAGGCCCTTGTACAGGTGCCCACACTTTGGAGGTCAGACAGATGGCCACTGGCAAAATTGCTTGCTTTCCATGGCACCCCTCTTTAGAAGACTCTATCTAGGTTAGTTCACCTGTACCTAATTTCCTGTCTTTTTGGTACTGGACAAATACATATTAATTTTCCTAGTTTCTTAAAATTCCAGCTGATATTTTGTGTTTTATTTGGCTGCAATGATTCTTCTTGCCTTATTGCTTTCGTTTGATATTTAAATGTTATTAGTCTAGTAGTCTGATCTGTGATATGTTTTTTTATGTCATAGCCACTCTTGAAGTAGTGATGCTGAAGGACGAAATATGTTTAAAATAAAAATAAATGAATTAATGATTTCTCCATGCTACACCATGAGGTGGGTGTACCTGATTTACCTGTTTTCCACAGTGCTACAAGCACCTCATACAGTCTGAAAATAACTTTTTCATGCAGATCTCTAGCATAGTGTAGATTCATAGCAAGTTTATTTTTATACTGCTTTTCTGACTGAAGAATCCCAAGGCAAGATTCAGTTAAACGACAAAATTAAAAGACCAACATCTCAAGGATAGCAGGTGATGGACCATAATTATAATACTAACTCCTCTACAGTTTCTTCTTCCTCTGAGCTCCGATGTAAAAATATCAATGGGGGATGTTCTTCTGTTTTGTACTTGGAGGCTGTGTGCATGTGTGGGAAAGTCTAAACCAGCATTCAAGACTACAGCATACTACTGTGGTGTTCACAGCAGCTTGTGCATCAAAATGCTTGAGTCCCACAATTTACCGTATTTTTCGCCCTATAGGACGCACTTTTTCCCCTCCAAAAATGAAGGGGAAATGTGTGTGCGTCCTATGGGGCGAATGCAGGCTTTCGCTGAAGCCTGGAGAGCGAGAGGGGTCGGTGCGCACCGACCCCTCTCGCTCTCCAGGCTTCAGGAGAGCCCCGCCGCCAGCCCCACAAACTCGGGGGACAGTGGGAGAGGCGCAGCACGCATTTCCCACTGTCCCCCGACTTAGTTAGAAGGCTGGCGGGGGGGGAGAAGCCTGCTCCTCCCCGCCGCCAGCCCCACAAACTCGGGGAACAGCGGGAGGCGCAGCGCGCCTTTCCCACTGTCCCCCGACTTGGTTAGAAGGCTGGGGAGGACTTCCCCCTCCTCCAGCCCCGCAAGCTCCCAGAGCAATGCCAAAACTGCACGCAGCTTCGGCATGCTCTGGGTCCCATTCTGGGGGCTGGGGGAAGGGGGAGCTCAGGCTTCCCCCACCCCAGCCCCGCGCCTGGGGCGGAAATAATTTTTTCCCTTTATTTCCCCCCCCCAAAATCTAGGTGCGTCCTATGGGCCGGTGCGTCCTATATGGCGAAAAATACGGTATATTTATTGGAATTAAAATAATGAAAGCAAAGTGGGGAAAAGTAAGGCAGGCAGTTTTACACTACTTAGCATTATTAAGCCAGGGGATTCAATTACATACTGTTACTGCAGAAAAAAACATCTTATCTGTACATTTACCATTACAGAGATGTGGACAGAAACAACAAACTTGAATACTCAAGAGTGCCACAACAGAGCGGATTTGCTAAGATTATGATATAATGGGGGAAAGCAACTCTTTCTGTCAACAAAGGATGCCTGCACAGTCACACCTTGGTTGACGAACACCTTGTGAGTCAAACGTTTTGGCTCCCGAACGCCACAAACCTGGGAGTGTTCCGGTTTGCGAACATTCTTTGGAACCCAAACGTCCGATGCTGCTTCTGTGGCTTCCAATTGGCTGCAGGAGCTTCCTGCAGCCAATTGGAAGCCGTGCCTTGGTTTCCAAACCTTTTGGAAGTCGAATGGACTTCTGGAATGGATTCCATTCAACTTCCGATGTACAACTGTAGTTACTTGGAATTATAGTTGCCTCTTAAAATTAATTGTTCACAGTGGCTGAGGATTTAAAATGAGTATGAAGGGCTGATTACCTGCTCAGAAGTAAGACCATGTATGTTCGGTGGGGCTTATTCCCAGATAAAATATGTTTACTGTTGCACCCACCCCAATCTCTGAGCGGTGCAAGATTCTAGGAGGTCCAGGCACACCCACAGGGTTCGGTTTCCTCAGAATGAGGGACAGCAGAGACTGTGGTGTCTTTAGGATATATGGTTTATTCACACATATATACAACATGAGCATACGATGGAGGGGCTCACAGCATTAACACCCCAAGAGGATCTTGGTTCTCCCATAGCCACAGCCTTGGATTCAAAAGAAAATCAGACATGGCTCTGTCTCTTGCAGCTGCCCAGCCTGCAGTCTGCCACTTCTTGCTTCTCGCTCACACACACAACTCACGTCCAATCTTTGCCTTTCTAACTACCAGCGAGAGTTGCGGGAAGCTGCCCACTCATATTCTGTCTGGCATAGAGTCACTTTGTTACCTTACTGGCCCATACTTAGAGGGCCCTTACGTCACCAGGAAGCTATCCTGGCTATTCCAGGAACTGAATCCATGCTGGATCCAGGAATTAGAAAGGGGATCAGGCATACAGACAGCCCCCACCCCGGCAACTCAGCAATACTGAAACTATATGACTCAGTTCCAATATAGTAATATTCCTACTATTTGACTGTGTAAAAGTTCTATAAACTTCAGATAATAAAGCATTAGATCCACAAAATGTTTTACTGTTACATTTCAAGTTTTTAATTCCCACAGTGCTGTATCATGATGGCTTAGTTTGGGTGACGTTATTCCTAGTTTATTAGTTTTTAAGGGAAATGAAGTTTCAAATTAAGTGACACTATATTTTTTTAGCCATACTCACATTTCCAGTGCTAGTAAGTTTTGAACTTTCCTACTAACCTTGATCTAGCACATGCTCACAAGCTCAATCTTTGTGCAAGAAGATTTGGAAGGATTTGAGGAAGGGTGGGGGAGGAGGAGTTGCTGAAAAGGAGAAAGGACATGCACAGTTAGTGTGCAAACATCCCTTTGAATGACTAATGTCTCAACAAATGAAACTGATCTGTAAAAATGTTACTTGGGGGGAAAAAGAGAGAGACATTGCTCATACTTTGTCAACCAAGAAAATCTTTAATAAAAATACATTTAAAAAAAATTACTACAACTCTCCTTTAGTGTAGCTGAAGCTATTTTGCAGCAAAGTATTAAAAACTAAAGTGTGGAAAACATCAATATCTGGTTACAAATGGAGGAAATTAATATGATTTAAGTATAAGGGGCCTACATTCACCCAAATACTTCGCTTTTTGTAGCCAATATTCATAGCTGCATTTCATATACCATGCACTCCACAATGTGGCTAATTATTTAAGATACCTACTGTATCTTAAATACAAGGTAAAACATACAGCACATAGATCTGCTGTGAAATAGTTCTTCCAATTTGTGAGAGAAGTCACCAGAGGGAGGGGGACAAAGCCTGAAAAACCAACTCAGTTAGTCAAATGAGAAGCCAACAGAAATAGCAGCAGCAGCAGCAGCAGCAGCAGCAGTAATAATAATAATAATAATAATAATAATAATAATAGTAATTTCACAAGCCAGCAAATGGCAATCAAAGATACAGACATCTGAACTTCATGGGGCGAGACATTCCATAACACTGGGAAGGCCCTGAGTTCCACTGGCAGTGGAGCAATTTTCACAAATTTTTCTGCCTCTCTGTCATCTCCTGTGATCTCTTGAAAAGCTAAAGCAAAGGGCTGACGGAATCTCCTAAACAGTGTGGGTGGTGGTTGTAGGTGTGGGTGGTGGTTGTAGGTAAGAAGAATTGGTGAAAGTAACAATCCTGGCCATCTTCCTGCAGCGAAGTACCAGTACTTCTCCTGGATTCTCGTTCACTCCATGAACTGAAGGAGCCCTTCTGCTGCAAAGAGTCAAGGCTGGATCTACTGCACCATTGCCAACCCCGATCAATCTTACTTCTACCATAGGTGAGACACAGAGAAGGACTTCCTTACCAGATCTTAATACGTACAAGACGGTCTGCCAGGTCCAAGTCATTTAAGGTTTTACAAAGGAAAGAACCAACAGTTTGTATAATGACAGGAAACAAGCTGGTAACTAGTGTGGGTGATGCTGGATAGTAATGTAATCCTATAAGTTGCTGCTACTATCTGGAACAACAAAAATTTCAGAAGAATTTCAAAACTAAGCTCAAGTAGAGTGCACAGTAGTAATCCAATCTAGATGCATGCGACCACTGTAAGGTCTGACATCATCAGAAATAGACACTTGAAGCCCCAAATGGGCAAGGCACTCCTGGACACAGTTGCCATCAAGGAATCCATGTTTAAAGCTAAATAAATTTATGGATTCTTTAGGGGAGTACTGTACTATATAAAACAGTTTTAATTAGCACAAATGCCGTTCTTACATCAGGAAGTTTCTAGCAAGGCTGCACTGATACCTTGGCTTATATATTTAAAATGGCTTAGATCCAGAGTTGCCCTTCTGTGAATTTCAGGGCTGCATCCAGAGAAGCCTCTGAGAGTGGCTGGGGCAACCCAGTCAGTTGGGTGGGATGCAAATAATAAAATTATTTAAATTATTATCTTCTACTCATGGAATCTCCTGTACAAAGAAGGGCAAGGGGTTTTGGCCAATCCCCTTCTTCCTCCTCTGACCTTCCCACTGTTCTGGAGACTCTCCAATTTTCCAGAGCAGATATTCTGGAGTCTGCAGGCAGGAAGAGGAAATCAGCCAAAAAAAAAAAAAAAAAAAGAGGCTCCCTTTCCATTCTGAGAGTGGAGCTCAAGGAACATTTTTGAGAAAAAAAATGTATTTTTATTCCACCTTTTGGAGGAAACCTCAGTGACTGACAAGAAAAACACTGAAATACATAAATCTCTAACTTACAGGAGGAAGGAACCTACAATTGGCTGGTGACTAAAAATTAAAACCTAGATTAAACAAAACCAGAACAGCAAATGACGCAAATAACTGTTATATGCACAGTGACAGGGATGAGTGATGGAGGTGGAGGGGTCACGATCCAAAGACATGTTCTTATGTCATGCTTCACAAGTATAAATTAAAAAGATGAACCCCCGCCCCCTTTGTTATGGTGTGCCCGTTGCTAGTGGCATAATGTGCTTTAAAATAAGATTCAGGTTGCAACTGTAAACTGACTTGCCTGGGAGTAAGCCCTATTGAATCCAACAGGACTTACTTCTGAATAGGCACGGTAAGGATTGAGTTGTAAATCATAGTGCAGGGTGCAAACATATCCTTTAGTACACCCCGTTAACCTGAGGCAGAGCAAGCAAGCAAGCATTTGTGCTTATAAAGTTGGAGAGGCTCAATATTACAGGTCTGAGAACGAGGTAAAGCACCAACTAGCCAGTTCCCAGCAAAATCAGTGGGGGCTTCTCAACACTTCACAAGACCAGTTCCTCAGCCAAGCAAAATCCATTTGAAGTGTTTTTCTTTAGCTACTATACAGACTTAATGACTTGCACATAAAAGGTCTTGTACAACAGCTAGCCTGAAGCAACAGTGCACTCTTTGCTCTGTGGCCTACATGGTTCATCAGGTACTAATTAGGTAGCATGTTCTGTCAACGCTTTCATGCTTTTCTTCTATTAATTGATCATTCTGCCAAATTAATGACATTGCTGTACCAGCTTTGAATTCCCTTAGCTCCTTTACCTGTGAGACACGCAGAAGCAAAAGAATACCCCAAAAGGTCACAAGTTAACTGTCCCTGTTCAAGATTTGACGTCAACGTTAAAAACATTTTGCTGAAAGGTTAATTACATCTACCTAGTCTCTATAAACATCTCCTTGAGACTAAATCATACCCCTCTTATCAAACTAACTAAAAAAACATAACTAGTATACAATATTAGGAGCATGGATATAGCTGAAAAGAATAAAATAGTGTCAAAACACTCGATTAGATATTTAAAAATAGTCTAAAGGAGAAAGGAAAAGGAGGAAAAAGGAAAAAGGAGGGAGAAACAAAGACTGCATGCAATATTAGTTAGCTTCGACTAATTGTAAAAGAAATTAACCCTAAGTGTGACACACTTCTAATTAGCAGGACACAATCACCTTCTCTAGTTGTTTAATAAAAAGAGTTTACACATACATCTGGAAATTTTGCATTTGGACTCAAGGGAGAGAATCATATCTACACATTTCTCAGGGCAATCCTTTAAAGTATGTTTAAAACAGCATTATTTTCACTCACCCTTATGTCCATTCAAACTGCAAGTACAGCAATGTGCACTAAATTATTATTTAAAAGTCATTATTAGCACTGTCACAAAAAAAATTATAAATTTCAAAATCACATATTTTAAAGATATAAGGCATATATTATGAACAATTAGAACATTATAAATAATTGAGACATAATGTTTCATCCATTTTTACACTGCATTAGGACATAAAGTAAAAACAAAACAAAACCAGGGACAAAGAGTTCTCATCAAATACAACACACTACTGCCACCTAATGCATGCTCAAATAATACTTCCAAAGGCACTGAGTTTTCTCCACACTATTTATAAAACAGAGCAATACCAGTGGACCTATTTATTTCATTTGGTTATCATCTTTTTAATTAATGCTTTCAGATTTATAATTTCTCCCACCCAGATGTTTCCCTTAGACAAGCATAAACATACATTCTTTCAAATATACAAGCTAGGAAGTAGGGACCACAAACTCTGCAGATGAACAAAAGCAAAGCATTTCAAATGCAGCAACAATAAAAAATACACAGAAAATTAGCAAACATGTGCATATCATGAGAAAACGCTCCGTGGATACACAGTGGTACAGTTGCTATTTTGACAGATAGGTGTTATATGGAAAAAACTAACTAATTTCTCAACGTATGAAGAGGTGCTTAGAGAGGGTTAAAAAACACAACCAAACTGCCAGGTTCATCTAAGCATATTCTAATGATCACAAAATGACCTTTTAGTCTTCTTATGGACTCAGTTTTTCAATCTGATCTCTCTGAGTTCACATCACCAACCTACAAGTTATGACTACTGCCTCAGTGAGGTTCTGAACTCATTTAAATACACATATACCTCTAAACATAAAACCTCAGTTTGGGCTTCAGTGCAGCTGTACACATAGTAGGTACAATTAACAGCATTGCTGACTTTCCCACTGGAAAATCTCTCAGATATTTCAAGGACACTACAAATTCATCAGTCTCTGAGGGTGGACCATCTAAACGGGCCCACAACACTTACAGGGGGGAACTGCCATCATCAGTTCAAACTTAACCAGATAGTGGTCAGACCCTTATCTTCAATCTATCCCTCATATTGATAGTGGTACAAACTACATCGAGGGTGCGTGCCCTGCCTGGTGTGTTTAGAAAATAATAACAGTAACAACAACAAAAACAAACAACAACAATTTTATTATTTATACCCCACCCATCTGGCTGGGTTTCCCCAGCTACTCTGGGTGGCTTCCAGAAAAATATAAATAATAATAAAATGTCCTGACACATTAAAAATTTCCTGACACAGGGACGCCTTCAGATGTCTTCTAAAAGTTGCATGGTTCTTTAATTCATTGACATCTGATGGGAGGGCATTCCACAGGGAGGGCGCCACTGCTGAGAAGGCCCTCTGCCTGGTTCCCTGTTACAGTGGTGCCCCGCAAGACGAATGCCTTGCAAGATGAAAAACCCGCTAGATGAAAGGGTTTTCCGTTTTGGAGGTGCTTTGCAAAACGAATTTCCTATGGGCTTGCTTCGCAAGACGAAAATGTCTTGCGAGTTCCTGCGGTTTCCCCCCCTCCCCCCTTTTTCTAAGCCGCTAAGCCGCTTATCAGCTTATCCACTAAGCTGATAAGCTGCTAAAAGCCGCTAAACCTCTAATAGCGCTAATCCGCTAAGCCGTCAATGGGCTTGCTTCGCAAGAAGAAAAAACCGCTAGACGAAGAGAATCGCGGAACGGATTCTTTTCGTCTTGCGAGCCACCACTGTACTTTACTTCTTGCAGTGAGGGACTGCGAAACATCCATGAAGGATGGAATCCAGACCCAATGGAGACCACTTTGCAGGGGAGGGGTTTTCCTCACTTAAAACATCAGCTTTACTCTTTTAAGCTCAAGTTTTACCTCAAGTTTTAAATATGACTTTTTTTAAAAAAAGGGGGGGACAAATTGTAGTGGGGTGCGTGTTGATTTTCAGTGGGGAAAGTTCTATGGATTGGAGGTTCTCAGACCTGGAAATTGGGAAGACATAGTTTGTGACTGGGTTGCACTTCCCCTGAAAGAGTGAGTATGTAGCTGGGGACTACTCCTATGGCTTATTATCTGGAACTTGTTAGGCCTGCACTGTGCCTTAAAAACATATTTTAAATCTCTGGGCTTTAATTGTGTCTTTTATCTGCTCTTATTGTTATTTGTGATCATTTTAGTTGATTGAGTTTTTGGCATTCTATCCTGCCTTAAAATATGTTATGATGAAGGGTGGCTATAAACACACTAGCAAACATATATGCCTCCCAGTAACGAAATGCTCTGACATGTCAACAACAATAAAATATTTGATGTTGTGCAGTATTAAAGCAATTCCACATTATGATCAAAACGAGGTCAAAAAGGAAAGAACTGAGGATAAAAACAAGAGAATAATGAGAGAGAGAGAGAGAGAGAGAGAGAGAGAGAGAGAGAGAGAGACATTTTGCTAGTAATCATTTGCTGGACTTCGGTTCCCCAGCTCTAAAGTTCAAGTCCACATTTACCCTGAACTTACTAGGTGGCCTTGAGCTTAGCATAAATTACCGTATCCTTCTCTAAAATGGAAATAATAGCTTTGTATTCTGGGATTGCTGCATATCTCTCTCTTAAAATAATCTTGGGGTGGGGAAGTGTAAACATTGAGGGGGTGTCTTTCCCCCAAAGTAGCAATTTCAGTAAACCTTCTTCTCTCTCCTCAGTCCAAATGCAAAATATCCTATCTCACAAGGCTAATATGAGGGTAAGTAGTTATATAAACCAATAACAAAATGTTAACAATGCTACAGAAATGATTCACAACTGTCCTATTAAGCTGAACTACTGAGATCTGCTGACCTACTATTCTCAGTACAGCCCAACATATCCCCATATAAAATGAAACATAGTTTCCTTCCCACAAATACTTTAAAAGTTTCTAAGTCACAGGTGGCTAACTTTTTTCTACCTGGAGGGTTTGGCACCTTTCCAAGGGCCATATAGCAGTGCTAGACCTGGCCAAAGTTGTTGTGCCCAATGCACTCACCACACATAAGCAGACCAGCCAGTAGATAGGAAGGTCCAGCATCTCCACTATGCCACTGGGGTAGGAGGCTCTCCTCCAGCCCCAGCACGGTCTTGGGGAGCACTGCTGCATAAGACAAAGCATGTCTGCACTCATGCATTTCATAGAACATTACCTAATTAATGAAAAGTGTAATATTTGGAGATGTATGGCTTGCACGCAAACATTTTTGTGGGTGATCACTGACCATTTAAAAGCACACAATGTCCCTCCTGCATGCTCAAAAGATCCAGTGGAGATCCCACTTTGGCTCCATGATACATACTGAACACATTTATAATAAAACATTTCTTATTCCATGAAACTGGGGGAAAATCATTAAATGTAAAATGGAAGAAGCCCTCAAAATGGTGGTGAAAATTGGAAACTTTTCAATGATTAACTATTAATTAAAATCATGAAGTTATGATGATAAAAAGTGGAGACAGCTGGCAACCCTGGAAAAAAAATGTCAGTCATGAAACTCTGCAGTGTGTTTTTGCAATAAAAAGAATTCTCTGTTGAACACAAAGCTAACTATGCTACTACTTCAGAAAAATTAGCTTTGTTAGACAGATAATGCACACACATTCCTCAGTCAATACACATACACATTTTGATGTAAACAAACTCTCAGAATACCAATGGCCTTTGAGGAAAGTCTCTTTTCAAATGCAAATGTAAGTCCTTCACTTACAAAGATATAAAGAAGCAGTCTTAGACAACATTTTTGTCCATGGCACAGGTGAAAAGGTCCATCAATATCAGGGCTGAGCTGCAGTTAATAAATTGCAAATTTTAAGCTATTAAAGAAGTAGATGAAAAAAGGAAAATTAGACCCAAGAACAACTTTCCATTCATTATGTCTGAGTGAAGAGAGGGTAGCCAGAAAGAGTTAACTCTTGTCAGAAGGCAGGGCTTAAAATCCTATGTTAAGAGGTGAGAAGCAACTTCACTTCCCAGGTAAAGATGTTGCCTGAACTTCTTGGAACCTGTGCAACTCTTATTTAAGATATTTATATGCCACTTAATCATCAGTATTTCTTGGTGGTGTACATAATAATACATCATAGAGAGAACAGAACAATGACAAGTCATCATGAAAGAAAGAAAGACTTTATTAGGGGCCTGAAGTTCAGCAATGTCAGTACCTGAATATTCTCATTAACTTGATCTTAAAAGTTGTTCTTTTTTAAAATCATACTGCATATAGAATCACAGGTGAAAATTAGAGGAAAGTCATCACAGAGCAGAACTTAATAAGTCTTAATCCTTTATATTTAACAGTGTAATCCTAGGTACCGTACTTTTCCATCTATAAGACGCCCCATGTATAAGACGCACCCTATTTTGGGGGCCTCAAAATTTAGAAAATGGGGGGGGGGTTTGAGCTTTGGGGGGATTATTTGGGGGGAATGCCAAAAATTGCTCACCTGCCAGAACGCAGCACACAACCACTTGAGTTTCAGAAACCACCTATCAGCTGGCTGTTTGCCACTATTAGTCCTCCCGATTGCTGCTGCAGCAGCCAATACCTTTGTCACAGCAAGCAGGAGAGTGATTGGTGGACGTTGGCAGCGATCGGGCGGCTAACAGGTGGTTTCTGCAATGCGAGCGGTTGTGTGCTGCGTTCCAGTGTGAGCGATTTTTTGCATCCCTCCCCAACAATCAAGCAGCCAATCGCCGCTTACAATCTCAGGCTTGCGCCAAAAAAACATTCGCCCGTCCCCCCTCAGCACTACCCATGTATAAGACGACCCTAAATTTGGAACCTCATTTTTGGGTCAAAAAAGCTTGTCTTATACATGGAAAAATACAGTAGGTCTATTCATACGCAAGCCCTGCTGAATTCAATGAGACTTATACATAGGTAAGTGAATAGGACTGCAGCCTTAGTCACACAGAAGGCAAACAGGGAAAGAGGAAGAAACATACACAGTTTCTTTCATGAATTTTATATTCTATCTTTGGTTAGAGGTCTGCTAGAAGGCACATATCTGAACTAAGTTATTATCAAAAGAATGAACTGCATTTTAAATGTGGTAGATATTAAAGCTTTGAATCTTTCAAATATTATCCCCTATAATTGGCATCTATCATTCACTTTCAGAATACACTCAAGTAAATTTGTTCAATACTTTAGAATGTATTATATAATCTATACCATCAGTTTAAGAAAATAAATCACACAATTTAACCCAATCACAATGGGCACTAACCACTGCCAAAGCTGGCAGGCTTAATTTTAGATCTACCAGCTGTGCTAAGATGCATGTACATGTGACCGTAACACCCCTAAGTTCTCCCTGTCTATTACTTTCAAACAGACAGGCTATCAACTTGAACAACAATCCTGCTGTCAGACAGACCCTGGTTTTAGGAAAACTCAAGTACTCCAACTTTGTTATTTCAGAACTGGCCATTATGGCAATTTAAGTTTTAAAAGCCACTTGTTTGGAAGTAGAAGGGACGTTTCAAAGAACAAAAGGGTCAACAAATATGGTTTGAAGTGTAGTTTAGCACACAGAAAGACCTTTTCATCCTGGTGTGTCTCTATTCTTAAGTCAGTGACCAGTAAAAATGTTCATATGCTAACACCTGTACATTTTCTTTTTTGCTGAAGCAAATGTGTGAACAATTTTTTGGAGGTTTGGCTGGTAGATAGATAAACCAACAGCGACTATACATTAGTAACTTAGGCCCAATGATCTATGGTGAACATTAAAGAATGAGAGTTAGGATAATATTAAATATGTGTCCCTTCCTCTTGGTTCTTCGTTCTCAAAACTAGCTAATAAATTAAAAGAATGTATGACAAATATATTCATTTGTAATGAATTTTTCTTAAGCTAGAAGATCCCAAACAAAATGTTCACTTAAAAGAGGAAGTTACAGAAAATGTAAGTAAGTAAATAACTAAATAAATCAGTGAGGGTTTTTAAAATAAGACCCACCAATTCACATACAAGACACTAATTGCACTTGTTAAAGTAAGAGGATTATGAAACTTGAAGAAAAAAATTAAGACAGAACCAGCAATAACTGTGCCCCAACTATAGAATGAAATCAACATAACCCTGATTTCAGAGGTCACAAATGGACAGCCAGACCCAACAAGATGTACCACAGTAGGGTGCTTCAAAAGCAGAAAACTCATCAGGACTCAGGAAAGTGATCACGAGTATGGGACAAAATAGTGTTTTAAGTGTTTTACAAGATATCATTTCCCTAAAGGATGACAGTCAACACCACAAAAATCTTTTGCAATAAGCAGGTTTATGTATGAGTGTTTATGAGATAAAACATTAAGTTAAATCATAGCTGGCTAATGGATAACACCACACTCATCCTGGTGAGCATGGTGAACAGATTTATTGAAGTTTGTTGTTAACATTAGTCCCATACAGGTATTCTCCTCCTCACACAATTAGAATTGTGCAAGTGGAGAGTGAGAATGTGATAAGTGCCATATTTTTCGCTCCATAAGATGCACCTTCTCCCGCTGGAGCCTTGGCAACGGGATAGCGCCTGCAGTTCAGTCAGCCTGCCTCCAAAGGCAGCAGCAGCGAAACTGAACTCATCGGCTTTCCTGGCGGCTGTACTAACAGCCGCCGCCACTCTTTTTAATGAGCCTCATCCTCCAGCCACAACATCTATCTCCCTGGGCAATGTTTGCTCAGATGTTACTTGGCTCTGGCGGTAGAACCCCCCCCCCCTCTGGCCTGGCATAAACCCACAGCAAACACCTGCTGCAACTACAGCTGCTCCCCGGGAGAGAGGACGCATGGGGAGGGGGGTGGAGAGGGACAAAGAGAGAGAGAGAGGCATTGTTGTTGTTAATTTGTATACTGTCCTCCACCCGAAGATCACAACATAAAAATGCAAAACAAAAACAGAGCAAAAGTGAAATTTGCCGCCTCGCCTTGCAAACAAAACCCAAAAGTGTTGCCTGGCAGCCTTGCTTGCACATCCAAGGGATAAAAAGACCTGTTTCTTCTACAGTGGTACCTCGGGTTAAGAACTTAATTCATTCTGGAGGTCCGTTCTTAACCCGAAACTGCAATTAACCTGAGGTACCACTTTAGCTAATGGGGCCTCCCGCTGTAGCCATGCAATTTCTGTTCTCATCCTGAAGCAAAGTTCTTAACCCGAGGTACTATTTCTGGGTTAGCGGAGTCTGTAACCTGAAGCGTCTGTAACCCGAGGTACCACTGTGCTTCTGGGCAACGTCTCCCTCAGAGCCTTCAGACACACATGGGCATCTGGCAGCTAAACCTCGGTGTAAGAGGCAAATATATTGCTTGGCCGGAGCTCCCCGTCCCAATTTGACAGAGCGCACAAGGGAGAAAGTCTGCACTGGCTCTTGGCTGCTCTCATGCAAGTCGCAGAGCCCCTCTGACAGAGGGAAATCTAAAGAGTGTTCTAAAGCCCTCTTCCCCCGCCTCGCCTCTCCCCACCCCCTCACGCGGGCGGGGGACGCTCGCACGGGTGACGTGCCACACCCCCGCCGCTCCAGGAACCAAAGTCCCCAGCTATGCTGGGCCAGGGACCACACATTCGCTCCATAAGACGCACAGACATTTCCCCTTACTTTTAGGAGGAAAAAGTGTGTCTTATGGAGCGAAAAACACGGTACTTCTGTCCCCTCCAGTGTTGCCTCATCACCCTTCAGGGCAGATATCTGTAGAGTGAAGCCTGCTGTACTTGTGGAAGCTCCAGACAGGATTTAGTGCCCTGATTATAAAATCATGTGGAGAGTCTCCATGACTATGGCAAGCTTCCCAATGCATGCAGGGCGGCAGTGGTGGCAGCAGTGGCAAAGCACTCAGAGCTACCTAGCATGTTCCTGCTTTCAATTTCATCATGTGAAGAGAATGCTTAATAGGGCTCTTGAGGACTACGAAAGAGGAAGTGAAGTGAAGTCTGGTATTCTAAAATTATGCTGAATGACCAAGCTTTTGGCTACCTCAAATCATATTCCCACACCTTCAGGAGAGAGTCCTCTACAATATGGCACAGAATTGTATCTGGGATGTCCAGCATGCATTTATAGAATTGGATTACCATTCTAGTTCACAGGTATGACAGTTTTTTTGGAACTACTTATTGCACCACCCACCCTGTCTGGTTCATAGACTATACCGTGACAGCATTTCCTTCCTCACCAGTACCCATAAGCAATCTGAGATGGGAAGACAGCCTCAAACCAGTGAGGGATTGTCAAATTATACCAGCAGACATGACAGGATCAGATAGGATACAGAAACCACAGTACTCTTCATCCCTCACGTGCTATGATAGTTCTTTCCCTTTACATCAGGAACACTGATGGGAACACTATAGTAGCAGCAACATATAGAACACGTCTATACTCAGTCTCATCTAATACACCTTTACAGTTTATACCATTGGGTCTATATTAAAAACACTACAGGACAGAAACTACAGAAACTCACAAACAAAGGCATTCTACAAATGGAACATACATCCAAACTTAATAAATACATCTTCACATACTTGTCTTTTAATACCATTACATACATCTTCACATACTTGTCTTTTAATACCATTATTGCCGCTGAATATACTATTACAGGGGGGAAAGCCTTTTTTTCAGGCAGTGTCTCATGCTCAGTTATCCAGTGATGCCAGTCTAGTGCTAGTGACATTATAATTGCTTCCATGGTAGCAAATTGTAAAGTCACAAACACTGATTGATTCATTTCATGCTGCCACAATTCAGAAGGGAAGGTCAGGCATTTTCTTTAATTAAGATAAAGAATTATTTATAAGTTTGAAGAGAATTCTTTTGCCTCGTTTTCATTTCACATGATAAAAAACCCCAGAAACCAGATTCTTTTATATTTTCAGAATGCTGGGAAATGCTACAAAGTGTCAGGGTTATTTAAGGAAGAAGAGAAACCAGTTTCAGTTTTATCTAATAAACTACTTGCACACATGATATAACTAACACTTACTACATTGGACGCTGTTTATGCAACACTTATCAATCAAATGTTATTTTTATTTATTTTGTCTTTTAAGAGGCATGAAATAAACTTACCAATAATATAAGCTTTTGATATTTCCTCTTCAGTTCTATCAAACTGTCCGATGGTTCTGCACCCAGAATGCTATACCAGTCCTTGTTTGGCAACTCTTCAAAAGTCATTGCATTCTAGTATCTGTTTTAATGAAAAGAACAAAAATTAGAAGGCAATCATGTTCTAAAAATTATTTTTATAATGCATAACTGCAAGCAAAAAACTGAGGCCTTGAACTCAGGACTGGTAATACAGGAGCTAAAATGGAAATTGCGGCTTTTGCCTTAAAGGAGTACAAGAATTCTTTCTAATAAGCACCGATATATATGTATCTATCAAAGACTCTGGGCAAGCATGTAATGAAAATCAAGATTCAGATTTTCTCAAAAGAACAATTATTTGAATTGTGGCATCTCATTTTATCTAACTAGCTTTGTGAGCACTTCCATTGAAATTAATTAAGCTAGAGAAGGGTAAATAGATGAAGAACCAGTGTTAGAAACTGGGATACAAAAAGCTAGGAGCTAAATGGCTTCTGGGACCTGGGTTGTGGGCACCCAAACAGAATGTTTGTCACCATTACAGGGGGTCAGCAACACTTTTTATTTATTATTTTGATAGGCATGAACTAATACACAATTCACATGACACATTGTTAATATCACATTTTTAACAGAAATTGTTAATATGTGTTTAATTTGGTGTGCACAATAAAAATAATGGTACCATACTTCAGTTTTCAAAACACTCAACACTTTATTGTTGAACTCCTAAACATATTGTCTACCCTTAACATATACTTCGAGGCTTTAAAGCACATATATTTCAGTAATCCTTGAGTGTCAGCCAGATGCAAAAAAGGGCATCCAGACCTTTTGAGGTGCTTGCAAATGGAGAATCTTTAGGTGCAAAATGTGCCTGGTGCCCTGCCAATTTCGAACCTTGTGAAGAACTGCATCAAAAACTTATAATCCTCATATTACTGAAGACAATACTCCCAAACTAATCGGCAGAAGTATTGCAGAGCCTGGAAAAAACACTTAACAAGTAATATACAAAATAAACTTTTTAAAATCCAGCATTTAAGTTCACTACATCTGATTTTTATATTTGGGGGGAAAAACTGTAATGAAGTACTGAAACAAACAAACAAACTAACTGCTGCCGCTTTGCCGTGCGTGTGGGGAGGGCTTCCCCCTGCTAGCCCATTCTCCATCTTGGGCTTGGGGACGGGCCCCAGACTCCACCTCAGCATAA
Organism: Podarcis erhardii; assembly: GCF_964252035.2. Lineage (NCBI taxonomy): Eukaryota > Metazoa > Chordata > Lepidosauria > Squamata > Lacertidae > Podarcis > Podarcis erhardii. The sequence continues at coordinate 65,574,928 of NC_138497.1, read as the reverse complement.
AAGACTCCAAGGAGGCCCGGGACACTGCTGCTGCCGCTTTGCCGGTGAGTCTTGGGGAGGACCGCTCCCCCTGCAAGCCCATTCTCCACCTTGGGCCTGGGGACGGGCCCCAGACTCCATCTCAGCATATAAGGCTTCAAGGAGGCCTCGGAACACCACTGCTGCCGCTTTGCCGTGCGTGTGGGGAGGGCTTCCCCCTGCAAGCCCATTCTCCACCTTGGGCCTGGGGGCGGGCCCCAGACTCCACCTCAGCATAAAAGACTCCAAGTAGGCCCGGGACACTGCTGCTGCCGCTTTGCCGGTGAGTCTTGGGGAGGACCGCTCCCCCTGCAAGCCCATTCTCCACCTTGGGCCTGGGGACGGGCCCCAGACTCCACCTCAGCATATAAGGCTTCAAGGAGGCCACAGAACACCACTGCTGCCGCTTCGCCGTGCGTGTGGGGAGGGCGTCCCCCTGCAGGCCCACTCTCCATCAGGCCTTGGGGCGGGGCCTACGCTCATCACTGCCGCACCTTTGGGGACATTGGTGCTGCGGCAGCGGTTGTTTGAAGTGTTTTTATATGTTTTAAACTGTGTGGGTTTTTTGTTTTGTTTTGCTTTGTTGTACCACCATAAGCAGTGATTTTTATCCATGTATTTTTATTTTGTTTTGGTCTATTTTGGGTTGGGGTGGGGTGGTTGTGGAGTGGGGTGGGGATTGGCTTTATTTTCGTGTAATTGTTTTTGTTTGTTTGCTTTTATATTCTGTAAATGGAGGTGAGCCTGAGGCTTGGGATTCCTACTGTGGAGGGGCAAGGGAGGTATGGCGGTGGGGGCAGATGTCATAGGCGAAGGGGATCGAGATACGGATATGCTCGTACCCCTTCCAATCTGCGCCCCATCCCGAGGGCCGAGGGTAGGGTGAGCAAGGATTACTCACCTCCGTCACTGGTGTTGTGCAATGCCAGGTCTATAGGCAACAAAACCGCCACCCTGCGAGATTTCTTCACCTCGCAGGGGGTTGACCTGGCATGTGTGACTGAGACCTGGGTGCGCGAAGGGGATACTGTTACCTTACGAGAGATGGCGCCCCCGGGTTTCTCCGTCCTCCACCAGTCGCGGACTGTGGGCCGGGGGGGAGGGGTGGCGTTATTAATCCGGGAAGATTGTCCTTTCAGGGCTCTACCATCGCCATCGATCCCCGGCATTGAATGTGTTGGCCTAGTGTGGGGCTCCGAGGTGAGCTTGGCTGTCTGGCTGGTGTACCGGCCACCCAGCGCACCAGCAGCCACCCTGTCAGGCCTGCTGGAGGCGGTGGCCGGCTGGGCCTTGGAGTTCCCTAACCTATTGGTATTGGGGGACTTCAACATCCATGCTGATGCCACTCCCTCCTCGCAGGCTCTGGACCTGGTGTCTTCCATGGCGACACTAGGGCTCTCCCAGTTTGTTTCGGGCCCCACACATCAAGCAGGCCACACGCTGGATCTGATCTTTGGCATCGGTATAGATGTGATCATGTTTCCTTCGATGAAGGTGCCATGGTCTGATCACTATGCCCTGAAAGCCAGGATTGACGTTCCACCCCCACCCTGCTTGGGTGGCGAGCCAATTTGGGCTCGCCCGCAAAGGCTGATGGACCCTGATAGATTCCGTCAAGCCTTGCGGGACCTTTCTCCCCCTGGCGACTCATTGACTGAGCTTGTTGAGGCCTGGAATACCCAGCTCCTGGCAGCCATCAATGAGATCGCACCTAAGCGCCCTCTGCGACCCCGCAGAAACCGGGCTCCCTGGTTTACCGAGGAGCTCCGGAAAATGAAGCGGGACCTCAGACGGCTAGAGCGAGTATGGCGGGGTGCCCGTGACGGAGCCTCAAGAACATCTTATAGGGTTTTTATGAAAACCTATGAGATGGCAGTGAAGGCCGCTAAGAAGTCTTACTTCTCGGCCTCCATTGCATCCGCTAGCTCTCGCCCGGCGCAATTATTTAGTATAATTCGGTCTTTAACGTCCCTCGAAGGACAGCCAAATTTAAATAACAATTTGACACACAGCTGTGAGGCATTTGCGAGCTTTTTTGCGGAGAAGGTCTTGTTGCTCCGCCATGACCTCCCTGCCAATTTGGATACAATAAAGGAACTGGAGGCCCCTCGACTGTCCTCGGGTCCAGTATTGGACCACTTTGACCGGATATCCCCAGCCGATGTGGACAGACTCCTCCGAGCTGGAAAGCCCACCACATGTCCTCTCGACCCGTGCCCGTCCTGGCTGATTAGAGCGTGTCCAGACGAGGTGCGGGCCCCCCTGGGGGATATCATCAATCTGTCCCTTGGCACCGGGACATTCCCAGGGGAACTGAAGGAGGCAGTGGTGCGCCCGCTCTTAAAGAAAACATCATTAGATCCCTTAGATCTATCCAATTACCGCCCGGTTTCGAATCTTCCATTCCTGGGTAAGGTGATTGAGAGAGCGGTTGCTGAACAGCTTGGTAGGTTTCTGGATGAAACATCGGCTCTGGATCCATTCCAGTCCGGCTTCCGCGCTGGTCATGGGACTGAGACGGCTCTGGTCGCCCTAACAGATGATCTCCGCAGGCAGCTGGATCGAGGCGGGTCGGGGCTGCTGATTCTTCTAGACCTGTCAGCAGCCTTCGACATGGTCGATCACGAACTCCTGGACCACCGCCTTGCCGACGTGGGGATCCAGGGCACAGTCCTTCAATGGCTGCGCTCGTTTCTCTCCGGTCGGGGACAGAGGGTGGCGCTTGGGGGGGAATTGTCATCCCGCCACTCCTTGGTGTGTGGTGTGCCCCAGGGTGCAATACTCTCCCCAATGCTTTTTAACATCTTTATGCGCCCCCTCGCCCAGCTTGTCCGGAGTTTTGGGCTGGGCTGCCATCAGTATGCTGATGACACCCAACTCTATCTGTTGATGGACGGCCACCCGGACTCTGCCCCAGACACACTGATCAGATGCTTGGAGGCTGTGGCTGGATGGTTACGTGGGAGCCGGCTGAAGTTAAATCCTTCGAAGACAGAGGTCCTCTGGCTGGGACGGGACGACAGGGGGCTGGGGGGGCAACTCCCATCTCTTGCGGGGGTGCAATTAGTGCCAGCACCGTCCGTTAAGAGTTTGGGTGTAATCTTCGATACCTCCCTCTCCATGGAGGCGCAGATTGCAGCTATAACAAAGGCGGCATTCTTTCATCTCCGCCAAGCTAAGCAGTTGGCTCCTTACCTCTCACGCCCTGACCTAGCCACTGTGATCCACGCGACGGTCACCTCCAGACTGGATTATTGTAACTCGCTCTACGTGGGGCTGCCCTTGAGACTGACCCAGAAACTCCAGCGGGTGCAAAATGCTGCAGCGAGACTCCTTACGGGGTCTTCGCTTAGAGATCACATTCATCCGGTGCTATACCAGCTGCACTGGCTCCCGGTGGAGTACAGGATCAGGTTTAAGGTGCTGGTTTTAACCTTCAAAGCCCTATACGGCCTAGGGCCCTCGTACCTACGGGACCGCCTCTCCTGGTATGCCCCACAGAGGAACTTACGATCTTCAAATAAAAACATCTTGAAGGTCCCAAGCCACAGAGAGGTTAGGCTGGCCTCAACTAGAGCCAGGGCTTTTTCGGCTGCGGCTCCAACCTGGTGGAACGCTCTCTCACAAGAGACAAGGGCCCTGCAGGACTTGACATCTTTCCGCAGGGCCTGCAAGACAGAGCTGTTCCACCTGGCCTTTGGTCAGGGCGCAGCCTGACTCCCTCCTCTGGCAATCTTTACAAAACTTTAGTTTATGGTTGCCATCAATTTTGATTTTAATTCATTTTAATCCATTTTTATAATGTTTTATAATGTTGTACTGTTTTAGTGTTGTTAGCCGCCCTGAGCCCGGCTTCGGCTGGGGAGGGCGGGATATAAATAAAATTTATTATTATTATTATTATTAACTAACAAATAAAGCTTTTTTAAATATTTATTTCACAGTGCATTAGCTGTGATTGAAGAACTTGCACTATTTTGTACTTTTGTTTCTTGAACAGTAATTACTAGTTTTGAACTTGTCTTTCGAATTGTGTTTCTTGAACAGTAACTTCTAATTTTGAACCTGAAAGGACTTTGAAGATGAGGAGTAGTTTTAAAAGGGCTAACAATAGAAGTGTCTAAAGTAGCTCTTTGGATCCTAGACATTAAACACTTTTCTGGTAAAAGAACTCTAGGTGGTGTATATTACCAAGTACTAATCCTACTGAATTCAATGGTATTTACTCCTTAGGAAGCATGCAAGAGATTGCAGCATTACTTGTTGACTAGTACCACTTGGAATTACAGCCTTGAACAAACTTTCCCACCTTCCAGAAAAAAAGGAACAAAATACTGAAAAGCAAACAGAACCATCTTCCAATCTACCATGCCTAGGATAATGGAAATCCTGATGCCTCCCCTCAGTACAAGCACAAAATGCAATCAGTGTCAGGCAATGGCTAACAGCTCATTACATTAATGAACAGCAGAGAAAGAGAAAGCCTTTGTAATGTGCTGACATAATGACAGCTTCTCATTAACTATATACCAGAGAAAATCCAGGGCCAAGGAGACAACGATCCAAGGAACTGGAAGACAGGGGAATAAATATCCATGACTCTCGCAGCAATGGAGATACTTCATGGCCCTTGCAGAAGTCATTTCCTCAACCTGACATGGGCTTTCTGAACTGTTAAGGAAAACACATTTTCATGAAGTGCATTGAAGGATGGAGTAAGAAATGCTTGGTAAGCAACTGGTCCTTCAAAGAACTTTGAAAATATATTTGGACTTCAATACCCTTCCTCAAAAAACCCTAATGATATTATTCAATAGCAGTACAGTGGAACCTCAGTTTTCGAACGTCTCCAACGAACGTTTCTGCCTTCGAATGGAGAAAACCCGAAAGTAACTGCTTCGGTTTTTGAATGATTTTCAGAAGCTGAATGTGCGATGCAGCTTTCGTTTTGAGTTTTCCTGTTGTACTGAGGCTTCCACTTTCCGTTTCCGGTTTTCGAACGTTTCAGAAGTTGAATGGTCTTCTGGAATGGATTACGTTCGAAAACAGAGGTTCCATTGTATAGTGTCACTCTGGGATAATACATCAAGTGATGGGACAGAAGCACTGGTAGCACTGTCTCCAGTTTTTACTGTACACATAGAATTTTAAAAGAAAGGGAACAACATGCGTGTTGTCCTGTATCAAAATGGAACCCGGGTAGCCCTCCATACATTTCAGCTGTCCTTTGTTGGCAACCAAAATTTTGTGGGGGCTAGGACCTGAAGGGGTATAGTCTTGTCCCTTATATAGTGCTGCTTCCCAGAATGGCAACCCAAGCCTGGAGCCAGGGGTAAGGTAAGGGAAATCATTCCTGCAATTGTGTACAAAGCTTTGGTGGGTGGTGGAGACATACACCTGAAGGTGAGCAACCTCTCAGCCCAATTTCTTCCACCTCTATTACACCTTTGCCAATTAAATACAAGGGCAAACAGTTGATAAGGATATGTCATTTGATCTGTGACTAATATAGTCTATCAGTGAAGGTTTATACCTCTCATCCCCTTCAGCCAATGTTGAGTGGGGGCATGATAGCACTGATGGCTTTTTTTGGCATTTGTGTGCAGTCAGTTTCTTTCGGCTCCACTGCCAGAATTACTACAGTCTTTCCCACACCCCACCAACTCAAAATACAGAATACCAGCCAATCAACCAGGTATTGTCCCTCACTCTGGTCCAACCAGTGCCTTCCTGGAATTCTGGTAAATAGTTGCAAAAAGGCTTCTCAGCTCTAGGAGTTCCTGGTGAGACAGATTCTTTAGATCCATTTCAATCTGGTTTCAGGCCTAGTTATAGGGCAGAAGGTTTTTGGATTCCTTGGTGAATGAACAATAACAGGAGCTGGGAAGGTGGAGTGTTCCTGTTGGTTTTGCTAGAGCTCTCAGCAACTTTTGATACGATTGACCAAAGTATCTTTCTGGGCCACCTTGCTGGGATAGGATTTGGCAGCACTGTTTTACAGTGGCTTCAGTTCATCTTGGAGAGACAAGCCCAAAAGGTGACACTGGGGGACTCCTGTTCAATGCCATGGCTGCTGGTCTATGATATCCCTCAGGGTTCTGTCCTCTCCATTACATGAAATCACTGGGAGAGTTTGTCTGGAGTTTGGGGGTTCAGTGCCACCAAGATGTGGATGACACCCAACTCTATCTCTCCTTTCCATCTAAATCTGAGGAAGCTGTTTCAGTGATAAACAAGTGTCTGGTGTTAATAATGGGCTACGTAGGGCTACTTCTGAAAAGTGTTCAGAAACTTCAGCAGGTCCAAGATTCTGTGGCCAGACTGCTAACCAGAGCCAGGTACAGAGAGAACAGAAACTCCTTGTTACAACAGCTCCACTGGCTACCAGACCATTTCTGGACATAATTCAATGTCCTGGTTATGACCTATAAAGCCATAAACAGTTTGGGCCCAGGCTATCTGAAGGACCATATCTCCCTACATGAATCTGCCCAGGGGAGGCCAAAAAGGACACAGATCTCAGGGCAGCTGCCTATTTATTAATAGGCATGTGTGTTCAATGTCATTTGATGAGCAAAATGTGAGGAGACTTCAGAGTGACTGGGAGATTTATTAAGCCCTTTTCTGTTGTTAATGTCTCCAACTTGAGCATATCCTTTGTGTTCCAAGTCTTTCTGACAAGTGAGCCACAGTCCTCTCAGTCACATCAGTGAGGCAGCAGGTATCCTATTAACTCTCTAGTTTTTAAAGCAAACTTAGCTGTGGACAAATAGAACAGGGAAAAAACAAAGAATCACAATCACAATAGTTTGGCTCTCCCCATTTCAAACTGAAATTTTGTGACTGGTACCAAGCAGGTGTGGCATAGAGATGGGAAGAGACATTTGATTTCCACATCTGTCATAGTCCTAGTACCTAAATGGCAACTCTCAACAAGAGTGACGGGAAGCAACAAGGAAATTAAGGCTGCAGAACTATACCCACTTGTAATTAATGGAACTTACTTCTGAGAAGAGACAGGATCACACTGCTTAATCAAGACAAAAGAAATTAGCTCAGTTTGGGGCGACTGTTATAAAGGACTTCTTCGCATAGCATATTATATGGTGTTGGCCACTGGTTTACACACCCTGTTAAAGGTAATTAGACAAAGCAGGGTTTGAGACCAAAAACCATTACTGTTGTTAGCCTTCACAAACTTAGCTTATTCAGAGGCACACTGCCTCTGAACCTGGAAGTTGCATGTAGCAATCAGCTGACAGATAATTTTCCTTCTGCAGGTTCAGAAGCAGACCAAAATATGCTGATGGAGAAAAACAACGGAAAAGCATTATTGGCCTTAAAACCTGCTTGTGAGCTTCATTATGTAACTGGTTACCATTGTGGGTAGCAGGATGCTACCCACAATTTTTTTAACCTGTGAACAAAACACAGTGCTTCATAAACCTTAGCAAACACCACTGTTCTGGAGCATGAATCTTTTTATTCTGCATACTATACAACTGATGGAAAAATGATCAATCTAAAAAAGTTTCCAGAGTTGCTTACAAAGTTAAGTAATGAGATTAGACAAGTGAAAATCATGTCAATAAATCTTTATCAAGGAGATCGGAAAAGACAGTAAGCACTGTTATAGTTTTATCTGTAGGCAGTGAGAAAGAGTGGAAGGAAGGGCCAGTGGCTGGAAATAAGTGGGGAATCATAGAATCATAGAGTTGGAAGAGACCACAAGGGCCATCGAGTCCAACCCCCTGCCAAGCAGGGAAATAAGTGAGATGGTGGAGACAGGTGGAAAGAATGGAAACGGTAGAAAAATGAGTAGTGAAAATAGATCATCATTATTCAGACCTGCTTAAATTTATATAGCACCCTTTATTCGAAAATCACGGGGTGGTTTACAACATAAAAACAAAACATATCAAAAGGAGTAGCCGGAGAAAACAAGAAGTGAATGGAGCTAAGAGAGGCTGAGGAAGAGCAAAGGGATGGGGCTGGGAAGGAACCAGAGGATGGATGAAGGTGAAGAGGGGAAGAATAGAGAGGAAGGCAGCCAAGGATGTGCTCTGGCAGCCTCATAAATAGTTCCCCTCCAACCTGGTTCCCCGCTGCCGCAGGGCCTGTGCTGGTAACAGTAATATAATATAGCCTTAATGAATACAAGTAAAACAATGATGTGTTGAAAGGGATAAGCTGCCTTCCCTACTTTTTTTGGTGTTCCCCACGGAAACATTTAGGCCTCCTACGGGCCTGCCATAACACACACAACCGGAATTTCACACAGCAGAGTAGTAGGGCACATATCTGAGAAGGCGAAGCGTCTCTCCTTCGTAAATAATAATAATAATAATAATAATAATAATAATAATAATAATAATAATAATAATAATATCATCTGTGACTCTTTGGCTGGCATTGCCGGAACAAGGGCCTCAGCGGCACACGGCAGGGGAGCCCTTCCTGGAGCGAGAGGACCGTGCATGCCCAAACTCACCCAACTGCCATTCCCCGAGCGATGCCGGGCCTCGTCGAGCGAAACGCCTCACGAAGCAGCAACTAGAAGCGGGGCAGCAACCAGTGGCCGCATCCGGCTCCGTGGATCTGTGCACCAGGCCGCCAGATAATCCTCGAGGGCGGGAGTGAGAGAGGGCGAGAACTTGCCGCGTTGGGTATAAAGCAGGAAGAACGGCCGACTAACCTCATAGCGCTTCGTTGTAAGGAACGTTCCGGATGCTGTGCCTGTTTCCTACCCGGCCCCGCATGTCGACGCACACGGAGGAAAGCGAGCCCGGCTGAGGAGAGAGACGCCGTCGTCATGGCGACCGAAGGCCGCTCGGAGCAGATGGAGAAGCCGCGGCGCTTTGTGAGTGAGCGTTTGTCTTCACGTTACTTAATTCTTCGTTTGGGTAGAATCGAGAGCCTCTCTTCTCCTACTCCCCTGCGGGGACCTGGGCTTAGCTTTATCTCTTCCAGAGAAAATTTAAGGGAAGCTTCGCTTAGCCTTTTCTTGCTTCTTCGAGCAACGGGTCTAAGCGGGTGTTTAGCCCGCTCTAAATATTGCCTGTTTTCAGCACCCTTATCTCCAATCCGGAGACGCGGGAGGAGAAATTTGTATGGAGTCGCATTCCATACAAATTGCTGGGGGGTGGGGGTGGGGAGGAGGCAATTCCTAAGCCCTAAGATAAGGAACATATAATGGAAACTAGGGGGGGGGGGGAGGAGATAGGAATGCCCCTGTTTTTTCCTGAGCTACCTCACTTTAAAATAGCAAGAGTTCTGGGTTTAGAAAAGTAGAGCAAAACTTTTTGTTTTTTTGTTTTTGTCATAAGTTAGCTCTATTTAAGGACGTAGACTGGGGCCTTCTTTGGTTGCTATTCAGCCAAGTTTTATTCAGAATAGACCCACTGCAATGAACGGTCACGTTTGTTGATTTCAGTGGGTTTACTCTGAACGTTGAACGCCACCCTTTACGATCAAGCAACACACAATGAATCAGACTTATGTGTAAATAAAGGCTCAGAGTGCAAATGTGTAAATGCCAATTTCCCTCCCTCCGCATCAATATGATACTGTCACATCTACTAATACAATTTGTCATTTGTCGCTAGCATTCTGATTGGGCAAATGATGAACTGAGCTTGGAAGAGAGTAGCCCCACTGAGACCCTGGTGAAGGTGGAAATGGAAGACGTTTATCCCTGATACAGTTCTACGTATATTATGAGCCATTTAGTTTGTTAATGAAAGCAGCTAGGCAGGATTGATGTGGGCAGCAATCCTGTTTAGTGCTGAGTATGGGAATGCTGCCTGCAGGATTGCTCTCCCTTTGTATTGGCTGATGTGAAGGCGAAGTTGTCCTGCTTTGTGCTGGGTCCTTAATTTGCACAGTTCTTCAAAGTGTCCTGACAACCAGCTGGGTGTTGGACACTTTGGGAGCTGCACAAATGAGCTTTGGGCAAGCCCTGCCCTTACCTGTATGACATCAGGTGTAGAGTGGGTGGTCATGGCTTGCTCAAAATGACCTCACAGGCCAAATGAAGAAGTCTGGAGGGCCAAGATTTGCCCAAGGGCCGAATGTTCCTCACCCCTGATCTAGAGATACAAACATTCACTTCAGGAACAGAGGGTCCCTTGCGTTGCCTCAGGGAACAGTACAACCCCATAAAAGGTTGAAGGCAGACTTAATTTACAAACAGTAAATTGATTTTTAACATAATTTAAAGTAAACACCGTAAACACAGGGAATACTGTCCCTGTGGGAAATGTGATTATCTTTTTTAAAAGGTGATGAAGCAGAAACAGCCACTGAAGTACTGGTGTCAGTTCAAAATGTTGTTAATGTTGAATTTGAACTGGGAAATTGGTTGGCCAGGTGATGCAAAATGATATTCATTAGTATGAAATCCCCTTTAAAGATGAGATTTCTGTGACATTTGTCTTCCCTGCAAATGATGATAAACATGGGGGTGAAAAGAAACAAATCATTAGGGTGTTGCCACAGCCAAGTGTATATTCCTGTGGGCATTACAACTTCCCACATGGACTTGATGCTGACCTGCAGCTTGTGAATGCATAGTCAAGTGTCATATACACAGCGTCTTGCTTCTGAGACATTTATTTGTGGGTGTCTGTCAGTGAATTGTCACATGTTATGTTGGTCACAAATCATTTTCCATAAAACCTTTTTTCTACTGTTTCCAATAATCTCTACCATATGCTTGACACACAGAACTGCTTCCTAGTTCTGCTGGATCTCTTAGCGGCCTTTGGTACCATCAACCATGACATCTTTCTGGACCATCTAGAGGAACTGGGGGCACTGTTATATAGCGGTTCTGCTCTTTCCTCCTGGGCCACGTCCAGAAAGTGGTGTTGGGTGATGAGTGTTCAGACCCCTGGGCTCTCACTTGTGGGGTGCCTCAGGGTACCGTCCTCTCCCCCATGCTTTTTAACATTCATATGAAGCCACTGAGAGAGATCATCAGTGGGTTTGGGCTGGGTGTTTATCAGTATGCAGATGATACCCAGCTCTACCTCTCTTTTAAATAAGAACCATTGAAGGCAGCAAGTGTCTTGTGTGAGTGACTGGAGGTAGTTGGAGGATGGATGGCAGCTAATGGAGTGAGGCTGAATCCTAACAAGACAGAAATACCGTTTTGGGGTTTCAGGAGGCAGGCAGGTGTGGAGGCGGGCAGGTGTGGAGGACTCCTTGGTCCTGAATGGGATAACTGTGACCCTGAAGGATCAGGTGCGCAGCCTGGGAGTCATTTTGGACTCACAGCTGTCCATGGAGGTGCAGGTTAATTCTGTGTCCAGGGCAGCTATCTACCAGCTCCATCTGCTTCACAGGCTAAAACCCTACCTTCCCGCAGACTGTCTCGCCAGAGAGGTGTATCCTCTAGTTATCTCTCGCTTGGACTACTGCAATGCGCTCTATGTGGGGCTACCTTTGAAGGTGTCCTGGAAACTACAACTAATCCAGAATGCGGCAGCTAGACTGGTGACTGGGAGTGGCCGCCAAGCCATATAACACTGGTCCTGAAAGACCTACATTGACTCCCAGTACGTTTCCAAGCACAATCAAAGTATCGGTGCTGACCTTTAAAGCCCTAAACGGCCTCGGCCCAGTATACCTAAAGGAACGTCTCCACTCCCATTGTTTAACCTGGACACTGAGGTCCAGCTCTGAGGGCCTTCTGGTGGTTCCCTCTGTGAGAAGTGAGGTTACAGGGAACCAGGCAGAGGGCCTTCTTGGTAGTAGCGCCCACCCTGTGGAACTCCCTCCCATCAGATGTCAAAGAAATAAACAACTATCTGACTTTTAGAAGACATCTGAAGGCAACCCTGTATTGGGAAATTTTAAATGTCTAATGTTTTACCATTTTTTATGTGCTGTAAGCTGCCCAGAGTGGTTGGGGAAACCCAGCCAGATGGGCGGGGCATAAATAATAACATTATTATTATTATTATTATTATTATTATTATTTGTTCATGAAACATTAGCTTTATATGTAAATTGCTGCAGATGGATATTTTTCTGATTCATACTTTTAGAGAGAAGAGTCGGTCACCCATCTCCTACGACCCTTCTGAGAAAAACCCCACCCCACCCTCCCACTATATACAGTGGTGCCCCGCAAGACGAATGCCTCGCTAAACGAAAAACCCGCAAGACAAAAGGGTTTTCCGATTTTTAGCGGCTTCGCAAGACGAATTTCCCTATGGGCTTGCTTCGCAAGACGAAAGCCCATAGGGAAATCTCCGGGGACAGCGGGGAAGCGCAGCGCGCCTTCTCCTCTGTTCCTGGACCTGTCCTGAAGGCTTGCGGTGGGAGGTCCGGGAACAGAGGAGAAGGCGCGCAGCGCTTCTCCTCTGTTCCCGGGGCTTGCGGTGGGAGGAGGGTTTTTCCTCCCCACCGCCAACATTCAGAACAGCATTCTGAATGTTGGCGGTGGGGTGGAAAGCCCTCCTCCCACCGCAAGCCTTCAGGACAGGTCCGGGAACAGAGGGGAAGGCGGCAGCGCTTCTCCTCTGTTCCCGGACCTGTCTTGAAGACTTGCAGTTGGAGGAAGGTTTTTCTCCCCACCGCCAACATTCAGAAGGCTGTTCTGAAGGCTGGCGGTGGGAAGAAAAGCCCTTCTCCCCCGCCAGCCTTCAGAAGAGTTCCCCGCAGGGCTCTCCAAGCTGCGGATAGCAGCCTGCTGTCCCTATCCGCAGCTTGGAGAGCCCTGCGGGGAAGTCCTGCAGGGCTCCCCAAGCTGCGAATGTCTGCCCCGCGTGAGGGGTGCTCTGAAGCAGAGCGCCCCTCGCGCCGGGCAGCAGGCTGCTATCCGCAGCCTAGGCAGCCCTGCAGGAACTCTTCTGAAGGCTGGCGGCGGGAGAAGGGCTTTTCTTCCCACCGCCAGCCTTCAGAAGGCTGTTCTGAAGGCTGGTGGTGGGGAGAAAAGTCCTTCTCCCCCCGCCAGCCCTCAGAAGAGGTCCGGGGACAGACTGTCCCCGGACCTGGTCTGAAGGCGGTCTCCCTAGGAACGCATTAATTGATTTTCAATGCATTCCTATGGGAAACCGTGCTTCGCAAGACGAAAAACTCGCAAGAAGAAAAAACTTGCGGAACGAATTAATTTCATCTTGCGAGGCACCACTGTATAAGGGTCTGGTGACTTCTGCTTCAGTGTATCTGAAAAAGTGTGCATGCACACAAAAGCTTATACCCAGAACCAACTTAGTTGGTCTCTAAGTTGCTACTGGACAATTTTTAATTTTTTTTAAGTAAAGTTATCCAAGTTTCAGATAAATTATTGGGATTGCAAAACTATTATGTTGATCTCATCTTTTAAAATACAATAAAAAGAAAGCTTTTAAAACGCTTCATTATTTTTGTAATATCAAGCCACCAACAGACAAATTGTTTAATGTTACTTGGATTTCTCCATTGATTTTTATGGCGGTTAAGCACTTCTGTCCCTGGGGATATTTCAAAATAACTTCTCAATGTGTACCAAGAAATGGCCTTTACAGACAATGAAATGGTTCTCTCTTTCCTGTTTATATCTGTGTCTATGCCTCCTCCTACATTTCCAACCAAACCATTCAATTTTTTTCTGTCCATTCAGTTTTCAGAATTCTCCCCTGCTTCTCAACAATCAGTATTCTGAGGGCACTATACATGTTAAGTCCTCACTGGGCTGGGTTTTTTTATTTATTTTGGGGGGGGGGTGTTCCACCTTAGGGGTTGTTCTAAAGGTGTGTGTGTGTGTGTGTGTACACACACACAGGGTCAACCTCAGTGTTACCCTGAATTGACTGACAACTCCCTCTTGTATGTGGTGGTTTGGCTAAAGTGATGACAACTCAATTATTTGATTATTGTAAGCTTTCTAAACAGTAACCATGTCACTTCCATTTCATCCCTTTACACAGGGATGATGCTAAATACAGTAAATAGTTAGTGAAAGTATTAATAGCAGTAATAATAGTACCAAATTTGCCTGCCCTGATAATAAATTATGTGGAGGTTCCCTAGTAAATTTATTTGATAAATAGGAATCCCCTGACTGAAGGGCAAGGAAGTATTGAGACAGGAAGACTCAAGTCTATGTTGCCCAAATGCACAGAGAGCAGCTTTCTATAGATGCATCTGGATCTCAGGTCAGTAGATGCCATGTGGAAGTAAGTCACATTGAAAATAATGTGAATTATTTACATGTTAAGTGCGAAACTATCATAATAAAATCAAGCTGCATGAGCGATACATGTTTCCTAAGTCCACAAAAATGTATACAGTGTCTAGGGAATTATTTAGGCAGATACTGTATTGTTTAAAATACATTGCAGGACACATTCAGTGCAGTCTTTTGTAGCTCATTAGCAATTTCTTTAATGAGTTTCTTTTTTAGTGATAGATAGTTAAAGTAACAGACAAGTGACAGATTGTTTGTCTTTAATGATTTCCCTATTTCAGGCCCATTACAAAGCAATTAGAAATCTGACAGCATTTTCACTCTGCATTACTGATTATCTAAAGTGATGAGAAACTAGAGGTGATGAATATTAATTGTATATTTTCATATGATTATCATAAATTATTACCTTGTCTAATGTGCTGCAGGTGAATTAAGAGCAAAAAGAGGAAATTCAGTCAGTTATGATAATTCAAAAGATAGTATGGTTTGGTTTATGCCGTTGTCAACAGTGCCAATTTATCTATATATTTTCCATTAAAACATCTACTTCTTAACCTGAATTCAAGATGCAACATTAATCAGATGTTAAGTCAGTCTAGCAGTAGGCTATTATTTTATTATTTTAGTAATAATTGTTTTAAACTTGCTTGCATTTATATATAAATAAAAATTGATATTACAACATAAATTTCATGAAGCATTGCATGGATAAAAACCTAAGTTTGCTGTTTAAAAGTAGAAATCACCAATTAAATACATTCCAATAATTTTGAACCATGGAATGGATTAATTGTGTGTTTACAAAATAATATAGTTGCTGTGTGGAATAACGTTAGAAATGGTAACCTTATAGTAGAATTTTATACTTGCCTACTCAGACGTAAGTTCTATTGGTTTCAATGGGGCTTACTCCTAGGTATGTGTTTAGGATTGCAATCTCCATCACACAGTAACTTTATGAGTTTGTATAAAGATGATAACAATTCAAATGATTTGGTATCAAACATTTATCAATGTTTATCTACTAGAACCTTAAGATGATTGAGAGATGATTTAAGAGAAAATTAGAGGCATTGCTGGAAGGTTCACATTCAAAAGAAAAATGGAAAATTATTTTTACATGTGGCTCTGCTTCCAAGGAGAATAGTTATTGTCTTATATAAGTGGTACTTAGCAATGGGGAAAAAATGAAATGCAAAATTTAAAAAGAATGAAGGTGCTTTTTTACCACAGGTGCCTGATTTTATTCACCATCCCCTTACATTTATATTAACAGTTTAATTGGTAAAGAAAATGTTAATCTTATTAAATAGTTGCTGCTTATAGTAAAATATTATTGGTTCTAATAGTGTTAAACTTAGTTTTTCTTTATGCTATGTAAACTACCCTGTGACATATGAATTAGTAGAGAATATAAAGGTAAAGGGACCCCAGACCATTAGGTCCAGTCGCGGATGACTCTGGGGTTACAACGCTCATCTCGCTTTATTGGCTGAGAGAGCCGGTGTACAGCTTCTGGATCATGTGGCCAGCATGACTAAGCCACTTCTGGCAAACCAGAGGAGCGCACGGAAACGCCGTTTACCTTCCCGCTGGAGCAGCACCTATTTATCTACTTGCACTTTGACGTGCTTTCGAACTGCTAGGTTGGCAGGAGCAGGGACCCTGCAACGGGAGCTCACCCCGTCACGGGGATTCGAACCGCCGACATTCTGATCAGCAAGTCTTAGGCTATGTGGTTTAACCCACAGCGCCACCCGTGTCCCACAGTAGAGAATATAGTAACCTGCAAAAACCCACTAGTTCCTCCTAATGGAAACCTAAATGTCATGAACTGGCAGGACAATGGGGAGGAGGAAGAGGATCCTGGCAAGGGGTGTAGCCGGGGCTGGGACACACTGGGGCAAGCTGGGGGTGGGGAAGTGAAGGTTGGTGTAGGAAGTAGCCACAGGGTGACGGAGGATGACGAAGGGATGTGGGTCAGTGCACAGGAACCAGAGCAGCAGGACCCATCACCAGAGCCAGAGGGGGCCCTGTCTCCACAAACAAGGTAGGCTCTGAGTCATGGGGAGCAATAGGCAAAGGTGAGGCAGGCAAGGCCCACAACCCAGCTCCCTTGCTGGTCAGGTGGGGCTCACTAATTCTGAGAGGAAATGTTTGATTCCTCAGCTGGAGTAGGCTCAGAACAACTGAGGGTCACATGCCTCATCAAGCCCAGATGCTGCAATCAGCATTCAGAGTATAAAAGGGCAGCAGAGCTGAGGTGATGTGTCTGCTCAACTGTCCATGTTGATGGGCCTCAGCTCGGGTGCTCCTGGATCTCTGTGGGACTTTGGACATGTGGTTTGACCCCAGACTAGGGACTCAACATACTGATTCACTGCTAGGTAGGCCAGGGATTCAGGACACTAAAGTAGCATCCTTATGGTGCAACATAACTCCCCATTGCAGCACACAGGGTGGGGGTTGAATGGGATGGAGGTCTTCCTGTGCCACACCCAGAACTAGCCTCCACCCAAAGAATGATGCTAGCATTACTCCACTGATGAGAGCTCCCCTTTCCATCTAGTGAAAGAGTGGGTAGCTGAGCTTCCTGCCCCGCCCCCCGTGGCTTCCTGCAAAAAGCCACAAAATAGGGTTTTCTGTTAGAGGGGATGAGCTGGCCCAGAATCTGCTAGATCTCAAACCAACCCCACTTGATGGCTTTGGGGTCACTTTGGGCCTGATCACTCAGTCAGTGTCAGGCTTTTTGCAGACCCACACACCTCCTGCCCCAGCCAGCCTAAGCAATAGGACTGTGGATGTGGCAGTGACCCTGCTGTTCCATCACACCTTACTAGTGCTTAGCTAGGATTTGGATGGCACCCTTAATGAATGAATGGTTAAGTATATTGTGGACCATAGCCAAATTGATTATGTCTCCCTATTTTATGTAAAACTGAATAAGAGATCGATTCAGTTTGATTTTGAGTCTTTCCTTTGTTTTTGGGATTCGGAAATTATTTTACTGTTAATTCTTTTTATGTGGCAATTTCAAGTTTTAATTTTTATTATACTTACTAGAATTGTTACTGATGCTGCAATAAGAGCAAGTCCCTTTGAACTCAGTGGGGCTTCTGCATAGACATGTACAGGATTTCTGTGTAAAATGTTTTTTAAAACCCCAAGTATTAATATATTGTTGATCCTCTGCAGCCTATTCTTAAACAGTGTGTCATTGCTGTTATTCAAGTTGATTTGAATGAAATGTTCAGATAATGTTTTGTCAGGTAGTGCATAAATTGCTCGTTAAACTCCAGACAGCAACTGCTTTTTAATCAGGTTCTAATTGTTCAGACAGAGACATAAAAATGTCTGGCATTTTCATTCTTCTTCTTGCTTATAAGTTGTAGTATTATGCTCGGGCAGATTCCAAAGCAAGTCAATATTTTTTTACTGTAGCAGTCTAAAATTGCTGCTCAACATATATATATATGTATAATTTATATATATCATATATCTTTTTTAGTAGTACTGCCAATATGGTCCGTTTACTGAACCTTTCCAACCTTTATACAGAGAATTATAACCAAGGAAATGAATATACAGTTCCTTGGCAATTTTGTGTATTTGTCACATATGCATATAATCCATATAATCCATATGCATGGCAGTAAGCGTGGGTGGGTGTTGCTTATGCTGGAGAGGTAGGCTGTGTATGAAAGTATTCTGCATTCTAGGAGTATAAAAAGTTTTAAGTGTGTTGTAACATGCAATATAAAAGTGTGACACTAGATGGCGATGGTGAGCTATGGCAAATTCAAGCTTTTAAAAAGTTTTTTTTTTAAAAAATAGCATTTTCGCAGCATTTTTTTATATGTGTGTAGATTGCACCTCAGTGTATGTAATGATGACTAGCTGAAATTCAACAAGGGGGTGTTCCATTTTTGAAACTCATTGAACCACCAGAGGAAAGAGTGCTGCTTCTGAGTGTAGGGTCATAGCATGTCATTTCACAGAAAATGTGCAAAAATTATCAAGAGCTGTAGGCATCTAGCACAGCCTTTTAGCTGAATCTCAATGTCAATACCCAGCCCCTACTTTCTTACAGGAGAACATCTCCATTGCAACCTGAATTGCAGCATTGTTGCCTTCCTCTATACAAGATAGTTTTGATTTCAAAGAGAGAAGGCATATTGCTACACAGGTATAGGTAATGGAGTATTCTCTCTGTGCTAACCTGCTTTTATTAGCCTGCTTACTTGCTAATTAAGCAAAAGTTTTCAGGTTTGAAAAGATTTTAATGTTCAAAGGTCTTCAATACCATGCCTCTCAGCTGGTCTCAGGATGGAACTTATAGGAGAGTGTAGCAGCTGGAGTTTGACATTACCAGAACCAGTGGGCTTGTCACTCTCTGACCAGTCATCTTTCCTGTCCTTCTAGGTGAGAACGTGCACTAGTGGTGTAATATTTTGACTGCGTCAGACCAACACGGCTAGCTACCTACTCTTGCTTCGAACATAGCCGAATTATTTTTAACATCTCTTGCAAGCCTGAGCTCATTCTGAGCTTTGGCCCGCCTGACATTCACCCTGCAACTGTCATTCTAACACACCCTAAAGTAATGAAGAGACCGAGCAGAGAATATATGAAATTTGGAGTCACAGGCAACTTTGGATAAAACCCCTGCAGCAACCCAAGAAGCAGTGTGGAGCTTCTGCCTCATCCCACTCCACATTCTCTCTATGCTTCTAAACTGGCCACTTGGTTAGTCAGAGAAACTATAGTTGGTAACTATATTCCTGCAAAGCATGTGTGAATGTATTGCATGACTGAGAGCTCTTTGTTAAATAAAATTAATACATGTCTCTGTGCACTCCTCCAATCTTGGGTTGCATTCATGACAGCTAGATGTTCCTGTCACTGCCTGTAGTTGTGAACACCCAGAGCTTGTTGCTCTGTGTGCTGTGGCTGACTTTGCTGTTTATAGATTCAGGTAGGTAGCCAGGTTGGTCTGACGCAGTTGAAATATAATTCAGTAAATAAATAAATAAACTGTCCAGTAGCACCTTAGAGACTAACTAAGTTTGTTCTTGGTATAAGCTTTCGTGTGCATGCTTATACCAAGAACAAACTGGTTCACCAGAAGCGGCTTAGTCATGCTGGCCACATGACCCAGAAGCTGTCTGTGGGCAAACGCCAGCTCCTTTGGCCAGTAAAGCGAGATGAGGGCCACAACCCCAGAGTCGTCCGCAACTGGATTTAACGGTCAGGGGTCCCTTTACCTTTAAGGTGCTACTGGACAATTTGCTGTTTATATCGGTCCTTTCCCTCCTTCAGTGGGTCTTTAAGCATTGCTCCACAGGAGATACTGTGCTCTTTCTGCAGGCCTTTCCACAAGGAAGCTGTTTAGGTGTTGTGCTATATGGCCTCCTCTTCCTTCCCTTGTGTGTTGCGATGAGTTGTGTGTAGTATAAAGGGTGCGATTTGTGGGTGCTGGCAGTGCTTCCAAGGTTTCTGGGACTGTGGCTCTTGTTATTCCATTCTGCGCTTTTCTGGAGCAGTGTGTTTTCCCTTAGTGTTCTGGGCTAGACGAGTGTAAGACATGGCAGACATTTTGCCATTGTAGCGCGTATATCTCTCCCCCTGGCATATTAATAGTTAGGATTGCTCTGTAAATATGAGACCTGCATCAGAAAAGTAGGCATGTTTAATGTCACTATGATTACTTGTTACCGCAAGCTGCAATGCAACATTTAAAGACAACAGAGCATTGAGAATGTTGTATTTGCTGCTTGTAAGGACAATATTTCACAGTTTACATTAAAAACATATTTGTGAGAAAAGTAATTATCCAAAGATTATTAGAAGTTTGGATATTAAGATTATCTGTTTAATTTTTAATTGGCTTTTTTCAAGATAATTGGGTTTATTCCCATGTGTTTGTGAAGAAGGGGCAATGGGCTAATTGGCTTTGATGACATATATTCTTCAGAAAATATGAAGTAATTCTGACATTCTTAACATTTGTCTGGTTATATAGTTTCTTTTAAAAATATAAACATATTTTGCCAGATATAAATAGCAGGTCATTTACAGTTCCTTGAATGTCCTTCATTATCTCTTACCCTTACTATTTGACACTGAACTGAACACATCTATACTGTGTATTGTCAGTTATTATCTTTTGATACATTTCTGAAGTCAGGTGAAACTTCCATTTTGAACCATGTAAACTTTGAATGATGACATCAAAGTAGAATATTGTGTATTATAGTTTGGTGTATTATTTTCTTTGGATTCCAATAGTATCTAGCTTGTTTGATTTCACAGCCATTCAAAGTCTTGAAGTGATATTGCTGCATTGAAGTGAATACAACCAGTGTGCAAGATTTTGGAGTGTGTGGCAGTGCTGTTGTGTTAGCTCAGGCAGACTTGGATGAGACAGATATTTAGATCCATTCCATTCTGGTTTACAACCTGGATTCAGGGCAGAAACTGCCTTGGTTGCTCTTATGGAAACTTATGCTGCCAAACAGATGTGACAAATGTGACCCTATTGTTTCTCTTGGAACCTGGCAGCTTTCTGTGTTAATATTGTTATTTTTACCCCACATGTCCTTGAAAGAGCTCAAGGTAGTTATAAGGTTCACCTCCCACCCCCATTTTATTCTGACAACAACCCTGTTAGGTAGGTTAGGCTGAGAGATTGTGGCTAACCCAAGGTCACCCAGCGAGCTCCATGGCTGAGTTAGGATTTGAACCTTGGTCTCTCAGGTCCTAGCTCAGCACCTTACTGCACTACTACACAATACTGGTTATACCATTGACTATGGTATCCTTCTGGACCATGTCCGCAAGACGGGTCTTGGAAGCATGGTGCTACACTGTCCTTCCTAATGGACAGACTCAGAAGATGGTGCTGGGAAGCTTTTGTTCCACCCCTTGGTCACTGACATTTAAGTTCCTGTCTTGTCCCTTGTACTTTTCAACAACTACATGAAACCACTGGGAGTTGGGGTCACAGTTTCCCCAAAGAGCCAAGTACAGTGGTACCTTGGGATGTGAACGGGATCCGTTCCGGAGCTCCATTCGCATCCTGAATAGAACGTAAGACGCGATGGCGCATCTGCGCGTGTGCGGTTCACATTTTGCCACTTCTGTGCATGCGCGTGACGTCATTTTGAGCATCTACACATGCGTGAGCGTTGAAACCCGGAAGTAACGTGCTCTGTTACTTCCGGGTTGCCGCGGAGCGCAACCCGAAAGCGCTCAACCTGAAGCGCATTCAACCTGAGGTATGACTGTAGATAGTTAGGCTGTGCTCTGGGAATGCCTAAGCTAGTAGAAGGCAGTTCTGGTTGCCAGAACTGCCTTTTACTAGCTTAGGCATTCTGAACCTTATTGTGCGTCTAAGATCCTAGACTTTACATTGCTATCACATGATAGATTTTATACATGTTGCTGTACGTTGCAGTGTCATAATAACCAATGGCATAATTGGCTCTCTGAAGAAGAGTTGGCAAGTTCATAGGTCATATCTTTCCCTGAGGTTGTCCCTGGTCTCAGACTTTGGAACTCCCTTTCTAGAAAAGCTAGGTTGGCTCTCTCCTTTTTGTTCTTCTGGCAGCAGGTGAAGACCGCTTTATTCACACAGGCCTTTGGGAACTGACTTTTTAAAGCGCTTTTAATATTGCTGTGATGTTTTTATAGTTTTTATTAGCTTTATTTTAATAATTTGTTTTTATATTATTTAATACAGTTTAATTATTTTAATTATTGTCTTTTATAGGTTTTTTCCTTTTTATGTTTCATATGTCTTGTTTTAATTTGTGTAAGCCACCTTGAGTACTGGTCCAGGAAAAAGGTGGGATGTAAATAAATATAATAATAATAATGACAGCAACATTATTTTAATACCTCCAAACTAATAATATGCATCTGTTGTAGCATCCGACAATGGACAATTATAGAGAAGGTTATTGGATTGTTGGTGTTGCCTACTTAAGCTACTCTTCTTATGTTACTATTATAATATTAAAGTTACAGTGTGACCCAGATATCAAATCCAGCTTCATTTTAGAAACATATACTGACCATAGAGAATCTTATACTTGAAATTTTGATTGAATATTTTATTTTCCCTCTGCAGGAAATGGAAAATGGTGAAACAGAAACTTGTGATTCAACTGATGCCCTGTGTTCTGTAACTTCAGAAAGAAATTGTAGTGTTTCAACTTCACCCTGGACTTTATGTCAAAGGAATGTAGATACTACAGTACTGAAAAAGTGAGTATGGTCAACCCAGCCTTATCACTTTTTCTTACATGCCAACATAATGGCCACCCCCCCCTTCCATAAGTAACTATACAACTTTTAGAAGACATCTGAAGCCAGCCCTGTACAAGAAAGTTTTTAATGTTTGATGTTTTATTATGCTTCTGTGTATGCTGAAAGCCACCTAGAGTGGCTGGGGCAATCCAGTCAGATGGGTGGGGTATAAATAATAAAATGATGATGCTGATGTCATAATACTTAGCAAGAGGTCAAATTCATCTCCTGTTTCCCACCTTCAGCTGTTCCTTCTTTCTTTCTTCACTGCTGTCATGGGTTAGTTAGAAGGGAAATTTTAAGTAGGGCAAGCCCAAGAATGAGCCTGTGGTACTAGTGCCCCTTCAGAGTCTCAGTGCTCCAGAGTTTCCCTGAAGCCTGCCATGTGTGACAAAAGAAACTACTCTTGAGGTGGTGGTGAAAACAAATATTTTTGAAGCATGGTATTGTGGGAACAAAGTGGGCCTTGATTGAGTGGGCTTTTGTGATCTTAGGCTAGGCTTACTGCTCCATATAGTCTGGGATTTGGTTTCTAACAGTGGCTAGCCAAATACCGTTAGAAAACTTACAGGAAGGCATGAGGGCAATATCCATTTTGTTCCTCTTTTCTGAACATGGGTGCCCCATTACTTGTCAGTTGCCAATAGAAGTGACTGTGTGTGGAGAACGTTAAGGGGAGCTTGCATGAGTGAAACTGAGGTTAGTCATGGTGTGAGTGGATTGTCAGGGTGACCTTGGATTCAAAACCAAACCAATAGTATGTGTTCCCTGACGAATGATATAGGAGTACACAGGAATCAAGGTGGCCTCGTACATAAAATATGTAACTTAAATGATAGCTTTATGAAAGGAATACTATAAGCAATAAATACGTCTTCATCTACAACACTTGTTGGCAAACTGAATACATGTAAATATATTAATCATTTAGGATGTTCATGAACCAGGTATCTTCTGTAGCCAATTGACAGGCACATTTTGTCTAAAAAGCCTTTTTCAGTGGCAAATGAATCATTTGCCCTGGGAGGAGGAGGAAGAGCATGAGGGAGGCTGGCAGAGACAACGTCAGGGCCTGCTTCAGTCAGACTGTCTCCCCCTCTCCCCATTTTACATGTTACATCATTTGTCTTAGCACTTTAAACCTGTAAATCCCCTTGGGTTCCTTGGCAGAAAGGTGGTACATAAAAGGAATGAATTAATGAAATAATATTGCACTGCTGTTCTTGACTCGGTGGACTCCATCACATAAGCCCCAGTAGAACCAAAGTCTCTACCATTCTGTCAGAGGAGTTGTTCTTCTTGTTAAAATTTGTACACCACCCTATACCCATAGGTCTCAGGGTGGTTCACAACACAAAGCCACAATATAAATACCACAAAAGACATAATAAAAATAGATACGATAAATACAAAGACAACCCAATAACTCCCCTTCCACAACACATTTAAAAGTACATTTAGATGTCTATCAGCCAAAAGCTTGATTAAAAAGGAAAATTTTCACCAGGTGCCCAAAGCTGTATAATGAAGACACCAGCCAAACCAGCCTGGGGATAACATTCCACAAACGGGGAGCTACTGCAGAAAAGGCCCACTCTCATGTTGCCACCCTCCAAACCTCTCATGGAGGAGGCACATGAAGAAGAGCCTCAGATGATCTCAAGGTCCGGAGAGGTTCATATGCAGAGAGGCAGTCCTTGAGGTACTGCAGTCCCAAGCCATTTAAAGCTTTATACTGTAGGTTGAAACCAGCACCAGTTAAAGGGATGATGAAGCAGGCCAACTGAACAGGTGCCTTTCACTAAAGGTGGAGCTTACAACTGAGACAGTACTGCTCCTTTATAAGAATGAATGTTACTGAAGTAACATCAGAGCTTTGCTTTCTTACAGCAGGGTTGCCATATTTTGAAGAGCAAAAAAGAGGACACATTTGCCAACTTCCACTTTTAGATCTCTATGATGACGTTCATCACGAAAAAGAGGACATGTCCTGGAAAAAGAATACATATGGCAACCCTAAAATATTGCTTAACACTTGGAGGAACTTGTGTAAACCCATGTTGCATTCTGTATAGAAAGTCTGATACTATAGTGTGGGGGAAAATGGATGTTGCATGTTGTGAATTTGTTTTCATCTTTATCATTCAGCCTTGGCCAGGCCTTACCTTGGATGAGATTGATCTCATCATCAATCTCCTCTTTAGATTTTTGACATATACTAAGCCTCAACTCTTCCTCTCTTCCTCTCTTTTTACTGTTGAAAGTCATGATCCACTTCCTTCTCCCTGTGCTCTAGCTGCCACTTGTAGCACTCACCTGTGTCTTTCTCATTTCTGAAATTTAAAATCTAAATGCAGTTCAGAAGCCTTGCTGTTTCCTTAAGTATTCTGCTGTGTCACCTTTGTCACAAATGAAGGGGAAAATGCATTATTTCTATCACTGTTGACTATAATAAGGTAACCTTAAAATGCTGCATCTGTTGGCTTACACTTAATTTAACAAAATAAATTGTTGGTCTTCTTGGAAAAAAGTAAAGTAAACCTTAATCCTGAACTGAACTCACAAGGCAAACTATACCATTAAGTATATTCCCATGTATGGAAAAGGATTAAGAAGCCATCCTCTTAATAAATAATCTTAGTGAATAAAGGCAACGAACTACAATAGGAACAGAGAAAAATGCTATATAGATATATTTCAAAACGTTACATGCAAACAGATCATCTAAATATCTGGGTAGCTTTTTCATGTGTAATATTTAGGGTATTACTGGTTAATAGAAATAATTCCCAGCCAGCTCATCTGTTGTAATTGAAAACACCTGAAGGAGAGTAGGTTGGGGGTGTCTGCTTTAAAGTTTAAAACCAGCACTTTGAATTGTGCTCAGATATGTATTTGTAGTCAGTGGGGCTGGTTAAAAACTAGTGTGATATGTTCTGTCCAGCTAGACTCAAGCTGTATTCTCGACTGATTTCCAAATAGTCTTCCAAAACAGGCTCACACAGAATGTAATGTGGTAGTCTAGTCAGTTACTAGCATTAGTATTCTGTACTTTAACTAATTGTAGTTACCCAGTTTAACCAACTGTAGTTATCAGAGCAGTCAGAGCTGCAGTTAGATTCCTGTTTATTTCTAACCTCTTAGCTGAAGATTAAAAAAAGTTATTTGATACATTCTTTCTCTTTGTAGTAATTCCTTAATATGTCAGATATTCTTTTTTCCTTCCTCAATTGCCCACCTCTTTTGGTCACATTTTCCGGCATGGGTGCATGACTGGATTTCCCATGTTGTCCTAGTTTTGGGATTACTTAAACCCAATATCTGTCGTCCCCCCTCTATTTTTCTTTCAGAAAATGCATCTCCCCTAACACAAAGGCATCTGGAAAGACAGAAGAAAAGCAAAGAGAGCCTCTGTTTGGCCCTATGAGTCCCCTGCAATCATCAGTAATACCAAGAAGGTCAGAGCTTCAAGATGGTTCCACACATCAAATAAAATCAGTTCAGAGAAGTGATAGAATATCAGAACTAGTCAGCTACAAATCAAATAGTACAAACAATTTTTCTCTTATATCACCATCCAAGAGAAACAGACCTGTCAGTGCTCCTTCAGGTCAGCTAAGGTAATCAAAGCTGTTCCATGTTCCTTTTAACTATGACTGTTGCTGTTCTGTCTCCTTTCAACTGACTCAGTGATGATTCAATTGACAACCTCAAACTTACAGTAAAAGACTGCAATCTTTATTTAGATTTTTGATATAATGGTATCGCAGTGCAATCCTAAGCTTGTTTACCTAGAGGTATGTCCCTCTGAGTTCACTGGTATCTAGTCTAGTAGGTGTGCTTAGGGTTGCCATCTTGGTTATTCACAGAACTGCTTTAAATGTGATAAATATACCTTATATGAGAAGCTCGTCTATGCAAGTCACACGTAGATTATTATACATAATAGGTCAATATTTTTATACCCATAAAAGGCCAGTTGTGCCAGTCTATGTACAGTTTGCATACCTTTCCCTTCACTGAAATGCATCATGTATAGGAATATTTATTTTTTATAACAGAGAATGGGATGGGACAGGGAACTGAGAGAGACAGACTTATAAACAACATAACATATACATCAGAATTTCTGGAATATGACTACAATGTGGAAGTGAGTTGTGCTGTTGGTGTACGTTATATGAAATTATAAAGAGGAATTTCCACAAATTCAGTGTGTACCTCAAGTACATTTCATTCTTTGCATGATACTTGCACTATCTCTTATTCCATGCCAGTAGCGTGACATTTCATCACTGAAAAACAGATGGCAGAATTGTTTTGCTACAGGGACAGACTCTGCTGCTGTTTTATTCTACTTTTAAATATATATACACAATGTTGATAGGTGATAGTGAGGAGCATTTATTGCTCCAACACACACTTTAAAGAAAACAACCACCCTAGACAAAATTCAAGAACAGAGTCTTGGTATATTTGGGAGGAAAACAGTACTAGGTGAGCACACGAACAGTGGCTTCACACAGTAGGAAGTGCATAGACACCAAGCAAAATTGGAGGAAGAGTATTTCCTTGGCATAGCAGAACAACCTCACTTTTTAGACTCTACTCTACAAGCAATAAAAGTGCACATTTAAGGCACAATAAGCTGGAATGGCACAGGTGATTAAAAAAACAGCTCAACACATACTTAAATTGTTATATTGTTTAAATGAATCAGGCTTTGTCTAATTGATTTGTTAAAGGTTAAAATGGGAATAAGGTTACAATTCTATACATACTTTTTTCAGAGTATGCCCCACTGAACACAGACTTACTTCTTAGTAAACATAGTCAAATAAGTATAATAGGGTTTTTTTTTTTATAAAGCAAAGCATCACTTTTCAGTGTTTGCATCAAGAAGACAAAAACCAGTGGAATCTTTATGTATAACTTTATAAGAGCAACTTTACACCTGAGTTTTTAATTTTTACAGGTGAATTGAATTTGAAGCATTGGTTTACAGTTCTCAATATAGTTAGGAAACGGGCTTATTATTATGATTTTGTTTTAAAATGCAATAATCACAATCTGAATAATCATTGAGAGAGACTATATTAATTAAATTGTAATTTTCGTATAGGTACTTTCTGTCTAGTTCAACTGAATTGGAATTGTTTTTCTACAGATCTTCGTCCTTAAAATCCAATTTGGCCCAAAAGGTCCCTGAAGTGCCCATTTTTGAACGACAACCACAGATACTCAGAGTAACAGCTTATAAGAATGGTACAAGAAGCGTGTTTGCTAAAGTTACAGTGCCACTTTCCATTAAACTGGTAAGCATCAATATAATTTCTGTGTAGCCATTTTTGTTTAGATATTGATCTTTGAGTAAAGGAAGCACTTTTTATTTTCACACTTGTTAAGCGTATACATAGTTACTGCATTTTTACCTTCAATTATATAACGTAAAACAGAGGCCGTAAAATGTAAAGTAGAATTTGGAGTTTCTGCTGAATCAATACAATTAAATGGTAGCCGAATAATAACATTGATAGGTAATACTTAGCAATTGGATGTACATATACTGTGTTGAGGGAAATTAGTTAGGATTTGGTTTTTAAGTATTGATTCTTGATTAAATTTTAGTAGTTAACATGAGTATTTTTTTTCTATTTTTTTTCTTACCTTTTGGGGCTGATTTAGCTGCTGGAGAAGTGCACTGGAAGGCTGAAGCTGAATATGGCTGCGCGACGAGTCTTCTTGGCAGACGGCACTGAAGCACTCGATGCTATAGACATACCCCATGATGCTGACGTTTATATTTCAACTGGAGAGCCCTTTTCAGATCCATTCAAAAAAATTAAAGGTAAAAAATGCCAGAGTCAATGGCTTAAGGGGTGCAATTAAAAATGATTTTCATCCTGTCTTTTTGCATGGTTTAACAAAACTAATGTTTACTCATTTACAGCTCAGTAAGAGGATAATGTGCTTAATGAAAGAAAAATCTACTGACAGCCACGTTTATTGCCCTTCATTAGCATTGGTGCTTAATTTAATATAGATCTGAATAGACATTAGGGAGCCTGCAGGAGGTTAAATGGTGAAAATATAATAAATTAAATAAGAGATTATTGAATTTACTGTTTAGTTTCACTGACATCTAACAGACACAATTCATTAGGCTTATTACACTAGCAAAAATAATAGTTCAGAGTTTGAGTATTTTCTTAATTTAGTCATTTGACCTTTATTAAGACAAAGCATTAAAATAATTATCAGACTGCTGATGCCACAGTGTAAAATATGCACGTTGAAGTTACACAGAAATGTATATGTACACCTGTTCTAATATTTCATTTTGAAATTTGAAGCTCTTTTAGCATAATCTCTTATTTTTTTCCTCATGTCTCTAATTCTTGTAATATGCTTTCAGGTTTACTTATGAGCGTAGTGTAGAATTTTATATTGCTGCTATTTTCAATTTTGTTGCAAATGGATTTTTATTTAGGCAATATTTTACTGCACTAAATGACTAGTGCGTTTAAATACAAATTTATGTATGAAATTGAAATATGACATATAAGATAGCTGGACTTTATGATCAGAATATAATTGAATAAATATTGTATTAAATATTAGCCAAATAATGTTGTATGTTAAGCTGGAATGGTTAAGAATCAATCTGTAATGCCACACCATTCAGTAATATGCAACAATTTAAAAATACCAAATTTGGAAGTAGTGTGTTTTAGAGGAGAAAAGTAAAGTGCTTTCAGTTGATATATTGTTATTGTTTAAAATCTTTTAGAATTGTAGATGTAGTATCATTCAAGAGTTTATATAAAAATTGGAATTGTGTTTTAATGTTGATGAAAAGCAACACAAACATTCATCTTCATGTTTTGTAAAATACATTAATTGCACTGAAAACTGTTTACAAATGGTTTTGCATTCAGTTGACTCAGACAAAAGAAATAGCTGGTTTTGTATTTTAGAAACAGATTACTTTAAGAATAGCAAATTATGCTTAATCACTGGAATTCCTATAAATATCTATAAAAGAAGCATGTCATATAAATACTCTAGAACGATGGGAATACTTAAGTTTCCCCCACTAGTTGAGCCATATAATATATATTCCTGCAATGTTTTGGAATAAATTATATTTCTTCATAACTCATGAATTATGCATGTAGTGTAGTATTACAGATGATATGACAGTCTTCTTGAATACAGTCCAAATGATCCATTGAGTATGTTTTAGTCTATTAACTCAATAAGGAGAATACATTTAGCTAAAAAATTTTTTTAAAATCTTTTTTTGGTTCATGTAGGAGTAATGAATTGCCCTGCTGTTCTGACATATAAACAACAATAATCAATATTCACATTGTCTCAACATCTTAGGAGTTACTGAGATAAATCTAATGTTATAGTAATCTTCATAGCCAGTGTGATATTTTATGTAAGGTGCGGTTACTTTTCCAGGCATATTTAATGAATGCTTGTATTTTCCAATTCATCAAGCATTTCTTTCTTTACCTCGACTTCATTCTCATCCAACAAAAACTTCTCTGCTTTGTCTGCATCTTTTGGCTGTGTTTCATCATGACATGCACTGCTGTTCCTTTAGCACCAAAATGTTGGCACACATTACTGAAAATTTCACACCAACTCTTGCTGGATCAGCAAGCTTAACCTACCAAAATCTGGTGTACTGCAATAGTATTTGACTGATAATCAATCTTTTTGCTGCTCGACAGTTGTTTCTGGGACTCAGACTAGAGCAGGTGGCAGATGTGCCTTGTCTTTTGAGAAAAGAAAGAGTAGGTGAGGTTGGGCACAGTGTAGCATATTGTGTGTCCATTAAAAGGGCTCTGCTAGGGTAAGTATTACAGGAAAAAGTCAGTGATATGCATAGAAGACCCACCAAGAACATCCAATAGGTCTTTTTACAGTCTGGTTTATAAATTAAATGGGATCACAGATTTATCCCTAATGATTTGAATGCATTCTGTAAATGGATTCAACGTCAGTATTTTGTTTTCTGAATTCTGTATGTAAAAACATTTTAACAAGACTGTTACTGCAATATACAATCCAGGAGCATTTACAATAAATATAATTTGTAAAAATCAATAAATTGGTAAGGCATGTCACAAGGAGGGCATCCTTTTCTGATACAAAACATAAATAAAACTGACAGTGAGGGCAGAGTAATATGTGATTAGATGACCACCACCATCATATACTAAAACGAATTCAAATCTTCCCGTGTTTGTGAAGCTGGAGCTAAAACCACACCAACCACACACACGAGAGAGGCATCAGTAGACTTGCCTTAACCCCAAGGTTTTGATTTTTTTAAAAAAATAGCTTAGAAAAAAAAGCTAAGCAATGAGAAAAATTACCCAGGCAGCCTATGGAAACTTAATGTCATGGGAAGTTGAGAGACTTAGGGGCAGGGGGAGACTTGATAATTGAATGTGAAGGGAATTAAATGCAGTAGCTGGAAAAGGAAGAGAAAGAGAAATATATGGATATATAAAGAATGGAAAGAACCATCACACTGTCTGGGAAGCTATTTTTAAATGCCAGAGATAGAGCTGAGAGCTGCCCATCAAATTCAGTGGAGAAATCAAAATATTCAGTGTAAGTGGAATTGAGCAATAGTGTGTCTGCCCTACCCCACCTCCCCTCAAAAAAACTGAATGAAGAGACGAAAAAAATGGAAATGTCATCAAAACAACCCAATGGGGACTCAGCCACACTGACTCACTTGGGGGTGGGGAAATGACAATTCAAGAGTGAAATGGTGTGCCTGGAAACCTGAATAGAATGGAAGACCATGCATTGTACCAATTTTGGTGCAGGGCCTCGCTTTTAAAGTTTCTATTTAAGACCTCCTCCTAATGGAGGAGTGCACCTTTGGGAGTGAAGTCAAACCATTGGAGAGTTACAGTGCCTGCTATGGCTGTAGAGAGATATGTTGTGTTGCAGCTGGAGCAGATGTGCTGCTGTCGATGCGCCATAGTGTTTCTTCTCTCTGCACTCCTCCCAGCAGTCATTCCTTCTCTGTGCTGTGATCCACAACCTGACTGCTTGTCTCCAGGCACTGCCATCTTGCAAGGGATGTCCCTAGCCTTCCTGTCTTGTTCGCAGGCGTCTTTGTAACACAGAGTTGGGCTGCCAACGTTCCTGGTGCCTTAAGGCAATTCCCTGTAGAGCACATCCTTGAGGATCCTGCCATCTTCCATTCTACGGACATGACCAAGTCAGCGTAGATGTCACTGAGACAGGAGTACGAACATGCTGGGAATGTGGGCTTGGGAGAGCACGTCTTTGTTTGAGACTCTGTTCTACCAGCGATGCCCAAAATCTTCCTGCTGCAGTGCCTGTGACTAAGTACAGTACACCTCGGCATACGTTACCCTCGGGTAATGTAAACTTCAGGTTGCGAAAGCAGCAACCCTGGAAGTGTTTCGCTGCACATGCATGTGCACAAGCGCTCTACTGTGCTGCACACATGCGCAGAAGCGGTCCCTCTGGTTGTGGAAACCTCAGGATCTGACCGGAGCTCCAGAACAGATCCCATCTGCAACTGGAGGTACCACTGTATATTCATCTAGAAGCCCATGGATCAAATTTGACCTCTATTAAAAACTCACTAGGTGTCCTTAGGCAAGCCGCTATTTTGGCTGACAGAGTTTATTTAAGCTACACATTTTATTTGGCTAGAATTTATTTAAGGATTGTTGTGGTCTGGGTTGAAAGAGCTACTTCAGGCATTCACAAGGACTTGGGCACACTCAAGAGAATGGTGGGTCTCCTGTTCATGAAAAGCTGAAACTGACTTTGGGCCGATGGAACTTCTTGTCTGGTTTTTTGGATCCTCACCAGTATATTTGAGGAACCTTCAAACTCTAAAATAATAAATGTAAAGTAAATGGGTTAAAGATTACAGAGACTAGATAAGACCATTGAAGCACACAAGGAAGCTGTTTTTAAAGTTTCGTTCTTCCAATTGTACTAGGAATTATGGCATTTTGCCTGTTTTGTTAAAGATTGTCTTGCAGATACTGAGATATAACTAGGCTAGCTCAAACTGCACTATGTTCAAGATTAATTTGAATTGGCATTTTCTGTCCCATTTCGACATAGTACATTGGGGATAACATTTCAAAATTTAGTATGGTCTTCCACATGTAAAAAGAGTTTAATTTTTTTTAATTGCTGTGAAATGCCAGCCAGGAAAGAATGTTCATTTAGAGAAATTTTTCAGAAACCCTGGAATAAGCATTGGAATTTCCCTAGCGACCTTGACAACGAACTCTTGAGTGGGCAAGCACAAAAACATGCATGTATTTTAGTTGGAAAAGTCAAAGAGGCTTCTTATACAAGTAAATGCATGTGACTAATGAAGCAATCATGCATGTACCATGAGAATGTTTACAATGCAGAAAGTTGAGTGCAAGTCTAAACACTGTTAACCATCAACTTGAAATAGGAAAATTGATAATGGTGCACCTTTTTATGGTATCTGGTTTAGAGGTATTGAAATATCAAAATACCTTTGAGTGTTTTCCACACCAATTTTACTTACTGTTAGCTATGAGCTTTTTACACCTTGAAGTTTACATAAAGAAGACAGTTCCTAAAAGCTGCCCAAAATGTAGTGTTTAGATGCTTCTTGTACCAGATTTTCTTAGTTGCCAGCCTTCTAAAATTAATTTCAGATACTTTTGGTTTAAAATCAAGTGACTTTTGCCCAAGGCTTCATCCTGTCTGCTTTTTATTCAGAAACCTTTGAATGTGTTTTATGTGTAATAAAGAACTGCAGTGCTTGTAAAATAATTTTCCATCCAGTCCACTTCACTGAATTTGCTTTTAGAGCCAGTGGCGTAGCGTGGGGGGTGCAGGGGGGCCGGCCGCACCGGGTGCAACATCTGGGGGTTAGGGGGCGCAAATCCATGGGTTAGGGGGCGCAAATTACTTGCCTTGCCCCGGGTGCTGACAACCCACGCTACGCCACTGTTTAGAGCTTATCTGTCTTGGCATAAATCTCTTCTCCCAAAGGTTGATAGAGTGTAGAAATCATGTTGTCTGCATCTTAAACACTGTTAGGTAATTTGGGAGTCAACCTCAAAAATGTATGCTGCCTCATTTTCAATTTAGGCACTCGCCATTGGCTTACCCAGAAAAAGCTTTCCTGCCCCCACTCCCTCCCTCTCTTGCTCACAGCGATACCACCCTCTGCCATTTCATGGGCGACAATCTAGCTGCTAGACTCTAGATATGGCTGAGGAAAGGTTAGCCCAGGTAGAGGGCTCTTACTTCTGTTTCCTCTCTTCCTCCAAGCAACAGACAGTCTTTCATCCTGGAATGAAGGGAATAGGCAGTTAGTCTCTAGCCACCTATAGCATTGAGGCCTATCTGACTGGGCAACTGACACACTTCCAGTTTCAGTGATCAAGACAACTTAAAAGCCTGCCAACAAATGAAGCATACAAATTAATAAACTGAATAAAGTGGAAAAAATTAACTATTAATCGAAAAGGTTCTAACATAATCAGAGGTAATTTTTGATTTAAAGCATTTCATCCATGACTTCGTTTTATGCATTTGAAGCTCAGGGAGATACGGTATTACTTAAGGGTTTTTAAAGAGGTTGAATTGAATGGTTGTGGTAGTCTTCAGTGGTATTCAACCAACCTTTACAGTACTTGGAGTAGACACATTGAAATTAATGAGCCTATGTTATGGCCATTAATTTCATTGACGATTAATTTCTAAGATTTTACATTGTGAATTGCCCTGAGATTTACGGATGAAAGGCATCATACAAATTTAATAAATAATAATAGTAGTAAGCCTAATTTAACTCTATACAACCCTTTGAGTCCAACAATAATCAAGAAGAAAATGGTTCGTAGGGACTATAATGGGTGTTTCCATTGCAATTTATATAGTCTACATAAACTATTTTGCTGATTATTTGTTAGTTGCATCTATAATCCCTTTTGTATTTACCCATTCAGGGTATCCTTGCATGGGAGAAAGAGCATTTTCAAATGATGGCTGCTGTTCTTTTTAGAAACTGACTACTGAGCTCGCAGTTGGCCCACTGTGATTGCTTCAGTTTGAAGGAAATGTATGACAGGTTGCCATTAGGATTTTCTCCTCAACAACAAAAATGTGGTTGTGTGGAATTTAGGCCATTGTTACCACTACTGTGGTACCATTGCAACTCCTCTTCTGTTTCTCATTGTTCTTTTCTATGTTGTGTCACTTATTTATCTACACATTGGTCAATGTTTTCTGGCAATTAAGGTTTCTATTTGCCTGTTAATCTAGTTTTCCCCTGTGGATTTTGAGAAACAGCCTGGCTGCTTTATTTATGACTATTTTAATACAGTGCTTATAAATACTTCCCTAAGATTTACAAAGTGAGTGTTTTAGATTAACAGCAGTTTGCCAAGGCATCTGAACACAAATAAACTGTGGTTCATCTTAATTATTGTTAGTTGAAACAAACAGGTTTCATACTTTCAAGATTCACCACAGTTTACGGCTTAGATGCACAGAAGTGGAAGCTTCATATCTCTTCATGGTCATACTGGAGGAGGAGAAGGGAGAAGGGAGTGCAGAGCTCAAGTCGTGGTGAGCTTTGTTTCTGTAATTTAGTGTTCCTGTAACACTAAATTATGGTCTGATTGTGCAACACATATTTTGCATGTTCGTTCTGTTGCATATCTGTGACTGGCAAATTGACTTGTTAAGGTTTTGTGGCACCTTAGGAGGCACATGCTAGATCTGAAATCTCCCTTTCCAGGTAGAGATGCACAACTGTCACTAAGACCTTACTAAGGTTGAGCTATAATTTCCCTTCCACATTCCTATGCACTTGGCATTTAAGGGGATTGTTGAGAGTGGGTGGATATGTACAACTTAAGCTCAGTTTCAAGCACATATTTTAAACAGCGTGCGTAGCACTGTGTCATTTTTTTATTACTATTTCAGAAAGAGAAGCAACACAAGGTCCTGAAGTGGATCAAGATTATACTGGGTTAACCTTTGTTCCCTGTTCCGTCTTTCCACCAAAAATCACTCTATTCAGCTGGTATTTGCAGTCACAGCTACATCTTCTAACAGCCCTTAGTTCTCTCAAAGCTCTAGCAAGACAGTTCATAGCATTCCAGAGGTAGGACAGGAGCATAGGAATCTGTGTTATATGAAGTAAAGACTATTGTTCCTTCTAGCTCAGAATCAAGCTATGATCACTCTGCTTTTGGCTTTTAAAGTTAATGAATTTGAATGAATAGATACAAATTGGTAATTAATGTCTCTGAATTTGAATGAGTATGGATATGTGTGGACTTGGAGAGGTATATATTGAATCTGTGTGGTGTGTATGTTAATGGCCGCACTCACTGGCATATGACACCAGAGTATCCTACCTACTGATTGCCAAGTTACGTTTTCTGAGGGCTATGTTTTTGTTTCCAGGAAAGGATGTCAGATGTAGGTGGGAAACATGTTATTGGCCACAACTTCTGCCTGCAGCAATACAGTGTCTATTAGTCCTCCCCCATTGCAAAACTATTCCTTGGGCGGGGACTGACTCCATCCAGAACCAGACTCATGTACCATCTTAATCTCCTTGCTACAGTCAACTCCATTTGATCTGGATTGTTTTATTAAGCCTCATGCAGTTTATCAGTTCATTCGGATGCTATGACTAAGGGCTTGGTAGGAAGTAATCCATATTATATTGCTAGATTCATGTGTATCTTTTTTTAAAAAACTGGATTGATCCTTGACATAAAATTATGCAGAATGTGTCTAGGCATTCCATCCAGCAATTATGTTGTGTAGTTCCTGGTTTGGCTCGCGTGTAATTTTCAATTATAGTTTAGTGCTATATGGATGAATCTGAGGGAGCCCAAGCAAAGAATCTCATCTTAGCATTATGTGTTAAAAATGAACAATGGTTAGTTAAACCAACCAGCTTCATGACATGGTTTGAAGTTGTCTTAGGATCTGGGAACTTCTGCACGCACAGGAGATGCTCTGCTGCTGAGCTTCGTGTTTAGCAATTAACCATTAAAAGTAGGAAAAATGCAGGCTCCAGATTTGTCCAGCTGAGATTTGGCTTTGAAATTCTTTCAGCCCGGAAATAATTTTACCAGTCTGTCTTGTGGTCCACACAAAATGAGGAGGAATGGACAGTTAGCCTTATGTTTCTCTTGGACATGCTGGGAATCATTCATATGGCACTAAACCAAGGATAGCCAACATGGTGCTCTCCAAGTGTTGTTGGACTGTAACTCCTATCATTGGCTATGCCAGTTAGGGTTGATGGGAGTTAGAGTTCAGCAACATATGGAGCACACAACATTGGCTACCTCTTGCTAAGCAATTGCTTAGTGTTACATGTTAACCAGCTCTCTGACATCTCTCCATAACTCCAGTGCAGACCTGATTCTGAAATTTTATACTTTCTGTAATTTAGTTGTAGGTGTCACATTGTTGTAACCTGGAAAACAAAACTCCTCTCAGTTTTTAGGTAGCTAGTGTTCATTCAGTTGAGCATATAATTAATTATCAACATCCTTTCAAGCTTTCTGGATATTTGCCATGCAAAGTCTAAGATATTGCCAGTATTCTGCCTGAGTTATTTATTACACTTGGCTCAAATGAATCACTTTTCTGGTTTAACTAGGTAAGCTTATCACTGGTTTATACTGCTGCTTTAAATATTATTTTTTTAAAAGTTCACGATAATGAAAGCAAAAACAATTGATCTAAGAATATATATTATTTCTACTGAAGAAACTAGGTAATGAATCATGAATTCTATCACTAAGGGTTGTATCTGGTGTTAGTCCTGCTCAGTGTGGACTCACTGAAATTAATAAACATGACTAACTTGGGTCCATTAATTTCAATTGGTCCATGATTATGAATTTGTAGTCCCAAAACATCTGGAGGGCCGAGCTTGCCTGTGCCTATCTACTGAGTATATAAAGGGAAATTTTAAAAAGGTACTTGCCTCATGCCAAAATGGTAGGAAAGCAATACCAGGATTCTCCAGGCAATCCAGTCCCGAGTCAAAACCAGTAGTTTCAGTTGGTGCCAGACATTAACTGACACATGAACTGACAACCAGTACAGTTGGAAAAATCCCCAGTCCCATTAAATACACCTTGCAGCTGTATTTAGCAGTGTCCAAACTGTCCAGCTGCGTGCAAACGGTCTTCAAAGACAACCCTACAAATAATATAATATAATACAGTGAAACCTCGGGTTATGTACCATCCTCCTTACAAACGCTTCGGGTAACGAGCTCAGTTAACCCGGAAGTAGATGCTCCTGGTTGCGAACTTTGCCCCAGGATGCGAGCGGAAGTCGGGCGGCGGCAGTGGGAGGCCCCATTAGCGAAAGTGTGCCTCAGGTTAAGAACGGTTTCGGATTAAAAATGGACCTCTGGAATGAATTAAGTTCATAACCGGAGGTACCACTGTAATTTAATTTGGTGGTTGCCAGGTCTAAGTTACCTCTGTCTAGGTAGGCTTTGCAGCTAGTGCACCAGCCTAAGCTGTTAGCTTTCCTCTGTAGAACTGAGTGCCTTTTCTGTCTCCAGTGGCAAAGTCTGATCAGTGAGGACCCCCATACAACTAACTTGTTCCTTCCAGAAGAGCACAACCTCATCCAGCACAGGAGTAAGTCCACCAACCAAAGTAGACAAATCACCTACTAACAGGACCTCTGGTTTGACCTTCATCCAATCCATTACAACACCTGGGCACTCATTTTAATACAAACATAAAGTTTATTTCAAAATGTGAAATAAACTGCAGACTGAACCCCAGGAACTTAGAGGAGCTTGGTCAGGAAATGAGAACTCCATACTAAGTCATGCTTTGTTCTGTCTTTTTTTTTTTAATTTCTTTCTCATGCGTCTCCAAATGCCTGACCAAATATCTAAGGTCACTATCCTGCAAGATTCTACATCTTCATCAGGGACAGGAATATTGGCGCAGAACTTTATAATACTTTAAAAGTACTAAAGCCACCATAAATTTTCTTCTCCAAATGTTCTATCTCAGTCTGCTACATTGCATGTAAAATTTCCAGGTCTTCAGATAATGTTAAGTGAAAGCGAACACTGCGAATTGACCTTTTTTCTTTTATATATATATTTAAAAAAAACACCTTCAAAAAATCTACTAAAGAATGATGCCATGTTTCAAAACTATCTTCAGATAAGAAGGGAGATATTTTCTGCTAAATGTCATGCAATTTCCCAAAATGATATAATTTGCTATGGCAGGTCTTCATTGACAAGAATAAGTGTGAGCACATTTAAAATAGGCCATCTTCTGGAAGTAGCAAGTGTCAGTGGAATTATAGATTCTCATTGTTCTAATTTCTAATTATTGACAGATTTGGAAATGTTTCAATTCCAAGCAGCATTCCAAACAACAGTATAACACTTTTTCTCATAAGCACACTGAAAATTAATCACTCTTGTCATATTTATGTGAGGGTTTTTATATAAGAAATCAGCTTAATGAACATGGTGCTAAACATATATTATCACAGATTTTTCACTTTCCCTATTAATTTGTATGTGTGTGTGCGTACACAAATACATCATGAATTGTAGAAGAGAGATAATTTTGTCCTAAGTTACATATTTTATTTATTTATTTGAAAATGTAGCCATTATTTTTCTTTGATAAACAACAATAAAATTTAAATGCACAGTTCAAAATATGACTATTCACTGAACAGAACTTTGCTTTGGTTCTATTTTTCCCAGTGGCAGGAGAAAACCAAAACACAGCCAAATTTAACTTCCATTCTATTAAATTTTAAATAGTTATCTGGGAAAAAAATGTATAAATAAAATGTATCTCCCCCGGTAGTGCATTGGCCTGGCAATATATTTCAAGTCTACCATTGACTGGACCTAAGGTGATTTGAACAGTTTCTTTTTCATAATTTAAATGTAATCTGCTTCTGACTGTTGAAGAGCATGCTGTTAGAAAGTTTTCATATTATTGCCCCAAGCCTCCTTCAGTCTTCAACCTACTGCTGCATTTGAAAATCAGTTATGTTGTTATATTCTCCTTCAGTTTTTCAAGGCAGGAGATACTTGACAAAAAGTTTTTTTCTAATGCTATTATGCAGCTTTATGCAATGACACTACCAAGGGCTCTTTGGATAACTATTAGAACACTATTTTCTCACCAATGTGGGTAGTTTACATTGTAAAACTACTGGTGGCTGTTAATGTAACTCTGTCCTGAGTGTAATATAGATGAGGGATAACCAACATTGTGTCCCCCAGATGTTGTTGAACTACAACAACTATCAGCACCAGTACAAACAGCCAAAGATGGTCGGAGTTGTAGACCAACATCTGGACGGCACCACATTGGCCATCCTGCTATGCATACTTATTTGACAAAATCATTCAGTAATCTGGATATAACCAAAGTCCTAATTATTGAACCGAGTGCTTTCTTCAGAAACCTTAGGACAGGCTTCCTCAACCTCAGCCCTCCAGATGTTTTGAGACTACAGTTCCCAGCACCCCTGACCACTGGTCCTGCTAGCCAGGGATCATGGGAGTTGTAGGCCAAAAACATCTGGTGGGCCGTGGTTGAGGAAGCCTGCCTTAGGAGAAGCAACAGCAATGTAGAAGTAACAACTGAAGCTGCAGCGCAAGCTTCACCCTCAGATCTGATGTGAGTTAAAGTTATGTATACATTTTGGCATCTCGTTCTGTGAAGAGAAATTATTCACGTATGCAAAGAGGTTCTTCCTTGTCCAGTGCGTAATGGAGTCACTGTAATGTGTTCTTAAATCAGTTGTAGTTCCATAGTTTTGATGGAAATAATTCTTGACACATATAAATTAGTTGTTCACTACAAATAATTTTTGATCTTGCAATTATCTTTTCAGGTTTATTAAAATACATGTTTACAACCTTGAAAAAATATATATTTAATTCCTATTGATTGTATGAGTTGCACATACGGATAGTTCATATAAAAGTTCAAATGAGGGGCTAAACATATTTTGATTGGCATACAAGTTGGGGTGTTTGTAATTTTAATCAAAATTTAAATTAAGACAT
This sequence comes from Podarcis erhardii, assembly GCF_964252035.2. Classification (NCBI taxonomy): domain Eukaryota; kingdom Metazoa; phylum Chordata; class Lepidosauria; order Squamata; family Lacertidae; genus Podarcis; species Podarcis erhardii. The sequence goes on along the minus strand of NC_138497.1, from coordinate 65,534,291 downwards.
ACTTCAAATAATATGTCAAAATGATGCTATTGAATTTAAAGTCTAATGACAACTGCTTTCACTGCTAGTAAAAACATAGCCATTGTGCCTGTGGCAATACAGAATGGCACTTCAGAGCATGCAGGAACAAAGAAGTCAAGTATTTAAAGAACAGGGAGTGACTAAAACTGAAGATAGGAATGTGACCTGGCTATAACCATTGCAGCAAATTGTATTTTGGTTAGGAGACGTAATTATATTAAAGATAGTTGGATTTTCAAAGCATAATTTAAATTTGGAAAAGTTGGTTATTAAAGCAGAAAAATGGCCTTTTGTTTTCTGTTAGGATCTATTGAATTAAATTGTAATAACTTCATTTTTTACAAAAGGGTCATAGTCTCAACAAATGTAACACCAATCCCCCCTCTCCCACCACCTGCACATAGAGAGCCAGACCATTGGTCTACCTAGTTTGAGCAGCTTATGGGGTGTGTGTGTGTGTGTGTGTGTGTGTGTGTATGTGTATGTGTGTGTGTGGAGCTTTCTATTGCTTGTGGCCTGATTCATAGGGACCCATACAGCACATTGTGCTATCTCCTGGGTTTGAGACAGGGCATTCCCAGCCTAACCTAGATTGAACCTGGAACCTTCTGCCTGCAGAGCAAATGCTCCACCACAGAGTTGTAGCTCTTCCCCTCAAGGACTGCACCTCAGAAGATGTGGCCACTATTCTGACAAACAGCTACTCAACAGGAAGGACTTTTGCTACCCAGGGGGATTAATCATGACCTGCTGCCTCCCGTGGCCTAATAGGCATATAGGCATGAACCCTCAAGGTGTGAATTAAGGGATACTTAATCAGGAGAATTCTAATCCACTCAGTGAAGTTGACTATCCCAACCAAGCTTTCTTCAGCACCTTGGTGTTCATGTTGGCCAGGCGATAGCAGCAGTACTGGTTGAAAAGCCCTTGACTCTTGAGGCAGTTGATGAGAGACACCAGCTCAGGTCTGGTTATTCTGGTACTCAAAGAAGCCGTAGGGAGCTTCAATGGCAGTGTTGGTGGCAACAGTGGGAGAGGAAATAGTGCTGCAGGAAATAATGACGGTGGCAGTACCTGCTGCAGCAGCTGGGATACTGAGCAGCAATGACTGAAGACAAATGGATTCAGCTTCATCCTTTAGCATTTTGCACAAATTCCTTTGCAACACTTCAGTTTAAAGAAAGAGCTGCATGTCTGAAATGTACAGAAAAATCTGGAAGAAACAGAGTATAACAATGCAGATTTCAAGATTACAAAATGCAGGTGCCTTTTGTAGCTCTAAAATATATCAGTCCTAGTGGAGGAGCCAGTGACCAATGATATACATTCAACAAGATGTGAACAAAAAACCCAACCCAACATCAAGTCTAACTGAAAGTGGTAGTACCAGTTAATAACCTAGGAGGGGCTGGTGAAACCAACCCTCGCTGAGGATGCAGTCAGAGGGGGGCACAAAAATCACCTATCGGATGATGGAGTGTATGACATTTTTGTGTGTGGCGATGCACCACTGCTTTCTTTTTTCTTTTTTTTAAAGATATTTATTAAAATTTTGTATAATAAAACAAGCATCACAATCAAACGAAAAAAAGAAAGACAATAAAAACATCACAATCAAACAAAACAGAAAAATACAATAAAAAACATAGAAAAGGTAAGGAAAAAACAAAAACAAAAAAAGAAAATCTAGTTTTTTACTTATTTATCTTCATAACCCTCTTTCCTGACTTCCTCACATCTCCCTTTTCTGTGTTCCCCTTTACACAATCAAATTCAGCAATTCCTTACCCTCTTTCAAATCTTATTCAATATTGTACATTTCTCCCTATTATGTCTCCGGTTTTTCCTTTCTTTTTAAATCCATTTTTACATATTCTTTATAACTTAATCCCTTGTATCATTTTGTTTAAATTTGACATAATATTACTCTGGTCTTTTCACCCTTTCCATTTTAAAACATTTTTGCATATTCCTTTTAACTATGTCACTGATGCCATATTATCTTTATATCCAACATCATTTTAGCATTCAAACAATTTACAATGTTTTTGGAGATAGTCTTTGAACTTCTTCCAGTCCTCTTCCACCGATTCTTCTCCCAATGCACCACTGCTTTCGTGGCAAAATCAAACACGGGAGAAGCTTTGCATCTTTCTCACACTGCAATACAAAGGCGTGCTTTTGTTTTGTTTTGCCTTTCCTCCTCACCTTGCCCTCACTCAGAATGCTTCAAGTACTTGGGTCATGTAAAATGTTGTAATTTCTAATGTGGCTATTGTGGCAAAGTGACTGTGGGTGTGGGTGGGTGGGTCTGCTGATACAGCTTCTTGCCAAGGGTGTAAGGGACCCTAGGTACTCCTCTGCTCCACTTGCTTTCCAAAGCCCTTAGTCATGTTTTACGTTGGGTGCTATGAAAGCTTTTAAAATGTCACAATCATGTTTTAGCCCTAGCTAAAAGATATAGCGAAATTTATGCACTTGAATCAACTGGAAAAAAATCACTTGCGCCATCCTAAATTTTTTTTGTCTATCTTAACTGAAAGTATGATTGCTTATTTTACCGTATAAGTTGTTCCTATCCTTCTCCATGTGTATTAAATTCACAATTATTTGCTGCAGCTTAATGTTACTGTTGAATAACTATTGTGCCCATACGTGTGTGTTGTATGTGGAAAGATTTAATATCTAGCGCATCGTAGCAACAAAGGGAGTGCTTTGAGATGAGGATATTAAAACTCACTCAATTTCCACTCCCTTTTTGACAACTGCAGTTTTTTCATTTTTGATTTTTTGGATTTTGTTATTGTTTTGAAGATGAAAAGGCACCCTGGAAACAGCAAATTGTTATATCCATTTGTGCAACAACCTTTTTACCTCCCATGCCCAGCTCCAAAATCTACTCCAGAGGGTCTTTACTTCCCAAAGAATCTGTGTGTTCCTATTAGCACTGAATAAAGTAACTATTCATTTTTTGTCATGGACCTAGTGAGGCTTATCAAGTTACATTTTCAGAATTCTTCTGTACACTTGTACCTTGGATCCCGAATGCCTTGCGAATTGAACATTTTGACTCCCGAACGCCGCAAACCCAGAAGTGAGTGTTCCGGTTTGCAAACATTCTTTGGAACCTGAATGCCTGATGGGGCTTCCGGCGCTTCCAGGAGCTTCCTGCAGCCAACCAGAAGCCGTGCTTTGGTTTTCGAACATTTTGGAAGTCGAACGGACTTCCAGAATGGACTCCGTTCGATTTTCAAGGTACGACTGTATTCCATTTTAAATCTATAAGACTTGGGGGCAAGAACAATAGCATGCCCACTTTTGTTCTCTCCTCCCTCACCCAGCTTGATAAAAGGTGTTGAAATACTGTGGCTTTTTCAGCATAGTGTGTTTTGGAAAGCAGTGAGCCAAACTCCTGGGATTGTTCCCACCCTATTCTTATTCTTTGTATCCCAACTTTTAGCCAAATTGGTTTCTAAAATAATTGGTTAAGAGTTAAATACGTAACTACTATTTCAAATTCTAGATTTTCTGTGATGTTATGTAGGTCATTCAGACTTATAGAGGAGAATTAGGAAGTGAACTGTTAAATGGATCATTTGTGAGATACATTGTGAATAGTGTGAACCAAAGCAAATGCAGGTTAAGAACCGGAGACAAGAACCTTTGCTTTTATGAAGCAAAGGTGATGAAAAGCATTTATTTTTGTAGATGGAGAAGTAAAATGTTCCTCTCTGATCAGTTACAGAGGCATGCTAAGGTGAATTTTAATTATGACTAAATTGTGGTATTACTCTTTCATACCCTGAACATCTGTTCCCTTCAGGAATGATGATTTATGCAGGCTATCAGTAGAGACAGCTTGCTACAGCTTATGTCACGGTTTGTGGGAAGATGGGGTCGTATTTCCAAAAATATCAGCTTTTATATGGATACCAGCCAGTGTGTTATTAAGGTAATAGGGGAAAGGGAGCACGATGTGTTCGCTTTTAATTCTGAAGCCAAATATTGACTTTACCTTTTCCCTTCCAGACCATCTGTTGTTAACGAAGAAGGCAACTTGGACACTGAATGGCCTAGTCTTTCCTAAAGGTATCAAGAGGAGAGAAACCAAGCCTGTACTATCCACATGTATGAAGGCACTTACAGAGAAGCCCACTGTCCGATTTTTGGTGTTTAAGAACTGTATGGGGCAGGATGGTTATGAAATATCATCTCCCCCAGACCAGAATGAAAAGGTAAGCTTGCATGTGGCAGAGCACAAATATGTGAAAAACATCATTCCCCTAATGCCCTTATATTACTTATTTATCCATTTTTCTTATATGATTGCAACAGAGATTCAGCAGCAGATTTTATTTTAAAAAATATACCCACACCCAGTTCACTGGACTGATGTTATTATGCACTGCATTTATTGTTTTTGTTTTAATTAGGCCATTATCTTCCATTGTTCTACTTTGGAATTGCCCCCATTCATGTCCATGTAACCACTTCAAAAAAGACACAGCAATTCAAAATGCAGAACATCATGGTGGCTTTTTTTTTTACTGCCTTGGTGTACTTATGATGTCCATGGGATAGAAAAGATGAATAAATTTGTATCGGTCAAGTTATAGAGCTTTGCAAAGCCTTTATAGAACATATGCTTGGTTTTTTTAAATTTGTGTGGAGGAAAAAAGAAAAACAAGAATGTAAAGAAACTTGAAGGAATTACATGATATGGAGAACAGCAGAAAGGGAATGGAGAATGGAGATTTAAAGAAAGTAGAAATGGTAGCTTCTTAGGTCTTGCCTGGTGCAAAATGAGAGAGGTAGAACAAAACAAAAGCCTAAAACTTTGTGTCTCTTTGCTTAATCAAGTTTGCTTCCTTTTTATACTCTTTCCCCTAAGCAAAATATTAGGGTAGGGATGAACAATATGTTTTCATGAAAGAAATAAGATTCTATTGCAAGGACCCCAAAGTTACCACTTTCCATATTCTTCTCTTCCTTGGCCTGACATTTTTCTTAGTTACTCCAACTGATGTTTGGTAATATGGTCCCTTATAGCAATATTTGGGGGATCACATAGAAAGGGAGACAAAACAGTTTGCTTATTCAGAACGAGAGCAGTACAGTGTGGGAAACATTGGCCTCTCTGCCTCAGGGCTCATCCACACTTTTGCCTGACCCATATTTTGATTGTATTGTGTCTTGATTAATTTCCTCAGGTCTGGGAGCCTTTCTTGTTCTAGGGCTGTGCCTTGTCAAAATCCAATCTTATCCACTGAATCAGATCTTATCAGATGTGTGGAAAATCTGAAGAGAGCTTTTGCTTAACTGAGCTTCAGTTCAGTGGGTAAGATTGGGTTTTCACAAGGCACAGCTATGGACCAATGAGAAAAGTTCTCAGACCCAAGGTAATTAATAAGTGCACAGTATGACCAAAATACAGGTCAAGCAAAAGTGTGAAAGAACCTTTAGTTGGCTTTGGCTGATTGGCTAATGAACATTGTGACTTCTACACATTCACTATGTGATCACTGATTGGTTGGTATGACTTGAGGAATGTGGAATCAGCAAAAGAAATAAGTAGAAAGAGGGAAACTTAGTTGTGAACTGCCACAAATAAAGGTAGAATTAAGGGCACATGGTAGCCCCTACAAAATCATTACTTTCTCCCTAGAAAACAAACTGTGTATCCATACAGTGTTGACCAAATATTTTTATTCCTTTAAAAAAATCTTCTAAGGTTTTCCATATTTAGTGAAACTATTTTTACTTTGTGAAGTTTTTAGATGCTTGTACCATGAGACTGAACCTTGTTTCACCAGCAAAGTATATGTATAATATGCATGGAGAAAAAATTGAAGATCTCTTGAGTGGTAAGTAGAAATTACTATACATTTTGCAGTTTTTTATTACTATAAATGAATGCCATGCCTCAGCTACTGTATATATAAATGTGTGAAAAAAATGAAGGCAATTGGAATTACAGCCTTATATTTCAAAAGCAGGTATATGTATATTTATCAATATGAACTTAGTATCAAGAATTATTATTCCACTATGCTAAAAAAGAAGAGAGAATTCATATGTGAAAGTCTCACCCTCTTTCCATATCATTTGGTTGCAGCCTTTTGTGTTTCAGTCTTGATTTTAGCCTGGCATTATAAGCTTGCTATGAACTGACATTTGTGGCTACTTCTTAAGGTCAGGAAAATAGTTTTTAGCCAGGGTACCTGATGAGGACCTAAGCAGAACCCTACCAGATCAGACCGAAGGTCCATCTAGTCTCGTGTCCTGGTCCCTGTGACCAAGCAGATGCATTGGGAAGGTGTGCAAACAGGACATAGAATCGATGGCACTCGCCCCATTCATGTTCCTCAGCAATTGGTATTCAGAGGCATTCCACCTGCAGTACTGGAGGCAGTAGTTAGCTGTCATGACTATTAGACATTGATGACCTTATCCTCCATGAATTTGTCTAATCCCCTTTTAAATCTCTCCAAGTTGGTGGCTATCTCTACATTTTGTGGTAGTGAATTCCATAGTTTCACCTTCTATTCTGAAGAAGTACTTCCTTTTGTCATTCTGTGTTCAGCATCATTGGATGACTATGGGTTCTAGTATTATAATAGAAGAATAAAACCCTATATCCATTTTACCCACACCATGCATAGCTTTTTCACACCTATCATGTTCTCCGGCTATAGTAACTTTTCCTCATAGGGGAGCTGATCCAGACGCTTACTCACTTTGATTGTTTTCCGCTGTCCCCTTTTCCAGTTCTACAATATTCTTTTGGGTTTGCACTAACCATATTGGTGTTGGCAGCTTGGTTTTGCCTTCCTTGTAGCCAGAAGGCTGCAATTTGTGGCTGGTCTTGCTGGACAACCCAAAACATCTGGTTCCAGCACCCTACCTATCCTTCTTGTCCCTGATCTCATACTGTGACTCCGTATGAGGTCATGGATAATCTATGCTCCTCTTTCCAGCTCCAGGTTGTATGGGGGGGGGTGAAGCCTGCAATTGCACTGGCCTTTGGAAGAGCTTGGCAACCCCACACTACTGCAGGGACGATTCTCATCTTCCTCTCCAGTGCCAAACCTAGAGCTGAGACCCGGGAAGGCTGGAGTCTAGTTTTGTGTGCCAAGAACCTTGGCAACTCAATGCTGAAACACCAGACTGAATCTACATCTTTGGCTCAGAACTGGAAAGGGGGCAAAGATGTTACCCATGGGTAGGCAACCTAAGGCCCGGGGGCCGGATCCGTCCCAATTGCCTTCTAAATCCGGCCCGTGGATGGTCTGGGAATCAGTGTGTTTTTACATGAGTAGAATGTGTCCTTTTATTTAAAATGCATCTCTGGGTTATTTCTGGTGCCTGCCTGGTCTTTTGACATGATTAGAATGTGTGCTTTTATTTAAAATGCATCTCTGGGTTATTTGTGAGGCATAGGAATTTGTCCCCCCCCCCCAAAAAAATAATATATAGTCCAGCCCCCCACAAGGTCTGAGGGACAGTGGACCGGCCCCCTGCTGAAAAAGTTTGCCAACCCCTGATCTTACACATTGCTGTGGTACATTTCTGAGCTCATTGCAGCTTTGAAGACTATCCACATACTTCCTCAGTTCCAAATGGGAGAGGATGTTTGGGGTTTCTCTTGCCATTCTTCCCAGAGGTGATGGACTATATGCAGTATTAAGGATTGTGAGCAGAATTGTGGATTCCTGTATTCCTCGGAATACATGCTCTTCAAATTTTGTGTTACAGTTCAAAGTTTGCTTTGTGGCTGCACCTTTTCTCTTGAATTCCCAGCTTAATTGTACTAGGGAGGCACCTACATTTTACCATTTTCAGTGCCTGCTAAAAATGTTTTTGTTTATGCAAATCTATCCAGACATACATTTGTGTTTGTTTGATTTTTAAAAAACCCCTGATGTTTTTATCTATATTTTGGTAATGTTATTGCTATTTTAATGAATATTTGATACCATTTTATGTAAACTACTTAGAATTTGTTATTGGACAGTATATAAACCTTGCTAAATAAACAAATACATTTTATTCTAAGGTGCAAAAATAGAATGTATAGCTAACTAGCTTCTGGCAGTCATACTTAACTGATGCAGTTGATCATGTTTTACTTTAATTTAACAGAGATTAATTATGCATGGCTGTTTGTCACAAAGCCGTGGAAGCAATGAGTAGTTTGGGACACACATTCTTTTTCAAGTCTTCAGAAGCTATTGGTCAAGATTAAGCCAAAGTTAATCAAGTTTAGAACCCATTGGTTTAAATGGTAGTGTTGGGCATCTGCTTTCATTGAAATTAGTAAGACGTAAGTGCTTGGCTGGACTGTGCTCATTGTTGTTTCATTACTAAATGCAATTGCTTCTGCTTATTTGCTTTTACTTTCCTTGATTCCTCACATCACTCTTTGAGTAATACCTTAACATGTTGCAGTAGTCAGCCACCAGCGAAAAATGTCACTAGTTTATAGCATACCTAAGGCTAGCACAACACATTTATTTGCTTTGAGGCTTAAAATAATGGTGACAGAGTTGTTTCAAAGTTATAGTGCTGAATGATACTTTTATTGCCAGAGTTATTGAAATATATTGATAATACAAGGAGTGGAAAAGAATTGAATAATAAAGTTGAACACTATTTTTGTTTGTATAGAGAAAGATGTACAAATATACTTTCTACTTTGACCTGTGTAGACTTTTTCTATAACATTGTATGTACAGTGATAGAAGTAGGAAAGAGGCATAAAGTCTATTGGAAAACTACCAAATGTCCCCTGCAAATGGGCCCTATTCAGAATCAGTAAGCGTATGATGAGTGATTTGGTTTTGAATATCGCCTTTAGATTCCATGCTGTTACAAGGCCAGCCCCGAACATGGCAACTCTTATTTCCACACACAGTACCTCTTCACTCTCAATTTAACCCAAAAATCTGATGAACCCATTACTCCATACTTGATTTCATGGAACAAGGAGTAGATATAGTTACAAATGATCAATCACAAGCCGTGAACCAAAGCAGCAAGGCATTAACAATTCACACCATTTTGGTCCACTTGCTCAAGCAGAAGATGTGGCAGCATATTTAATACACAGCGACTTCACTCAGTTTTAGAAAAGACATGACTCATGTTGCATTTTAGAAATGAAGGAATTTTATAGGATTTCATGCTCGCTACCCATTTGGGTGTCAGAGTTCACAAACATCTAAACAATTAACGTAACCAGGTACTCTGTAAAGGCCACAAGGGACGAGTATCTAAATTAAATGTTACTCAAGTAAAGTAAAAAATGACCCAAGAAACATTTCATCCCCAATAAAGCCATGTTCTGTTAGATTGCATTATACAAATCAGCATCTTGTTCTGCAGTATTGTAACACTGTAGACCCCACAGGCATATGCCGTCAATTTAATGGGATCAGTGAAGAAGCAAGGCAGCTGTGAAAGATTGCTTTAAGTACAGCAATCGTGTGCTTGTCATTCTGCTCAATAGTGGAAAAATCCAAATTCGGGTAGGCATCAGTATTTAAGAGAGTGAATGCTAAAGCATCTCTCATAAGTACCTTGGGGACAATAAGATTTGACATATAACACATAAACAAAAGTACACAACAGCTGTTAGATTAGTTTTGTTTGAGTAAAATACGTCAGGATCATTTAAACATAGCATGTGTTCCCTCCATCACTCAGGCTGAGTCTGCAGACCACACTTTTGAATATTGTACACCAAGGGCTGTGAGTCCCACTGTTGCATCACCATTACCAAAACAGTATGGGGAAAAAATTATCCAGCTAATTGTATGCTTGATTAAAAACTCCCACCAGTCACACAAAGAACAAAATCTTCTTTAAAAAATAATTTAAATCTATTTGATGAAGGCGGCAGAAACCAAATGTTTATTTAAGTTTTGATTGAATGCCCTACATGGATTTATAAGATGCTATTTCAACATTATTATTATTTATCCAGGCTTTTGTTTTGAAACACATTTCTTATTAATTTTTTCTACTATTGCCCATAAGAACACCCTGAGATATAAGTTACATTAAGAGGGCTGAAAAAGATAAACTTGGAGGTATCTGGCAGCTACTTCAAATATGTGATGTAAGAGGCCACAAAAAGAGACTAACAAGAATAAGAGAGTGGTAACCTGGTAGAAGGGTGATTATAATTCTTATACTGTAGTTTTTTAACTGTTGTTGTTTAGTCGTCTTAGTCATTTTGACTCTCCATGACCCTATGAACCAGAGCATACCTTGGAAACTCCCACTTTCTTCTCTAAGCTGCTCCTTTTTTATGTCCATGGAGTTTTTATGGCAAAATACTGGAGTAGTTTGCCATTTCCTTCTCCGGGTGGATCACATTTAGTCTAAACACTCGGCTATGACCTGTCTGTCTTACGTGGCCCTGCATGGCGTAGCTCATAGCTTCTCTGAGTTATTCAAGCCCCTTCGCCACGGCAAGGCAGTGATCCATGAAGGGGAGTTTTTAATCTAGAGATGTACAAAATAACTCAAATAGTTCTTAAGTAAGACTGAAAGGTTTTCACTGTATGGCAATAGGCCATAGCATCTGAAGTTGCTTTCTTCCAGTGTGTGATATAGCAGAAGTATCAGGTCAGCGCCATTTTCCCTCGTCACAAAGAGGTCATGAGCCCCGCAATCCCAACTGGCTCAGGGCTGGGTTGGCACTTGCTGTCAGAGCAGGAAGAAGAGGGGAGGGTATGGAGGACACCATTGACAGGGAGAAGCCTGAGGTGATGTCAGCTCTGCTCCTTTGCCTTTAGGGGCTGGGAAGCTCCCTGTCCTGTCCCACCCATGACATGGAGAGATTCCCTAGCAATGGAGGAGAGCATTGGACAGTCAGGAGGTGAGGAGCCAATGGGGCTGACCCCCATCACATCACCAATGGGAGGGAGAGCCACACCCCTTGAAGAAACATGCGCTTCCAAGAGCATCAGCATGTAGAGAGAAAAGACTCTTGTGAGTGAGCGTTAATCCTGTCTCTGATGCTGTTCTTGAACTCTCTAATAGTGCTTTTGGCAATTTGTATCTGTATCCTGACCTAAACCATTATAAGCCTTGACTGAAGCTTTCTTACTTTCTTGCATGTAAGAGCCTCTGTCATAGCATATGGGATGGGAGTTTTGACAACTATTATCCAATGCTTTGTGTGTTTAGCTCCTCTGGTACAACAGGACTTGCATTTCCTCCCCTCTGCCCACATTCCCAAAATCTGTCCCTGATGGTCCCTCAACCCCCTGCAGCTGATTTTGTGGGAGAAAGTGTTGTTGCATGCATGGAAGTCCACTGAAGCAGTAGGCTAACGTCTGGATAATGGTCACAGTGTGTGTCTGGCTCCCCCCCCCCCACCTCCAGTCTCATAATTCAAAATAGTACTTTTCCTTATTTTAATTTTAGTTGAGGAAATGAGATGGATTGTATTGGCTTTTATTCCTTTTGATTAAACATGCTGTGGATCAACTTGTCTTTTTAGAGACAATTATTTTTCTTCTTAAATAGAAAAATTCCTGAGAGTTCCCAGAACCTTCAAAACACGCCCCATGTAAAATGGACTTTCTTCTCAAAGCCAGATGTAGCCCTCTTTCTATTTATAGAGTATACCTTTTCATATATTTCTTGTCATATAGCAATGTATTTATACATTTGCATTTTCCTACTTTTCTAAAATGGTTACAAACCAATTTATTGTTTAAACCTGCTTTCCTCATCAGAACAATAACTGGTTTGTGCCTTAAAAGCACAGTCTTGACAGTTCCCATAAATGAGGGTGATTTTTCCAATGCACTTTCACTACTAATGTCAACATTCCCACATCAATTTAATCTTTCATTGGGGACTGTTAAAATGTTAACAACACAAAAAAGAGCTTGCTGGATCATGTCAGTGGCCCATCTAGTCCAGCATCCTGTTCTCACAGTGACCAATCAGGTGTCTGTGGGAAACACACAAGCAAGACCTGTGTTCAGCAGTACTCCTGCAGCTTCTAGCAACTGCTGTTCAGAAGTATCCTGCCTCCGACAGAGAAGGTAGAGTGTTATTTGGTCTTAGAATTCTATCTTGGTTCAGGTCAGGAGTGGATCTTGGGCTTAATGCATTCCAGTCCCAAGCACTTCAGGTAGAAGCTAACTAATGAACTGGGAGGATCCTGTATTTATTTGAACATTTCTTACTGGTGAAAAAGAACCTTCCCACATTTATAGAAGTGCTCGAAAGGAAGGCTATTTCACATGGTAAGCCAGAATTTCACAGATCACTTGTAACCTTCATCCTGTGCAAAGCAGACAAGGAGAGACCAGATGCGTTTGAAGTTACCTATCTGCCTCCCAGTAGAATCCCTGAATTAGAACAGTATTTGGACAGTTTTGTGCATATTTTGGGGGGAAAGTGTGAGCATGTGAGGTCAGTCAGACAGTAAGTGATAACTTTCAGCTGCTCTGACCCAAATATGATTTGGCGCTGTAGCACTTTCACTTAAGATAACTTTGTCCAATAGACTTGAATGGATAGTTTACACCTGGTATTTTGAGTTGTGATATATGTATCACATTTTTTGATACAATATCAGGTGATTTAAATTTTGAAAGTTATAAAAATGTTCAGGGTGATTTACAAAATCAAAAGAATAAATCAATAAAGTATGATTTATAACATAAATATAAAACAGAAATAGAATGATAAAACATAATTGATAAAAACAGCAATAAAACAGCCGGGGTTTAAAAGATCTTGAAAAATATGGCTCTAAAATGACTTCAGAGTAACCTGGTAACCCTGTTCCACAGATGGGGTCCCACAATAGAAGGGCCTCTCTTCAGTTGCCTCACTCATAGGAAGCTACTGATAAAATCCTCATTGCCTGAGCCAAATTGATGTGAACATAATGGTCCTTCAGGTATTTGGGTCTCAAGCCACATAGGGCTTCAAGTTAAACACTAGTATTTTAAATCATGCTTGGAAATTAACCAGGAATCTTGTTGGCATCTGTCTGTTTCAGGAAACAATGGAGGAGTGTGCCTTTGGGGGTGAGGTCAAGCAGTTGGAAGGTTGTAGCACCTGTTGTAGCTGTAGAGACCGAGGTGGGGGAGAGACCTTTTGTTGCAGCTGGGACCGATGAATGCATCCACTTGTGCTGCTGCAGATGCACCATGGCATGACCTGTCGGTCTTCAGGCACAGGAGGGACATCCAGCATTTCCAAGACAAACAGAGTCTGGATACTGTTGACTATGTCAGAGTCCACTTTTTGCTGCGAGTACCGTTCTGCCCATTGCTTTGTTGCTGTGGTCTGTGATGATCTCTACCGAAAAGGTTTTCAGCGGTGCATTCTGCTGGGCATCACTTGCCTTTATCACTTGCCTTTCTCCATGTAGCAAGAGTCTTTTTGCAGGGTGCACACTTGTAGTTGAAGAGAGGCTCACACTTTGCAGCAACAGCAGGTTTCATGTCTTTTATGCAGGCCTCAAACCAGTCTGGGCTCTGTTGCTCTCTTTTGCCAAAGGATGACCTGGCTGTGTTGTATGTAGAGTGCCTATTGGATGTGGTTCCATCTTGCTTCCACACTATCTTTGGGGCAGTTCAGTAGAGCTTGTTTAACAGAGTCAGAGAAGTTTCCATAAAGTTCAGCTCTGACTATTTATGCTTTATGCTTTGTACTATGGGTCTTCTTTGGCTGGGGATGGATCTTGCTTGCTACCAATGAGTGATCCATGTCACAGCCGACACAGGAATCAGTGGTGTGGATAATTTCAGGCATGGTCTTCTCAATACCCAACAGGGATCACAGCAGATTTGAGAGGGACCTGATCAGCACTGGCTGCTGCCCACACAAGTTAAAAGGGAAGCATTGGGGTGGGTGGCAGCGTCTCAGGGAGAACTAGAGGGAGTGGATGGCCACACCAATAGGTGCTTGGGGAAAATAAAAGTGATGATGGCTGTCATTGATATGTGGGTGTCATTTCTCCATTGGCTGTGTGGCGATCACACAGGGTCCCCGGACGTTTGACAGTCTATTGATCCCTGTGCCACCACTGTGCCCACTTCCCCACTGCCACCAACCCATTACTCTCAGGTACACTGGGTCCAGACAGTTATTAAAATTGAACCAAATAAACAAGTTTATTTTATAAGCGTTAACAAGTTTATGGTTTCTCAGATAAAATTCTTGTCAGTTTCTTAACTTTAGTTTCTTTACTGGCCTATACCTTCCTAATACCTTCTGACTAATTATCTCAACTGTTTGACTGACTCTTCTTAACAGATTCTCTCACTCTCTCACTCTCTCACATCAGACTAACCCAACCCACAGACTTATCCTCTCTCTCTCTTCTCTAACTCCAGAGTGACTTCTTAACAACTCTAACTCTAACTCCTCCCCTTGGGTTCCTATTGGTTAGTCATTTTACACTTAGTTAACCCTTTCCTGACCCAGTTTGATGTCACATACCTAGGAGGGCAAACGCCACAGGCTGCATCCCTCCAATTCTTTGCAGATAGGTGGCACACACAGCCAAAGCAGGTGGATTTCACCCAAACTCATTAACTGATGAGCAGAGGGTTAAATTATGACCTGACTCCTGCAGAGACCAGGACTGAAGTATTTGCTCATCAACTCATGAGCAGAGAATTTAGTCCTGCTGAGTGCTGCTACATCAGTGCATTACCTCTGTGAAGAAGCACCGCCCCCCCAGCAACCCCCCAGTCAACTTGACATGTAGGTGGGATCACTCACTTGTCAGTCACCTGACTTCATTATGACATCAAATGATTGATATATGAGTCCCCACCTGTCAAAGTTGGCCTGCAGGGGTGGGTGGGGGAAACTCAACTGGAAAATTTTGTATCTTATGCAGTTTGGACCACAGTCTCTCTACCTGTCCAATTGTGTGAATGTGTATATAATTACCCCCATTAGTTGCATTTTGGGATGCAATGTCCACCTCAGGTGTTCCTCTAAACCCCCCACCTAACAAACTGAAATTTCTCTGTTCTGCCCCATGGAAACGGTCAGTTGTTTTGTCTGGAAGAAAGCTCTGTCTCTCATATATGTGAGTATTGATAAGGTTCAGACCCACCTATAAGTGAGGTAGAGCAAGAAAAAACACCCACCCACACCCCGTCTGATCCCTATTTCCTCTTGTGTTTTTGTACTTTGAACCTAACACAACACATCTGTTTTGAAGATCTGGCTTCTGGTTGGTTCCCTGCTTGCAAACATGGAGGCTTTTCTTCTAGTGACTTATTGCATGGTTCATGAAGCACACTGCCGGGTGTAGGAGTAAGAAGGAGGCGAAGGAAATACCTTTGGCCATTGGTGACTGGAGAGATTGATTGTCTCACCTCAGACCTCCCTGCCCCCACTCATAGTATCATGGGCCCCTCGCTGATAAAATGTTGCTTGTGGCCAGGGAGCATAAGTAAAAAGCAGTTAGTGACACAAAACAGGATTTCTGGGAGGGGGGGGGGCGAGTCCAGAATTACCACAAGATTATATTGCTTTTCTGTAATTTAGTCTTTAAACTTCTGAGGCTATTTATGGCAATAGGAAACTAGATCAAGACTGGTCACATGGTAAAGAATACTTAAGCAGAAGTAAGTAATCTAGAGTGTAGCCCCGCTCATTTAGAATTAAGGAACAATATGTGCGCAAGCATGTGCAGAGTGCTTTTCACTTAACCCTCGAGAAACTGCAGTCTCCCCGACCACACACATTTTTAGTGAAGAAGCAGGACTTATAAAGTGAAGACATTTCTGTCTCACGTGAGCACACTAAATGCCCAGCGCTTCTCTCTTTAGAAATAAGCATTGACCCTCACCTATTGCCCAAAGGTTGTAACCACAGAATGCAGGTATTCTGTTCTCCTTCAAACACAAATCCACTCTTAGTCCCTCCAGCAACCCTTCACAAAGCTAGATTCACCTCCCCCTTCCTGCCCTCTTCTAATTATAGGAAGACTCTCCTTCTCCCTCAGCCTCTGAGCTTAATTTGTGCCAAGGCTCACCAGGATTCAGTGTAGGAGTTCCCTGCTGAATCAGGTCAGCTGGAGGGCAAGCATCTGCATGGGGCAAACTGCATTTACAAAGAGGCCCTTCTGGGGGCAGCACCCTTTGGGGGCAGCGGTGGCTGCTGTGCACAGATCCTTCATTCCACTAAAATTCTGGGGAAATTCTTAAGTTTTATCAGAGTGGGGTGGGGGGGATGGGATTCACCCGCTCCTTTAATTTATCAGCACATAGGTTAATAAAGTGAAATAAGCTTTCTTCATATTCTGAAATCTGCTAGTATCTATGATGCAGAGCCAAGGGAGAAATAAGCATATTTTGGCTTCAGGATTTACTGATAATAATGAAGAGATTGTACCGCACAGTGTAGTTAAGATACCCATAGTCACTAGTGTAAAAACATTTGCCTACCGTCTGAAAAGTTTGGTCTGATTTTCAAACATATTTTAGGAAATGATGATAGAAGAGAAAGCATATGTTGTCACCCAGTTCCTTACATGCTACATACGTGTTGTCCTGCTCCTCACTTCCCCATCCACTTCAATTAAAAGAACAGCAATGCTATACTAAGCAGATTTATTTGCTTTGGAAGTTCCTTGTTTTGAATGCAAATAATAAAAAAGATGATAGTAAAAATTTCTTTATAAAACTGTTTCTATTTTAGTAATTATCAGCGGTGTAAAATGCTTGATCTATAAGCATATACACTCATTGACAGGAAGCTATGCTCTGAAACAACATGGAGCTTGCAATTTTATCAGGACAATGCCAGTAGATTTCAGCAAGGTTGGTTCCAACTCATCTGTGATAAATGAGAAGATAAGGCAATCAGTGCACACCATGACACTCTGTGCAGCTAGTTAGACAC
Organism: Podarcis erhardii; assembly: GCF_964252035.2. Lineage (NCBI taxonomy): Eukaryota > Metazoa > Chordata > Lepidosauria > Squamata > Lacertidae > Podarcis > Podarcis erhardii. The sequence goes on along the minus strand of NC_138497.1, from coordinate 65,517,365 downwards.
ACTTCAAAACTATTCAGGTGTGCTCACAAGGCTTATGAGTCTTACATGGGGGGTGTCTCAATATAAATACATCCTTCATGGTGGCCACTCGAAATGCAGGATCTGTTTTTCTAAGACTTAACCCAGGTCAGATATAAATAATAGATGTTAAGAGTTGTGGGTTTGGGGATGCATTTCAGACTGTGTGTTTCAGCTGGGTCAAAAGAATGCCTTTCTCCCCCTTTTCCTTCCCCTTGTGTAGTTCCTCTGCTGGACAAATGCCTGCAAAATTCCATCACACCTCTGCGAGGACCTCTTTGGGTCTCTAAGGGAGAAGGTTTCAGCCCCTCTGGAGCAAAGATATATATCCAAGGAGTACTCTTGGCCTTGCACCAGCGATTAAAGTCTGCTAAAAACTACTGTGATCAGGTGAGTTATCCCACGTCTTTAAACAGCTGCTTTTTCTTTGATACGAAATGCACTAGTTGTAGTAAGGCTGTGATTGGCACTGTGTCATAAGGAAGGCTGTCATGTATTACATGAGCTCTTATACGCAATAGGTAGATGAAGTATTTCTCCTGTAATCTCAAAGCCAACAATAATGGAGTTAATTGTGTATGCCTTTCATTGTGTTGTATGCCTAATCTTTTTGTGCTGCACTTCTCCTTCTAAGGAAATTATATATAGCTATTTAGGATAGGGTCATCTGCAGTTTCTCAGAATTCATTTCATTCCCCCCCCCCCCCATGTAGAAATAACTAGAACTGAAATATAGTTAAGATATGTTAAATGTAAAGTCATGTAAACATAACATTTTTCTTAATGTTTTGTCATTTTCTTAATGTTTTACTTTGAGGAGCAGCCTTCAGCGATTTGCATGAGAAATTTGTTAGGCATCTAAAATACATTTACATTCTATATCCAGCACAGAGATTTATTTGTGTGTGTGTGTGTGTGTGTGTTTATAGATGAAATGTATTGAATGTAGTTAGTTTGTATTTGGTCTGCACTGCATGCCAGTATTCTTTTTAACCTTTTGAAAATATGTTTTAATGCATATGTACAATTGACCTAAACTGAACAAATATTGTATGCCTTTTCAGAACTGTTAATTTTAGTATAGTTTGCTTGTTATTTTTTTTAAGTGCTTGAAATGCTTGGTATGAAAAATGATCAGAGCAAGAATTAATATTGCATCTTAAACTGAGATTTACAAGATATATTGGGTCACATACTAAAAGATGAATGCATCATGCTCTCAGTCTTCATGAAAGGGGGGGGGAGGAAGCGGATGTCAGTCATGCTGTTTATACAGCACCTCCTGCTGTTAGGTTCATAAAGAGAAATGATCATTTACTTTGAAATAAACTGTTTTGTCCTGAGCTGATGGGGATCTACAACAAGTAATCAAGAATACAGAAGCCGGCAAAGGAGCCTTCTTTCAGCAAATGCTTGACCCATTTTAATACTGGTGGAGGGGGTGGGGGAGGAACTACACTTGATCCTTATTTGGTCCTTATTTTTAAAGTTTTTACTTCACCTGTAAAAGGCAGCTTTAATGCAAAACATAGAGAAGTAGAAATGGTCTACATCAGAAAGACATTCCTTTCTTTAGTGAAAAACATCTCTCAAGTGCAATTCAGTTTTTTTCTAGTAATCATAATTTTGCACCAAATTAATATAGAACAAAGGCCATCTGCTATTCATAGTGCTTTGGGTTTTAAGAGTCATAAACTAGTAACACTAAAAGTTTGAGTTTGATTCAGAACCCTTTTTTTTTGCTTTTACAAAAGCGGATACCATTTTAAACTTATTTCAGTGTTTAGAAGTAAAAAAGAGAGGTAATATTAGGCACTTCTAAAATATGGAAGTTATACCCAGGTTAAGAATATTTGCTATGGCTGTTGATCATAGTAAGTTACACTTAAAACAGTACAGTAAGAATAAATACAAATGAAGTCCCCTGTTTAGTAATGTTTGCCCTTTTCATGTAACTTAAGATTTTAACACTGGTATCTTAAATATTTCAAATACTTAAAATCACTTTATTTTGGTTAAGCATATTCTGAAATATTTCTGTTTCCCCCCTTTTTCCCTGTAATATGCAATTTTTAATAACCGAATGTGGCCCAAAGAACAGAGCACAACTCTTTCCACACTAAGCCTCCCTCTTCCAGCTCCAGTCAGTTGCATCTTGAAAAACTACTAATTCTTAAAGGCCAGAGGACACTCTGCAGAAACATTCAGTGTGGGCAACGGGCCACAGATGGCGTGGAAAATCATTCTCCCTGTGCACACTTGCAAGTGTTTTATGTTCTTGCACAGCCCTGTTTGGATCACAGGCCATTGTCAAAATTCGCTTGTACCTCTGTGTGCCCTCCATAGCTATGTCCCAATGCACAGCTGTAACCCATCTCTTCTTTAATGCATCAGCAGAAGGAACCAGACCAAGCATGCCACGCAGCTCACAGGCATGCCATGCAGCTGGGCCCTACTCTTCTGTTCTTGCCAGAAGGTTTTTGATTGTTCAGACTAGTTAGTCCACCCAATGAGGAATGTGGCTGTGCTGACATGTGTCATGTGAGTGCCTCATCAGCACTTGTACCGTATGTTTTTCTCACCTGTGATAAACTAGCACGCCAGGTCAAAAGGCTTTAGTGGCTATTGTTTTGCCTAGGCAAACTGTTTTGAGAGAGTGGCTTTTTTTTGATGATGCTGTGTGTGCTCAGAGGAAGCTTGATTGTTTCTCAGTTCAGGTTTTACTTAGCTGTACCCTGCCTTTGTTTTCAGTTGCCTTAACATTATCCTTTTTAATTAAAAAGAAAGCATTTCAAATGTTGAAGAAATACCTTCCAGTTAATTTTCTTCCATTGGGGCATGCAGGCGAAACCTGTGTAGCAGTAGGTATTTACGCTATTAAAATATTCCTTCTGCTTTTCAGTCCATCTGAATTAACATGCACAAAGTATGGTCACAACATACCACTTTCTCTGCAGGTCTACTTTACATGTCAGCAACAGTGGGTATGCTAGCAGTTTGTTGCATCTTGCCCTTTTAAGGTGCGGGGATCTGACTCAAAATGTTCAGCTCACACGGGGACCATTTTCTGTCCCTGTGTCCATGTCATAAAAAAGTGTGAATACTTTTTACAGGCCTTTTACTGAAAATGTTTAGGGTGGATTAAGGAAAAATGATACTTTTTGGAACTTACGACTTCTTGAAGACAAGAGAAAATGTCCCCCCCCCCCAACAAAAAAAATAAAAGTAGAAATACTATAATTACAGTAATATTTTGTATTCTAGAAGTCATACTTTAAAATCACAATGTCCTGTGAGCATTTGGCTGAGACGTGTGATAAGTAATTTTCAGGAAGTGAATGCTTCCCTTAAAATCTACGAATGCTCCTGAGAATTTTAGATTTTTTTATCTATGTGGCGTATTTAGGTGCTAAAACAAGTGTGTGTTTAAACCTCTTGTTTTCTTGATTTGTGTGCCTTAATTTAGACCTAAAAGATCACATCTTGTTTTCTGTATTTAACGGCAAATATGATAAAAGAGCTAATAACTTTGCTTTGACAGTGTGTATTTAAGTGCCTTTACTTCGAGCTGCAATTTCTGCAGGATGAAATTGTTCAAAGCTATGCTTGGAATATTAAAAATTCATTAGCAAGTGTGGAAATAGCATAAACATGCAAGCATGAAGTGCAGTTAACACTTCCAGTGAAGGGGCTGTCCTGTCTCATTAGCATTCTTGATATGTAGTTGTGCTGTTGGTGGGGGTGTTGAACAGGAATGTCATTGTGCTGAGCCCCAGTGTTTGGGGACAAACACTACTGTGGAAGGAACGTGTGAAAAGGCCATAGTGTGATCAGTGAATGAGGAAGGCTGTGCGTTCCCTGTGCTTCAAGCAGGGAAGCTGTCATTCACAATCCTAGCACAGCTAAACAGAGGCCAAAGAGAAGATTGAAATACCTTTTTAAATGATATTAATGATTCTTAAACATTTCTGTCCTTTAGGCTCACATAGTAAACAATTAGTCCTGTCTGTCACTAAGTTCAGCAAGGCACAAAACATGGGTAAGGTGACACAAAGGGTAAGTGGTAGATCCAGTAAGAGATATTACCATAGCCATTTTGTATCTCTTACTCCCTGGGATAAAAAATAGCGACCATTCTGCATGGTAAACTAATTCTCGTTCTGAGAGACAGAAAGATGTAGTATTGAGCTCTTCATCTTTTTCCAACCCAATTACATAAATATTTTTGAATTATGTATTTTAGGTGTAGGCCAAGCAGTTTAAGAAAAAAGTTTTTAACAAACAAAAGAGAGAAATATTTGTGTTAAGTGGCACTGTATATTATATCTTTAAAAGAAGGTGTAATATGCCAAAAATATTTTAATAATGAAATCAGCAAGCATTTTTTCCTTTTTTAATCATCACAATTTTCCCACTAAAAATAGTGCCAGGGTTTTATGTCGCTGCAGACCCTATTCATCATAAATGAAGCATTAAAGGAAATATGCTTCATAATTTGAATACAAATTATTTTGCTAGATGCATTATTTCATTCTTTAAACAGTTTCACAATATTCATTTTCAGCATCCTTTGTCATATAATTTGATAAGGAGTCCTGCTTGAGCTCAGAGGTTACTTTGGGGTGTTGTTTTTAAACAAAATGTGCTTATTTGTGTCAAGAAAAAGTTAATACATTATTTGGCATTTTGTAACTCTTTGATTTACAGTTGCTGCACTTAAATACTAGTTTTTGTTAAACATGAATAGCAAATACTGCATAACTTTGTTTTTATTTTTAATCTCCGAGTGTCCATGGTCTAATACGTTACCCTTGGTATCGGATTTGTATAATAATAATAATAATAATTGAGTCTGATGGTGGCATATAGCATTATACTAGAGAGTGTGATTTTTACATTATAAAGAGTTATAGTTACATCTTTTTATGGAGTTTTGCATAATAACTGTATTATGCTGAGATATTTAACTTAAATTAAATGTAGCATTTAATTTTTCAAAACTTTGCGAAGATGATGGAGTTCTACAGAGTTTTGTGTGGTGAATTATTGCTTTAAAATAAACTTAGAAAGCGGCAAAAGATGTTGTTACCTGTAACAAAAAGATTCCAGTGAAATATATGTTGCAATTTATTACTGATTGTAAACTTCATAGTTTTGACTAATGTTTTTGAAAAATTGTCAGCACTTTAGACAAGCACAATATTGAAGTGCTGGTGTTATAATTTTTCTGTATACAGTAGAAATTTCGTAACAGGGCAACAACCTTTGGATCCCTGTGGTGTGGCCTGGGACAAAGAAGGCGGCTTTGCAGATTGATAAAAGAAACTTTTTTTTGTCAAAACAGTCAGACATACTAAACCTGTAACATAGATTCTTATTAAAATATCATTAAAATTCTTTTTTTTAAATTCTGAACTTGAAAATCCACTCACTTTCTTTTATAGGTTTTGATAAGTGATTTTTAGCATGTTAAGTTGTGTTATGGATTTGAGCCAAGTTCCTATATTTTCATGCAACCAAGCTGCATTCTAGTTACTAGAAGTATTTTAAGAACCTTACACTTGTGTCTTTTCCAAAGTGTCATGCCTTGAGCAGGCCTAACATCAGTTAAATGAAGTGAAAATTGCATTCTTGTCTTGATAGAGATGAAAATGGATTTCTGGTCATGAAATAGATGTAGTTGTCACTTTTTAAAAAAGGTGTCAGCAGTTTGCTTCAGCGACTAAGGTGCCAATTCAGTATGACAGTAAACTTGTGATCTGAGCAATCAATAAAATGCTTCAATAACTTCTGCTTCATTACACTTATAATAAGAAGCTATAGATCTGTGGCACATAAAATGTTGATAAAGACTATGTGTGGGGACTGACTGTACTAGTCTGCCTTAGAAACACAGCAAGTGCAATGTTGCCATCTAGAGTTTGTGCATAGGCAATTATTCTAAGAGGAAAAGTATGATAATGGTAAGCCTTGAAAGGGAAAACCCTGTTTATATGTTGTCAATGGTGCACATATATGTGGAACAGTTCCTCGCCGGGTCAGAAAATTGCTGAGATCATGGGGAAATCAAGCATCCCTTCTTTGAATAATGTGTGGCACATGCTTTCCCATCCGCATTTTAATGGCCTTGAAATTAGTTTCAGTATGAAGGTATTTTCACTGTCACATGCTGTGATGAAAATGTAAGATATAAAGATTTTATTTAACCATTAAACAATAACCTTCAACTATCACAGAGAAAAACTGGAGAAAAACTATCACAGTGCCAGCAATTTCATATAAGTGGTTCAGATTATGTCTAAATCTTCATTTTTTAAAATAAGTATTTTCCCTGGACATCTCCTAGTAGGGCTGGGAAAGACTTGTGTCTAAAACCATGGAGATTTGCTGCCGGTCCATGTAGACAATACTGAGTTAGATGGACCAATGATCTGACTATGTATAAATCAACTTCCTATGTTCCTAAGGAAACAGAAATACACTTCTAGGTTGATACCTAACTATAATGGTTGGCTTGTGCAGCTGACGTCTATTTGCACAAACAGGACTCCTGCTTCCTCTCCTCACCCTTGCAGCCCCCCCAAAAAACTTCAAGAAGGCAACCCTCTGGAACAGAGTGGTGGGCTGTTGCGGGGAGGGGGGAGAATGGGAAGTCATGTTGCTGGCACAACATTGGAGATCACTGTTTCTTTAAATATTTTAAGGGCATAAATGAGCCCTGTGGTAAACATATTTCAGCACAATGTCCATTTTTACTTTTGCAAAGAATGATGAGTCACTTGACTGAAGTATGTTGTGGAAAATGCTTAACTGTAGCAGCAGGCCTAAAAACACTTGATCATGTGTAAAAGCCCATTGAATTCTTATTAAAGTATGCAAAGGATCTGGGCTTTTGTTCCATTTAGACCCCTTCCTTGTTGAGAAAGAGTGTTGGTGCTGACCTTTAAGGCCCTAAACAGCCTCGGCCCAGTATACCTGAAGGAGCGTCTCCACCCTAATTGTTCTAGCTGGACACTGAGGTCCAGCGCCAAGGGCCTTCTGGCGGTTCCCTCACTGCGAGAAGCCAAGTTACAGGGAACCAGGCAGAGGGCCTTCTTGGTAGTGGCACCCTCCCTGTGGAATGCCCTCCCACCAGATGTCAAAGAGAACAACAAATACCAGACTTTTAGAAGACATCTGAAGGCAGCCCTGTTTAGGGAAGCTTTTAATGTTTGATGTATTACGGTATTTTAATATTTTGTTGGAAGCCGCCCAGAGTGGCTGGGGAAGCCCAGCCAGATGGGTGGGGTATAAATAATAAATCATCATCATCATCATCATCATCAGTGTCAGAGAGATCCCCTATTTGCTTGATTTCCCAGCTATCCTATTTAGTTTACAAGTGGGCTTATATATGCTAAGTATGGAAGCACAGGCAGGAGGGTGTTTTCAGAAGTGCTCAATTTAGCTAACTTCACCTAGTGGGTGTGGCAAGTCTCAAATGGAAGATGCCCCTTGTGGAGCGATAGTGGAGTTAGAGGACCTGACTGTAAAGATTTTAGCTGCCTTGAAGATTATGTACTACATCATCAATTGGGAAAGGAAGAAAAGTTGAATCACTGCACTAACAGATGCCTTCACAGTACCTGTGGGAGTGAAAAGAAACTCCTCAATAGCTAAAGTATGGATTTCATGTCATTCCTACCCCCCACCTGCAAAGTTTAATGTCATGTGATTCCTTAGCTCTGAACTTGCATTAGGTATGTATACAATGTTCCATTTCTCCTTCCTGGGTGTTTGTGAAAGGAAGTAGCTCCTGTGTTGCTGCTGCTGCTATTGTTAATAATAAATCATAAAAACACACCATTAAAACTACAATATAAAATACCATATATGATACAATATAACACATTAAATTAGGCATATGATTCCACTCCCTCGTGCTCTAAAGACCTATGAGAACAAATAGATCTTAAGGTGTTATCTGACAGAAAACAACAGGGGGCAGTCTGATCTCAATAGGGAGCAATGTTTTAGGTCTGAGGTGCCACTACTGAAAAGGCCAGGGCCCTGCTTCATGTAGTAACCCATGGGCTATATTCACTGAGACCAGTACTAGGAGAGCTTCTCCTGAGGATCTTAAAACCAGTGCTGGTTTGTACTGGGGAAGGAACTCCTTCAAGTACATGAGTTCTCAGCTATTTAGGGTTCTGTCCACTAGCACCTTGAAGGGCCCAATAGCTTACCGGCAGCAAGTATAGTGCTTTCAAGACCAGTGTTTATGTGAACTCATCTCAGTGTCCCAAACAACAATCTGGCAGCACCAGCTGCAGGGAAGCCCCACACAGAGTGCAATGCAGTAGTGCAATTGGGAGGTTATCAGTTCTCCCACTCAAAGGATGACTATAGCTGCTCCCATAATATGTCCCTGTTCTCTCAAGAGGAGTGCTACCCTGTCCACAGATGGTTGTCAGCCTAATTCTCTGACCCAAAACCTGCAACAATAGCCATCGTCGGAAAAAGTTAAGCAGCAGTAGGCATCACTTTATAATACAGAGACAGACAATACCGTATTGGCCTGAATATAAGCTGCACTCTCCCCCCCCCCCAATTCCAACTGTGAAAAGTTAAAGTGCGGATTATATTTGCGACCTTACGGTATGCAGCCAGAAACGCGGGTAAAACAGTGCCTGTACATAGTCCCCCATCCTCTCCCCCAAGGCCGGGAAGGGAGAGAGTGAGGAAGGGGGAGGGCCGCCGGCAATGCAGTGCGGCTCCCCCCGTCCAATATGCATCCAGGAGCAGCGAGGAAGGGAGCAATTTATAATCAGGTATCCGCCCCCCCCCCATTTTAAAGGTGTGGCTTATATTCGGGTGAGGCCTATATTCGGGCCAATACGGTATACAGTGGTACCTCAGGTTACATACGCTTCAGGTTACATACGCTTCAGGTTACAGACTCTGCTAACCCAGAAATAGTGCTTCCAGTTAAGAACTTTGCTTTAGGATGAGAACAGAAATCGTGCTCTGGCTGCGCGGCGGCAGCAGGAGGCCCCATTAACTAAAGTGGTGCTTCAGGTTAAGAACAGTTTCAGGTTAAGTATGGACCTCCGGAACGAATTAAGTACTTAACCTGAGGTACCATTGTATACTCTAGATAATACAGCTACTTAAAGAATAGTTAAAATGTGCTTTACCCTTTAATGAAGTGGCATGCACCGGTAATTTAATTGATTTTTAAGGAATGGAAGAGAGCTTTGTTTAAGGAAGTTCTTAGGAAGTTCATGGGATTTCTTTCTTCATTACATTTATAGCTCACCTTCCCTTCATGGAACTCAGGGTGGCGTACATCATTCTCTTCCTCCCCATTTTCTCCTCACAATAACCCTGTGAGGTAGGTTTGGCTGAAAGGGAGTGAGTGGCTCAGGGTCACCCAGCAAGTTTCATGGCTGAGTGGGGATCTTCCAGGTGCTAGTCCAGCACTCTAAGCGCCACATGATGCCGGCTCTTGTTGGTACCGCCTCAGATTTAAGTTATAGGTGTATATTATTAAATTTGTACATGAAAAGCATAGCGTTCACAATTTCAAACCCGCCTCTGTTTTTGAAAAGGTGACTGATAAAGAAATGTAATGCCCGCACACTGCTTTTACTATGAAACTACGTGAAATTCTGCTCAGATAATTTTCATTGGTTTTAATTTAACTCTCTTGAAAAGGCACCAACATACATTTAAAACTTTTTTCCCATTATATTGAAAATAGATTATTGCATCTGAGAGCCTTGAACGTAATTACAGAATTATTCTATTAAAGACTGTGAAAGTAAGACTTGACATATTTCCTTTAAATTACTCAACCACCTACAGGCACCATTGCCTCTGACTCTTTTGAATTTAGAATAAATTTTATAGTGTTAAAGTGGCAAAGTGAAAGAGTGTGCTTGATAGATTCCCTGAACAGCTTCAACACCCACAGGTATTATTTGTAAGAAAACAATCATGCCGTCTTCAGCTGGTTAGAGAGGGCAGAGCATTCCATCTTCACCTGACATCCTATCTGTTCTGTCGACATTGGGTGCCCCCTGCCTGCCCACTACTCCTCCCAAAACAATGCTCACAGGAAGAGACTTGTGTGAATGGACAAGAATATGAATGTCTTAGAGGGGGAAAAAGGGGGGGTGAACAGGATAGAAGCCACGTTGTTAAGGAGGTGGCAAAAGACAATAAGTAAAACTGTCTTGAGGATTGATTAGTATTTTGCACATTCTCTTCTAATTAATCAATGTTACCTTTGACTTGCATAGTACTTCTCAAGTATGATTATTTGGAGCTCTGCAAACAGATTGATTACAGGAAGGGAAGTGCCGAACCAAAAGGAGCTATGTCTTTTAGTTCCTTAGAAGTATCAAATTTTCCTAAGCAGACAGTTTTAATGAAAATTTCATTTCACCTTTTCATTTCACCTATTGGATACTTAATTAGGTTCTGTTTAATTAAATATATAATTCTATATTCCAGTTTTGGGGTTACTCCAAGATCCTATTTTGCTCCTGGATTCTCAGATGGTGGTGACTAGGAGTGTTTTAACTAAGCATAAGCTGGTTAACCAACGGCACCCATTTCTTGAGAAGGTGGATCTGCCATAGACACACCAGTGGAGCAGTTTTGGGGCCATCCTAACTGGGGGCCCCAGCCCAACCCTATGCATGTATGGGAAATATATCCCATTGTGTTAAATAGGGCTTACTTTCATGTATGCATAAGCAGGATTGTTGTCTAAGTTACATCAAAATTGAATTACTCTGTACAGTCTGGTTTTTTAAAAAGTCCTCTTAATTCAAAAAATTATCAGAGCTGGCTACTTGTCTTCTTGTTGATAATGAGATTTTAAAACATGAAGCAATGGTTTAATTTTAACTCCTGAGTGTCAATGGGAATGAGAAAGGTTAGGATGGCATTTACTGGTGGAGAGGAGTACTGGGGGGAGGAAATCACCTTTGGGGAACAGGGCTACAGCCTTGCATATCTCCCAGAGGGTCTGATTTTGGGGTCCTTTATGAGCAGCAGAGCTTCTGGTGCAGTACTGAATCTGCCACTTGCGCCCTGCTGATTGCTCTTCCTTTTTCAGGGTTACTATGAAGTGAACGCGGGGGACGCGGGTGGCACTGTGGGTAAAACCTCAGCGCCTAGGGCTTGCCGATCGCATGGTTGGCAGTTCGAATCCCCGCGGCGGGGTGAGCTCCCGTCTTTCGGTCCCAGCCCCTGCCCACCTAGCAGTTCAAAAGCACCCTTAAGTGCAAGTAGATAAATAGGTACTGCTTTATATCGGGAAGGTAAACAGTGTTTCCATGTGCTGTGCTGGTGCAGGCTCGCCAGAGCAGCTTCGTCACGCTGGCCACGTGACCCGGAAGTGTCTCCGGACAGCGCTAGCCCCCGGCCTCTTAAGTGAGATGGGCACACAACCCTAGAGTCGGACACGACTGGCCCGTACGGGCAGGGGTACCTTTACCTTTTTATGAAGTGAAAGTCAGATTTACTTATGTCAGAAACTGGTGACTTTCGTATCCTTAATCTTCTATATTTCTAGGACATCTGTGGGGAATTTCTAGCCCATATTCCAAATTTCACCCAGCACAGGTCCCAATTCAACTTGGGAGGCTACAGCTGTGCCCAAACCATGACCAGCTTGGGGGCCGGTAAAGATCCCTGCAGAAAGCAGGGCTGAATTTAATTAACCCTACTAGATTGACTGCATGACTCAGTACCCCTCGGGGAAAAGGTTCATGTGGCCAGTACCTGCAGAAAATAGTTTTGCCTGCTGTATGCTCACTGCTTTGTGTAGGGCTGGCGGAGCCCCTTGTGCTGTGATTCACAAGTACCTGACAACCGGCTGGCTTTCAGGTGCTTGGGAAGCACTGCACAAGGGAAATTGAAAGGAGAAAGCAGATTTTACTGTATTGTGGAGAAGTTGTTAATATGAATTTCCACTATCTTCTTCTGAGAGACTCATGAGGTTTTGGAATTTAAGGTTTTAGGATCCATTGATTCTATGAGATTTTTATTGTATTTACTGGCTTTTATCTCTGCTGCCATTTCTTTCTATGCTGTATTGATGCATTTATTGTCTTTGCATTGTATTTTAATTTTTGATCCTGATAATAATAATAATAATAATAATAATAATAATAATAATAATAATAATTTATTATTTATACCCTGCCCATTATTTATACCCCAGCCACTCTGGGCGGCACCTGGAATACCTTGGCACTGTGGGAAAATAAATAAATACATTCCAGAATATAAGAAATAGCATATTCTAATACATGGGAGTCAAACACTCAAATTGGTAAGGTACTCAGATAGTTTTCAGAGTAGCTAAACATAGTGCTTCAGGTAAGTGCAGAATTCTCATCCCCACGGCTTCTCTATTTTCCCAGCTGTTCCTTCTACTTCTGTATTCTACAGCTTTGTATATTCATTGCCTTTCCTATACGATCCTTTGTTTTCATGCATGATTTCCTCAAGTACTAACTGCTTAAGCCCCTTCATTCTGAATAAAAGCCTATGCTTCTTTGTAGGGCCAAGAATGCTGTGCTCAGAAATGTTGAACATAAGCAATAAGAACAATGTAACTGTTGCCATTTTCTAAAACTATCCAATCACTGAACGTCACTTTTTGATCCTTCATTTGCATACAAACTATCCAATCACTGAACGTCACTTTTCAATCCTTCATTTGCATAACTATCTACAGTATCCCCCTGCTGGCCCAGGGTGAGAACTTCAGTACATAACAGAATCTTTGCCATGCCTGCTGAGATTTTCAATATGTTTCATTTCCAAATGTGCTGCCATGCCACTAGTTATTCATATTTAGCTTTTGTACCCAAATACCTTTAAATAAAGGGACGCGGGTGGTACTGTGGGTTAAACCACAAAGCCGTCGAATCCCTGCGACGGGGTGAGCTCCCGTTGCTCGGTCCCAGCTCCTGCTAACCTAGCAGTTCAAAAGCACGCCAAAGTGCAAGTAGATAAATAGGTACCGCTCTGGCGGGAAGGTAAACGGCGTTTCCGTGCGCTGCTCTGCTTCGCCAGAAGCAGCTTAGTCATGCTGGCCACATGACCCGGAAGCTGTACGCCAGCTCCCTCAGCCAATAAAGTGAGATGAGCGCCGCAACCCCAGAGTCGTTCACGACTGGGCCTAATGGTCAGGGGTCCCTATACCTTTACCTTTAAATAAAAGAACATGCTTTAACACCAGCCCAGCCCCTGCCACCAGAGCTACCCCACCCCACTGGAGCAAAGCAGGGCTGCAGGGAGCCACCTGCCCATGCAGTGGGGAGCCCTGCCGGCTGACACAGCCCTTGGCAGGCAGAGAGGAGCACTGGGCCAGGCTGCATTGGGGGTGCCTGTGTAGGCGCACACCTCATTTGTGCCACTTCAAAAGTTTTGCACCTGGGGCCATGGTCCCCCCTGGTACCCCCCCCCCCATGGTGCACCCCTGGGTGGCCCAGAAGAGGGCATTCTCTGTGGCAGCTTCTAGTTATGGTATTCCCAGGCCCCTTCACCATAAAGCTTTCTGTGAATGCTGAAGACCCACCTCTTTACCCTGGTCTTTGATGCTTGAGATGTGTAATTTCAAGACTCATCCTATTACTGCGACTGTATTTTTTTTAACTGCTTTTAATTCTTTAAATAATTGTAACCTGCCCTGGGACCTGCTGGTGAAGGGCAAGTAATACAGTGGTACCTCGGGTTACATACGCTTCAGGTTACATATGCTTCAGGTTACAGACTCCGCTAACCCAGAAATAGTACCTCAGGTTAAGAACTTTGCTTCAGGATAAGAACAGAAATCGTGCTCCGGCAGCGTGGCAGCAGCAGGAGGCTCCATTAGCTAAAGTGGTACCTCAGGTTAAGGACAGTTTCAGGTTAAGAACGGACCTCCAGAATGAATTAAGTACTTAACCCAAGGTACCACTGTACTGTAAATATGATGGTGATGGTGATGATGATATTCACAATACTAGAGCCTAGACTCATTCAGAGAAGCTGATTGCTGAGAGATTCAGGGCAGACAAAAAGGAAATAGTTTATGCACTGTCTGAAGAACTAAGGAATTAGTTTTCTCAGCATGAGGCAGTGGCCACCAACAGACAGCTTTAGAAGCACCTTAGTCAAATTCACAGAGGATATGCCTATCAGTGGGTACAAATCATTCATTATCATCACATTTAACCCTAGGATGAGGCATCATGTCTCTAAAAAGCCGCAATAGTATAAGAAGGTCATTATCCTCATATCCTGTTTTGAGCTTTCCTTAGGCATTTTGTTGGCACCCAGATGCTAAAACTACACAGGCCTTGATCTGATCCAGTGAGGCACTTCTTATTGAAAGGTCTGGATGACTTCCTGGTCAGTCGTCACATGGGGTGAAAGCATTGAATGTGTTTCAATCCCATGGTCTCCTTCATTGGCCAGTATTCATAAGTATATTAGCTGTTCTAGAATGGAACTGATATTTTGGGCTTGTTTGCACAGTTTCCTTAATGGCCTGATGGTTACATATTATTTTCAGGATCAGGGACTCTTCTTAGGGGGCACTCGGAAATATCTCCAGGTGACCCTGATTTTTCATTTTTGTCAGACTTGGAAACTAGGAAGCCAAGGTTCACCCTTAGGGTTTAAACTTGCAGTTACCATCACCCCATTCATTCCTTTACATCCAGGCTGATGTAAAACCCTAGGTATTCCTAGGATTCTACATGAAGTTAAGACTTTGCTCCCCACAGGACTGTGATCAAGTCATCTTATCTGTCATTTTATTAACATAGCCCTAGAATCAAGATAGTATACTCTGTTTTTGAATAGGCCAGTCATGTATTGTTCACCTTATGAATGTGTTTTCAAGAACTTTATTTTCCTGTGATGCTATCACCCCATATGAGCAAGGGCTAAACCAGGGGTCAGCAACCTTTTTCAGCTGTGGGCCGGTCCACCGTCCCTCAGACCATCTGATGGGCTGGACTATATTTTGGAAAAAAAATAAATGAACGAATTCCTTTGCTCCACAAATAACCCAGAGATGCATTTTAAATAAAAGGATGCATTCTACTCTTGTGAAAACACACTGATTGCCGGACCGTCTGCGGGCCGGATTGAGAAGGCAATTGGGCTGCAGTCTGCCTACCTGTGGGCTAAACCATTCTCTCTCTCACCCCCTAGCCTGCAGTCCTAAAAAAGTGGATTCCTTAGTATTTCAAGCAATCCATTGAGATCATTGCCGAGAGTACAGAATGAAAACATAAATGGTGAAACATTCATAAAAATACAGAGCTTTGTTGCAAGTCATATCTGATTTCATTATTATGATTTGCAGTAGGGTAGTAAATGTTCTGAAGTGTTTTCAAAGTGCAAATGTTTGATTAATATGAGGCTTTGCTCCTGTTAGTTTTTGCAGATTTTGTATTAGCATACTCCTCTAGGTGTGTTAGTATGTCTGTTAGAACTGTTTTATGACGTAATTAAATTCAGATTACCATTCTTTCATTTAAAATAACTATTGAAATATAGAAATTGCTGATAAAACAAAGGCAATGTGTGCCAGATACAACTGATACTTTCTACTGAATGTGAAGCCACTCTTTTCACATTTTGAACAAATTTTACTTTATTATTTTAACTCTTTCAGACTTACCATACGATTGATCACTTCTAGAAACATAAAATCTTCTGGAGTTAACTGCTTTTAGAAACAAAATTACAGTATAGTTTCTTATGCCATAAAAATCCCACAATTTAGCCCCAGCAGATTAATGTAAATGCCACTGGAGTGTGGACAATGGGGAAAGAGAATCCATTGTCATGAAAAATAACAATCAAAATGGTGTTTCCCATGGGATAAGTACAGTGGTACCTCAGGGTTACATACGCTTCAGGTTACATACGCTTCAGGTTACAGACTCTGCTAACCCAGAAATATTACCTCGGGTTAAGAACTTTGCTTCAGGATGAGAACAGAAATCGTGCAGTGGCGGTGCAGCGGCAGCAGGAGACCCCATTAGCTAAAGTGGTGCTTCAGGTTAAGAACAGACCTCCAGAACGAATTAAGTTCTTAACCCGAGGTACCACTGTATTTACATTTCTTACATAAGTTCCATATTTGTGGAAATTCCCTATAAACAGATGAATATAAAAAATGGGCTGTTTTAAATCGTGTGAATTTCTCAGTTCTAGTAATCAGATATTCAATGTGAAAAATTGTTTTAATGTATAAATGAGAGTGCTGTTGTGCTTCTTGTAACTGACAAGCACCATATGAAATCAATGAACACCCTGAGCACTTGTATTTTGTTGGTTTTTTAAAGTGCTCATGTTCTCACAGTGTGGATTCATATGTTCTTTTGTTTCTTTACATTTGATGTAATATTTTATTATAAATAATAGATATGCGGAATCCATGTAATCTCCAGATGTTGTTGGACCACAACTCCCAACATTCCTGCCCATTGGTTGTGCTGACTGGGACTGCTGAGAGTTCAACAACCTCTGAAGGGAAGACAAATACCTAATCTCTAATAATGTTGCATTAATGCAGTATATATAGAATGTAATTTAAAATGTGCATAGTGGGCAGTCTGAGCCACTGTTTTACATGTACCCCTTTGCATTGCCCAGCAATACACTTGTTTGGGGTTTGATCATTTGAATTTTTCAGGGCTTTTAATCCTTCCTAGGATGGCAGGGAGAGAGGGGAGGAATGACCCAGTTCTTCAAGGCTCTCCAACCAACCCAGCCTGTTGAGATGTTTGTGGAAAAGAGCCTTCTGGGTTTGAAATGGTCAGCTTCCCACAACAGCAGCTCTAATGTGTCTTTCATTTCTTCTCCGGAAGGCCAGTCATAACATGGAGAATCTCTGCAAAGTATTTTTTTTTTAAAAAAAAACCCAACACCCTGGTATACCCACTATGCCCCACCCCCGTTATTGAGTGCACATTGGCACCCAATGTGCACATCAATTGGACACACACAAAATGGTTGCCACCTGTATCTGTTCTAGGACCTTTCCTTGTATCTATGTCAGGATACTACCATGTAGTTATTATATGTTGTCATGGAACATATGAGTCAACACAAATATAGAGAGTTTTCTAACTGCTTTGAAAAAAGCAACAAACAATATTGATTGATAAAAGTAACTTCATAAACCACTGAAATTCCGATTGAATGAAAACCCTTAGATCATTAAATTGTTTTTTTTTCATTTAAGCATATGCTTCTGTTTCTAATAAACTCTAAATCATGCAAATGTGGAATGCCAGCTTAAGTCAGCAGACAACATCTTTGTGCCACGTAATTTTGCAAGCACTCATTTTTTAAAGCAACTACTTTAAGTAGCATACATACATTTCTGTTTTGTAAACTATAATTTTCCTATGGCCAATTTGTTACATTATCTTTTAAAATGACATTAAATTAGACCTCAGTTACCTGCTTCCTGTCACTTTATATTATTTTGCACTTATTTATGAATCTGTGAGAGAAATCAAAGCCCATATGATTCTGCATAATTCCTAAGTGATGGCTCCATCAGGAATTGTCTTCCGCTAGTATTTAAGTGTCTCTTGTAACTAGAGTAATTAGCCTTTTATTATTATGGTCATTATCCTCCATCTTTTTACGATAACTTTTATCATGTACTAGTAAATAACAAATTTCAACTGTCACATGACTTAGTCTGATAAACAGTTACCAGTCTAATACCAGTCTATTTAGTAATACATTTTATTGTGGCATTAAATTATTCAATAAATTAAACTGCTTGTTTAAATTAAAGTATGCTTGATTAAATTTAAATAAATGTACTTATTACTAATACTTCAACATAGCTGCATCTTTGAAATACTGAAGGAACTTTAAAGAGGGAATAACTTACAGTTTAATGAACCAAGGTTCATGGGCGTAGCCAGGGGGTTTTTGGGGAAGGGGGAGAACCTCAGATTTCTATTGATTTAGGGGGGCAGCTGCCCCTCTGTCCCCCCTTGGCTGTGTCCATGCCAAGGTTACCACTCACTGGAAGAAGGAAAGGCCATGTTCATTTTGTTTTTCATTCCCCATTATAGTCAGTCACCAGAACAAATGTAGCTTTTAAAAATGTGCCTTCAACTTGCATACGCACCAATTAAAATTGCCCCCACCTATTAATGAATCTGTTATAGATTAAGACTTGCATACCTATTACATTGAACATTGAAACATGGGTACTGAAAGGCAGTCTCTAAAGCTTTATATAAATAAATAAATACATACATTTTCCAGTTGACTACAACAAATCTATCAGCCATGCAAACCTCTGAATCTATAAATTGCATTCCTAATTTTGTCATTTCTCTGACCAGCCTTCAACGAATTCCTATGAAAGGATGCTTTCATTACTGATATGCGTGTGGGTAAAATAATGTGTCATTACATATTGTGTGGGCTGAAATGTGGGAAAGCATTGTGTGGAAAGCTTCCACGTTCCTCCTCAAAGCTCCTGGGCTTTCCTTCATATTGCAGCTCCCTTGACACTTTGGAAATTCTGGGGTCGTCCAGAGCAGCCTCTGATACATCATAAATGGCTTCTGAAGGAAGAGGAAGGCCTGGGCACATACATGGAGCTCTTATGATACTTCCCTGGCTATAATTATAGAGCATAATAATTTTTGGCATGCCATTAAATGTTCTAACTAGAATGCATGTTTCATAAAAATGAAAACAATGCAGGCTTTACAAAGCAATGGTAGGAGATACTCCCACCAGCTGTAGAAGGGAAGGCAACTTTTGCTGATTTCTCCCTTTCCACGGTTGCTCTTTACACCCTTTGAAAGTTTTGCTCTGGAACAATGTGGGGAGGGGGAAATCAACAAAAATACCTCCTCCATCCTTCTGCCAATGCAATAGTTCTGCTTTATCAAAACCATTCCGTAGGTGGAAGAAACCCTTCCATTTGTGGACAACTACGTTTGGCTCCATTGTCGGCAAGGTGACCTTGCCAACAAAGGTCTGCATAGTTAAAGCTATGATTTTCCCAGTAGTGATGTATGGAGGTGAGAGCTGGACCATAAAGAAGGCTGATTGCCGAAGAATGGATGCTTTTGAATTATGGTGCTGGAGGAGACTCTTGAGAGTCCCATGAACTGCAAGAAGATCAAACCTATCCATTCTGAAGGAAATCAGCCCTGAGTGCTCACTGGAAGGACAGATCCTGAAGCTGAGGCTCCAATACTTTGGACACCTCATGAGAAGAGAAGACTCCCTGGAAAAGACCCTGATGTTGGGAAAGATGGAGGGCACAAGGAGAAGGGGACGACAGAGGACGAGATGGTTGGACAGTGTTCTCGAAGCTACTAACATGAGTTTGACCAAACTGCAGGAGGCAATGGAAGACAGGAGTGCCTGGTATGCTCTGGGCCATAGGGTCACGAAGAGTTGGACATGACTAAATGACTAAACAATAACAAGGTTGGATTCAACTCTCATTTGTTCATATGATAACTATGTCATCCCCAGTACACAAAACCCTCTGAGCAGAGGTGAAGCAACCTGCTCCAGTACCTGGAACGGCACTTATCCCAGGGGGTGTGGCACGTGTCCCAGGGCGTGATGTGCATCCGGGGGGGGGTGTCACGTGTCCTGGGAGGCGCCGCCGATTGGGAGTCGGCATTTCATATAAAAAAAACCCTTTGGAATGGCACCCATGGTGGGCCGCCCCCCTGCCCCCACCTTGGAACACCCCTGACTCTGAGCCCAACAAACAGCACTTATTCCTTTAATTGTGAGTGAAAGGAAAGTATGTCTCCCCCTGAGAACTCATTGGAGGAAACAATTGTCTATGACTGGATTCTTTATGGACATATTGTAAAGGAGAAAGTGATTCCATTTCACTTGGATGTGTCTCCTTGTGAGATGGGGTAGGTAGTTTAATTTATGAGCAGATCCATACCTTAATCCATCCTAGGAGTCCAGAATGCTCTGGCCTAAACACAGCTTAGTCCAACCCAGGATTCAGGGAATTCTGGAAGCAAGAACTCCAGTCTGTATGTGAGGAAGGAAAGTAGACTATAATCATAGAATCATAGAATCATAGAGTTGGAAGAGACCACAAGGGCCATCGAGTCCAACCCCCTGCCAAGCAGGAAACGCCATCAGAGTACGCCTGACATATGGTCGTCAAGCCTCTGCTTAAAGACCTCCAAAGAAGGAGACTCCACCACACTCCTTGGCAGCAAATTCCACTGTCGAACAGCTCTCACTGTCAGAAAGTTCCTCCCAATGTTTAGGTGGAATCTTTTTTCTTGTAGTTTGGAACCATTGCTCTGTGTCCGCTTCTCTGGAGCAGCAGAAAACAACCTTTCTCCCTCCTCTATGTGGCATCCTTTTATATATTTGAACATGGCTATCATATCACCCCTTAACCTCCTCTTCTCCAGGCTAAACATGCCCAGCTCCTTTAGCCGTTCCTCATAAGGCATCATTTCCAGGCCTTTGACCATTTTGGTTGCCCTCCTCTGGACACGTTCCAGTTTGTCAGTGTCCTTCTTGAACTGTGGTGCCCAGAACTGGACACAGTACTCCAGGTGAGGTCTGACCAGAGCAGAATACAGTGGCACTATTACTTCCCTTGATCTAGATGCTATACTCCTATTGATGCAGCCCAGAATTGCATTGGCTTTTTTAGCTGCCGCGTCACACTGTTGGCTCATGTCAAGTTTGTGGTCAACCAAGACTCCTAGATCCTTTTCACATGTACTGCTCTCAAGCCAGGTGTCACCCATCTTGTATTTGTGCCTCTCATTTTTTTTTGCCCAAGTGCAATACTTTACATTTCTCCCTGTTAAAATTCATCTTGTTTGTTTTGGCCCAGTTCTCTAATCTGTCAAGGTCGTTTTGAAGTGTGATCCTGTCCTCTGGGGTGTTAGCCATCCCTCCCAGTTTGGTGTCATCTGCAAATTTGATCAGGATGCCCTTGAGTCCATCATCCAAGTCGTTGATAAAGATGCTGAATAAGACCGGGCCCAAGACAGAACCCTGTGGCACCCCACTAGTCACTCTTCTCCAGGATGAAGAGGAACCATTGATGAGCACCCTTTGGGTTCGGTCAGTCAGCCAGTTACAAATCCACTGAGTGATAGCATAGTCAAGTCCGCATTTTACCAGCTTCTTTACAAGAATATCATGGGGCACCTTGTCAAATGCCTTGCTGAAATCAAGGTAGACTACATCCACTGCGTTCCCTTCATCTACCAGACTTGTAATTCTGTCAAAAAACGAGATCAGGTTAGTCTGACATGACTTATTTTTCAGAAATCCATGCTGACTATTGGTGATCACAGCATTCCTTTCTAGGTGCTCACAGACTGTTTGCTTAATGATCTGCTCCAGAATCTTCCCTGGTATTGATGTCAGACTGACTGGGCGGTAATTATTTGGGTCCTCTCTTTCCCCCTTTTTGAAAATAGGGACAACATTTGCCCTCCTCCAGTCTGCCGGGACTTCGCCTGTTCTCCAGGAATTCTCAAAGATGAGTGCCAGTGGTTCTGAGATCACATCTGCCAGTTCTTTTAATACTCTTGGATGCAGTTCATCTGGCCCTGGAGACTTGAATACATCTAAACTAGCCAAGTATTCTTGTACTATCTCCTTAGTTATTCTGGGCTGTGCTTCCTCTGCTGAATCATTTGCTCCAAATTCTTCAGGTCGGGCATTGTTTTCTTTATCGGAGAAGACTGAGGCAAAGAAGGCATTGAGGAATTCAGCCCTTTCGGTATCCCCTGTTTGCATTTCACCATCTTCTCCTCTGAGCGACCCCACGGTTTCTTTGTTCTTCCTTTTGCTACGAACATACCCATAAAAGCCTTTTTTGTTGCTTTTAACCTCTCTAGCAAGCCTGAGTTCATTCTGTGCTTTAGCTTTTCTGACTTTGTGTCTACACGTGCTGGCTATTTGTTTGAATTCCTCTTTGGTGGTTTCCCCCCTTTTCCATTTTTTGTACACATCCTTTTTTAATCTTAACTCATTTAAAAGTTCTTTAGATAGCCACCCTGGCTTCTTTAGGCACCTTCCATGTTTCCGTCTCATTGGTATTGCCTGAAGTTGTGCTTGTACTATCTCTCTCTTAACAAACTCCCAGCCATCATGAACTCCCTTTCCTTTTAGTCTTACTGTCCATGGGATCTCACCCAGCACTTCCCTAAGTTTTATGAAGTCGGCTTTCTTAAAGTCAAGAAATTGAGTCCTAGTATGCTTGGCTGCTCCTTTCCGCTGTATAGTAAACTTCAGAAGAGCATGATCACTCGCGCCTAATGATCCTTCCACTTCTACCCCACTAACCAGGTCATCAACATTGGTTAGGACCAGATCTAAAATGGCTGTTCCTCTTGTTGCTTCTCCCACTTTCTGGACAATGAAGTTGCCTGCAAGGCCAGTGAGGAATCTGTTTGACCTTATGCTCTTGGCTGAGTTTGACATCCAGCAAATATCCGGGTAATTGAAGTCCCCCATTACTACTATCTCCCTTCCTTTTGCATGCTTGGCCATCTGTTCCAGGAAGGCATCATCTATGTCCTCCGTTTGGCTTGGGGATCTATAGTAAACTCCCACAATGAGGTCCCTGTTATTCTTCTCTCCCTTAATTTTGACCCAAATGCTCTCACTTTGGCTTTGAGGTTCTAAATCTTGGATCTCTTCACAGGTATACACATCCCTGACATATAATGCCACTCCTCCTCCTTTCTTGTCTGGTCTGTTTCTCTGAAATAGATTGTATCCCTCCATTATTACAAAAATAAAGCTTTTAATAAAGCTTTTATAATAAAGCTTTTAATTTAGCAAACATAATTGCCATCTACGTTCTGTGCCCCAGGCCTCAAAACTCAACAGGTAGGCTTTGTTGGCAATGGGCTGTTGGCAAAGGGAGGAGGAAGTCAGTACCAATGCAGCTTATCTCATGTCCATAGTTGTCAATGTTATGTAATAAAAGCCATCAGGTAACATCTTCCTAGACTGCAGTATTCTATTTCTTCAAAAATCAGTTTCTATTCAAGAAAGGGCCTTCTCAGTATCTGTGCCCAAACTGGAACTCCCTACTGCGGGTGGTTCATTTGCAGATGACTTTCCTTTTCTAGTCAGAATATTTAAAACAGCCATTTGGACATTGAACTGATTTGTTTCCATCAACTTCTCTATTTTCTTAATATTTGCAACTGGCTTTAATTTTTAGTTTTATTCTTGTATAATGGCATACAACATATTGTATCAATATGTTATAAAGTTCCCTGTGATTGATGTGTCATGGAGGATGATATGAATATTCCACACAACTTCTTTTTGGTGGCAAAAAGCTGGGTTAGAAGGCAGTGAAGGTCCTGTTGTGAGTGCCTGGAGGCGGTTGGAGGATGGATGGCAGCTATCAGATTGAGGTTGAATCCTGACAAGACAGAAGTTCTGTTTTGGGGGGACAGGGAGTGGGTGGGTGTGGGGGATTCCCTGATCCTGAATGGGGTAACTGTGCCCCTGAAGGACCAGGTGCGCAGCCTGGGTGTCATTTTGGACTCACAGCTGTCCATGGAGGCGCAGGTTAACTCTGTGTCCAGGGCAGCTGTCTACCAGCTCCACCTGGTACGCAGGCTAAGACCCTACCTGCCCGCGGACTGTCTCACCAGAGTGGTGCAAGCTCTAGTTATCTCCCGCTTGGACTACTGCCATGCGCTCTACGTGGGGCTATCTTTGAAGGTGACCCGGAAACTGCAATTAATCCAGAATGCGGCAGCTAGACTGGTGATTGGTAGTGGCCGCCGGGACCACATAACACTGGTTCTGAGAGATTTGCATAGGCTCCCAGTACGTTTCCGAGCATGATTCAAAGTGTTGGTGCTGACCTTTAAAGCCCTAAACGGCCTCGGTCCTGTATACCTGAAGGAGCGTCTCCACCCCCAGCGTTCAGCTCGGACACTGAGATCCAGCGCCGAGGGCCTTCTGGCGGTTCCCTCATTGCGAGAAGTGAGGCTACAGGGAACCAGACAGAGGGCCTTCTCAGTAGTGGCGCCCACCCTGTGGAACGCCCTCCCATCAGATGTCAAAGAGATAAACAGCTATCTGACATTCAGAAGACATCTGAAGGCAGCCCTGTTCAGGGAAGATTTTAATATGTAACGCTGTATTGTTTTTAACACTTGATTGGGAGCCGCCCAGAGTGGCTGGGGAAACTCAGCCAGATGGGCGGGGTATAAATAAATTATTATTATTATTATTATTATTATGTTATTATTATTATTCCATTTATGCTGGAAGAAGAAGCAAGGGTGGCAATTTTAGCTGGTTCCTCCTTTCCCCTGTAGCCTGCTGTGCCACCTGAAAAGCTGCTTGAGAGATGGGGGGCTCTCCAGAACTATATGGAAGATGGTGGTAGGGCTACAGGAGGTGTGGGATGTGATACATAAGTAGCATTCAAGTACAACATTCCTTGTTTTCCTAAAGTGTCCATGCGGGGGAATGTTTGGTCCAGTCAGTCGAAAACTTCCTGTTTCCTTCTGACTGGGACGTACTTCTTTTTGTTGAATGGTTTCTTTAAATGTAAAGGTTCATCATTGTTCCACCTAATGTGTATGTCTTTAAGGGGCCAGAGCAAGATAACGAGACCCAGCTTTACAGCTGTGAAACATAGCAGGTGCTGCTGAGTTGCATTGATTAAAGGTGTGTCAGCATTTGCATGTAGTATATAAGGAGCAGCACCTAGCTCCCCCATTACCCTGGGGGTTGGGTTGGTGGTTGGGTCTGGTTTGTTGTTAATGTATTTAGTGTATAAGGAGTTTTTGTTTTCTTGTAATTAAAACCTTGTTTAAGTTATTTTTGAGTCCCTTTCTTTTTAATGCATGATCTCCCCAGCAAGCTCTCTGCAGCGCTACCATACTGCAAATAGCCAACATCTTTGGTTATGGGCCCAGCTGCTGAGTGGATGACTGCATATTTTTGGACTCTGAGAAAGGTTTGAAAACTCCTTCTCCTGTTAGTGTAGTTTTTGTGGGTCTGGAAGATTTCCAGAATGGTTGACCGGGTTCCTGAAGCTGAGAAGGCTCTGGTCTTCCCACAGCTAACAGATGAGAACTATAGTTTATGGTCTTTTCGGGTGGAGGCGCTTTTGACCTCTAGGGAAGTATGGACCTATGTAACTGAAGACCCTCCTGACCCTGTAACTAATGCTTGGTCAAAAGGAGATGCGAAAGCCAGGGCGATAATTAATTTGGCAGTCAGCGACCAGCAAGTAGTCTATATAAGGAATAAGAAAACTGCCAAAGAAATGTGGGACAGTCTTGCAGCAGTGCATGTTAGAAAAGAGTCAGCGTCTGCATTGACGTTTTTCAAGCAGCTGTTCCAGACGAAGTTGCAGCCTGGTGGTGATTTGGCAGCACACTTGAGACGTCTGGAGGCAATACGCAGCGAATTAATTCGAAGGGACATGGACATACCTGATATTCAGTATGTTTTTATAATTCTTTGTTCCCTTAACAAGGACTTTGATGGTGTAGCTAGCCAGATATCTGCCGTCCCACCAGCACAATTAACTTTGGAAGGGGTAACAGCAAGATTAATGGGCGAGTTGGATAGAAGGGAGGCTTGTGCCATAAGCACTCCTATTTCCAGAAGTAATGAGGAACGCCATATGCAAACTTGTGGTGATGCGACTGCATTTAAAGCTGCAAAGCGTTGTTGGTTCTGCAATAAGCAAGGACATTTTGCAAAGGACTGCAGAGCCAAAAGAAAGCAAAGTACTCCCAAGCCTGTTTCTGCTCGTCAGTCACAGGTGTCATCTCAGCAGCCAACATCGCACCGTAAAGACAGAAACGAGCCGCGAGCTTTTCACGCTCGGACTGCAGATCATAAAAGAATTAAAGGTGCCAAGTGGAATTCTTTTATTGTGGACTCAGGAGCTTCTCACCACGTTTGCAACAATCGAAGCTTGTTTATTTCTTTCGAAGAGGAAATTGGTAATGTACATTTAGCCAATTCACAAGTCTTGCAGTCACTTGGCAGAGGTACTGTTAAACTTGACTCTTTAAACATTACAATAGCGAACTGCATTTACTGCCCATCAGTGGACAATTTATTATCAGTAAGGTGTTTTGCTCGTCAAGGCATAAGTGTGCGTTTCTTAAATTCAATGTGCGAGTTTTTTGAGGGGAACAAACGTCTATTGTATGCCCGGGACTCTGATGGTTTATATAGACTGTATTTTCGCACCTACTCCCAATTGCCTATAAATTGCAGAGCAGCACAGTCAAGCCAGGGGTTGAGGAATGCAAGGCCTCATTCCGGGTGTCTCCACGAGGCGCACAGAATTCTGGGACACTTGAATTTTGCTGATGTAATTAGGACGAAGAATATTGTTAATGGCCTCAACTTAAAGCCATGTAAATTCTTTATGCAATGTTTATCCTGTTGCAAGAATAAGATTAAGGTTGCACGCAAGGGTAGGTGCTCAGATAGGAAAGTAACTGAGCCATTTGAGCGTGTACATTGTGATTTAGTTGGGCCACTCCCACCATCATTAGGAGGTTCTAAGTACTGGCTTACCCTGATAGACCAGTATAGTAGATACTGTTGGACTTATGCAATAGCTGAAAAGTCACAAGCATTTGAGAAGTACAAAGTTTTTTGCAACTGGGTAAAAACGCACTTTAACAAACCAATTAAGAACCTGTTTTCTGACCGGGGCGGGGAATTTGTTTCTGAGGATTTTGAGAAATTCCTGGAAGCGCAGGGGACTACTCATGAGTTATCTTGCCCCCGAAGTCCCTGGCAAAATGGGCTTGTTGAAGTTGTGCAGCGTGACCTGCAGGCAGGGGTTAAAACGTATCTGCACGATGCTAATCTGCCCAAAGACTTTTGGGCTGAAGCGCTTAATGCATTTTGTTATGTTAGAAATCGCAGTTATCATTCTGGTTTAGATGTCACCCCCTATGAGAAGCTGTTTAAAAAACGCCCTAATCTGAAATACCTACGCATTTGGGGTTCAGATGTAATTATGCATTATCCCGCTAAGCAGAAATTGGGTGAGCGTAGTGTCCAGGGTAAATTAATGGGCTACCAGCAGGGGGCGTACAGAATTTACATACCAGCAACTGGCAAATTTCATATTACCAGAAGCATGATACAAACTGTAAATTGGAATGGAGTTGCTGTTTTCCAAGATACTGATGGTATAGATAATACTGAGGAAGAAGAGGAAGAAGCAGCAGCAGCAGCAGGGAATAATGGTGCTTCTGAATTAATGGAAAAAGACAAAAAGCCTGTTGAATCTGATAATTTGTTTGATGATTTAAAGTCACAGGCACCCAAGGATAGGTTAGATTCTCTTGAGTTTTCTGATCGTGAGCTTAGCCTACAGGCACCTCTTCAGTCCGACAATGATGATTTACAACCTGAAACTAGTAGTTCACTTAGTCCCATTAAGTCTGAGGAGTCTGACTCCCCTTCTGGACTAAGACGTTCAGATAGAAAGAGGCAGAAGCCACAACGATTTGCAGATGAACATTTTAATACTGTGTATGCCAATAAGGTGGTTTTTGAGCCAAAAAGCTACAGTGACGTTCAGAATTTACCTAAGCACCAAGCTGCAAATTGGTATAAAGCTATGAACTCTGAGATAGCTTCTTTAAAAGAGCATAACACTTGGTCTCTTGTACCACAAACCCCAGATATGAGACTTATTGATTCAAAATGGGTTTATAGAGTTAAAATGAATGACAAAAATGAAGTTGTAAGGTACAAAGCAAGATTAGTTGCTAAGGGTTTTCAACAAATCCCAGGCGAAGATTATGATTTGTGTTATTCGCCAAGTGTAAAATATGAAACAGTTAAGCTTTTGTTAAAAGATGCATCACAACGTGGACATTCTGTTTATCACCTAGATATAAAAACTGCATATTTGTTTGCAGATTTAAAAGAACAAATTTTTATGCGTGTTCCTGAAGGCATAGACGCTGCTGAAGGTTTGGTATGCAAATTAAATAAATCCCTTTATGGTCTGCACCAAAGTGGAAGGAATTGGCACCAAACTTTAGCAAAAGAATTGCTGGATATTGGTTTTTCACAAGGAAAGGCAGACAATTGTGTATTTATAAAGGAAAGGGCAAACTCTGTGACAAAAATATGTGTGTATGTAGATGATGTGTTAATTTCTACAAAAACTAAACAGGAATATGAAGAGGTAGTTTCACAGTTACAGAAGAAATTTGATGTGGTGGAATTAGGCATAGCTAAAAATTACTTATCCATGCAAATTGAGAAAGGCAAAAATGGATCTTTTCTGGTTCATCAAACTGCAAAAATTGATGACCTTGTTGAAATGCTACGTTTAGAAAATGCAAATGGGAAGGAAACGCCTATGGTGTGTGGTTTCACCTTTACAGGTGAAGATAAGCCATTTCCTAACAAAACTTTGTATCGTTCTGCTATAGGCAAGCTAAATTTCATTCAAAGAATCTCAAGACCAGATATAACTTATGCTTTTCACTTTCTGGCAAAATTTGTGGAAAAACCTACTACACAATGTTTCTCTGCTCTTAAGAGAGTGGTAATGTACCTTAAACATACCAAACATTATAGGTTGCAGTTTACATCAAGTATTGACAAAGGTTTTGAAATTTTCTGCGATGCATCTCATGCAGTGGAACAAAATAATTGCAGGGGTGTGTCTGGTATGGTGTTTTGTTATAATGGTTGTCCGTTTGAATGGAAGTCCCAGACACAAACCATTATTTGTCTCTCCACAACAGAGAGTGAATTATGTGCATGCGTTCAGGCCACTCGTGATGTAGAATGGTATCTGCAAGTATTCGCAGACCTACAGATGCAAGTAACACTACCAGTAAAAGTTTACCTTGATTCCCAGAGTGGACTTGCTATCCTATGTTCAGAAACCAATACGCAGCGCACCAGAGTCTTAAGATTACGTTTGGAGTTTGTAAAGAAATTAATTGCTGACGAAATGATTGTATTTGAATATGTCCCAGGTGATAATCAAATTGCGGACATTTTTACAAAAGCACTTCCAAAGGTTACACATGAAAAACATGTACAAAGTATGCTTTATGTTTTTGTTCCACAATGATGAACCGCAGGGGAAATGTTGAATGGTTTCTTTAAATGTAAAGGTTCATCATTGTTCCACCTAATGTGTATGTCTTTAAGGGGCCAGAGCAAGATAACGAGACCCAGCTTTACAGCTGTGAAACATAGCAGGTGCTGCTGAGTTGCATTGATTAAAGGTGTGTCAGCATTTGCATGTAGTATATAAGGAGCAGCACCTAGCTCTCCCATTACCCTGGGGGTTGGGTTGGTGGTTGGGTCTGGTTTGTTGTTAATGTATTTAGTGTATAAGGAGTTTTTGTTTTCTTGTAATTAAAACCTTGTTTAAGTTATTTTTGAGTCCCTTTCTTTTTAATGCATGATCTCCCCAGCAAGCTCTCTGCAGCGCTACCATACTGCAAATAGCCAACACTTTTAGCATGTGACTAGAGGTGGGCGTGACCTTACCTGCCCAGGTAACAAAAGGGCAAGGCACACAGCACACGTCCTTCTTTTCCCTCTCTTTGTCTTCCTCCATTGTTGGACCATTTTAGCTAGAGATGCTCTGTTGGCTGTCAGCCAACAAAGGGCAAAGGGACTATCTCCATATGGGATAGATCCACATGTACCTTGTAACTAAGTCTGCCTTCAGGGATCCAACAGTGAACTGATGATGCTGTGAGTAAACTTCTTTTATTGATTTTTAAATAAGGTTGTCGTGTGTTTATTCTTTTAAGAGGGATATAAGGGGTCTCACCAGGAATCTGATATTGAGAGGCTTAAGCAAGCCTGCAACCAGCTATTGAGTGTGTGTTTAAAGGGGGAATGTAAAACTCTGCTAAGTAAAGGAACTTGCTAGTACAAGTTAGGAAGGATATTAATACAGTGGTGCCTCGCAAGACGAAATTAATCCGTTCCGCGATTCTCTTCGTCTAGCGGTTTTTTCGTCTTGCGAAGCAAGCCCATTGACAGCTTAGCGGATTAGCGCTATTAGCGGTCTAGCGGCTTTTAGCGATCAGCTGAGAAGCGGCTTATCAGCGGATCAGCTGTTAAGCGGCTTAGCAGCTTAGGAACAGGGCGAAAAAAGCGGAAAAAAACCCGCGGGAACTCGCAAGATTTTTTCGTCTTGCGAAGCAACCCCATAGAGAAATTCGTTTAGCGAAGCGCCTCCAAAACGGAAAACCCTTTCGTCTAGCGGGTTTTCCGTCTTGCGAGGCGTTCGTCTTGCGGGGCACCACTGTAAACAATATAGCCTTTCCTGCCTCCCTGAATATTCCCACAGGAGGAAGGGGAAACTGGCAACAATCTCCTATTCCCCTCTTCCATTGGGGAGCCTATACTGATCCTGGTTCCCTCCAGAAACAGATTGTTGTTTTCAGTAATCATCAAGAAATGATTATTGTACAGATCTTTGTTAAGTATAGATGGGACCAATGGGTTCCAAAAGAGAGAGTATTCCTGAACCTTGTAAGAGATTTACAGCATGACTTCAGCTGCCCCAGTTTTCACTGCAATGCCAGAAGTGTCATATGTCATTCTTCTGTATTCATTAGAGTTCACAAAGGGGATATTGCCTCTATTGGAAAGGTAACACTTGGTAGAATAGTGTACAAATATGTTTTGTTTTAGGCATCTAGAAAAAGGTTACAGAATAAGAGACAAAAATCCTTGATCCCTGCTATATTCAGTTGGTTTGGGGTGAAGTCTGTTGGAAACTGTTTCTCCCCAGATTTCAAAGTACAGAGAAATTGTGTAGAAATGTAACTATTTATAATGTATTCCAGGTGGAGTTTGGGTTTAAAATAAACAGGAAACATCCAAACTTTGCAAAAGCATACTGTTTGTTTTTAAGTTGGCTTGTTGTCGCACTTGCCATATTGCAATCCTGATATTCAGTAGCTGCCTCCTCTATAATCTTCTTTGTAGATAGAAGTACAAAAATTGGTTGTATTTAAGAAAGAATTCAACTTTTATTAAAGCACTAAATAAAATAACTAAAAATATAATGGCTGTGCTAAACCTTATAATTATTGTAGTTACCAACATAATTGAGTTGAAGTTTGTTAAAGAATTGAATGGTGGAGAAAAGAAGAAAATTGAGATGCTCTTTTCTTTAAAACAAATAGACTTTTTATGTATTGTACGACACATACTTCTTTTAAAAGAAAAAGTAAAAGGCATTTAAAAACAGATGTGCCAGCTCTGACATTTCCTGTCTGATGACAACGATGAGAGTCAGCCTGTTAAGGACTTAAAATGAATGTCTTGTCTAATTTGTGCTCTTCATTTTTACTTCTTTTCTCCCAACTGTCTCATTTTACCCCTCCTGTCACACATCACACTCTCATACCCCCGATGTACTTTAAAAATAAAAAAGCTTTTCCCTTTTTTTCCATGTGTGCTAATCTCTTTTTCTTTAACTCATTCCCATTATGTCTTTTATCTTTGTTTAATTTCCTCATCTTTGCAGTAACTCTCACTACGTGTGTCTCACTTTTACCCTCCTTCAAAAATATTAAATAAAGAATGGGCACATTTAGTATTTTTATTACTAAAATATTAGAAAATATTCCTGAAATATTTTGAAGTGCACAGAGTAAGCATCACAGGAGGGCTGGGTAACTACTTGATTTTTTTTTAAATGGAGATTATATACAGTTTTATGAATTTCTAATCACAAAGATTTGTATGCATCCATATTCTTGCTAACAAAATGGGCATGACTGTCAGTTTGATCTTTTGGGTAAAACAGTTCAAGTTGAAGTTTGACATCACATAAACAAATTGATATAGGTTGGGGTTTTTAAAAAAATCTTTTATGAGAGGGCATGGTCTAGTGCACAAAATTGAATTTGGTCCTGTAGGACTCTGACAAATCATGTAACAGACCTAGGTTCTAATACAAGCTTCAGGCAGTTAAGTTACCCAACCTGGGCTCGTTCATGCTCTCAGAAATGCCACAGGATTGCCTAACGGACTGATGGCAGGGATTTTTTGATCCATTGAAATTGTACACACCATGATGCCTACATGTAGACCTATATAGAATTGTTTCATAAATATGCACCTCTCCATGGTTTCCACTGTCTCCTGGCAGCATCACAAACTCATCTGAATCAACTGATTCTGGGCTTCAGTAACCTGATCAACTTACTTGCTCAAGTTCCATTTTAAAGCAAACAATAGATCTACAGACTTATTACAGGACAAGAAGAAACAAGCAACCAAAGGGCACATCTATTATTATTCTTACTGTTGTTATGCCACATAAAGATACATTCTTTATGTCTGGAGTTTTGGGCTGGGTTGCCATCAGTTTGCTGATGACACCCAACTCTATCTGTTGATGGATGGACTTCCGGAGGCGGCGCGAAACAGCGATGGCGGTCCTCTTCATTGTCTGAAGAGGGGCTCCGCAGAAAAGGGTCGTTCGCTGCGGCATAGCGACGACCCGCTTGAAAAAACCACGGGCAGAGGGAGCCCGTGGCCGTGGGACTCGGCGGGCGCCAGGAACTTCCCCAGAAGTGCGGAAGGGACCCCGTAAGGGGCTCCGGAGCGCGAAAGGGGGAGCGGCGCTGTGAGTTCATCGCTCTTTCTGCGGGAGGCGAAGCCGCGCAGCTGCTGCTGATGAGCGTCGACCTTTCTTCCTGTGAACATCAATTCGGCAAGCAACATACCCGTGAGTAAAGTGAACTACAATTTGGACTTTAAATATCCTTTCTCCGGGTTTGAAAACGGGTGACGAGTAAAAGGAAGTCCGTCTCCCGATACTGCTTACAAGATCAAAAGCAAAAGTACAGAGGAGCGCTGAGGCGCTTAATGGGAACTTTGTAAAGTGGAACTATCGTGCATTTACAGAATTTGCAGTCTTCTTATTTAAAAGACCAAGAGAGACTTTATTTTTGCCTATGGGATTTAAATTTGGGACTTTGTTTTAAGAACGCAAGTCGTCGGGCTGTCAGTATGTAACTGAGCTGTCAAACTGCGGACTACAGTAACAAGATTTTAAGCTGCTACATATATTGAAACTTTAAACGTTTGAAATACTGTTGCAATTACCAGTCTGGCTCCTAGTGGCTTTAGCTTAAAAAGTAAAGGACTCTGCGAATCTTCCTTTTTGTCTTGGAATTACAAACTAAAAAAGAGATTACAGAAACTTTAAATGGCGGAAAAACCTTTTCCTTCCCTGAAATTTTAAGATACTCCCCCTAGAGGACTGTGGAGCTATAGAGGCCTGGGAAACATTTTTTGTTTGGAATTTCTGTGGTTTAATTGTGTGTACTCCGGACTTGCTTTCTCATGGAATAAAGGATAACTTGACCTTGAACAAGAGGCAGGTGTGGAATGAGTGGCACAGGGAAAACAAGAGCAGCCAAAGCTAAAGAAAGAGAAAAAGAAAAAGAAAAAGAAAGGAAGCCTGTGCAACTTGTCCAAACAACTTTAGCTCATCATCGCAGATCATCTGTTCCAACCGTCCTGATAGCACAGGAGGTGGAGGCCGAACAGCCTGCTGAAGAGGACATGGCAACAGGAGGATCTGACACAGTTTTGAAACAAATTCTAGAACAACTAGCAATTTTAAATCAAAAAGTGGACAGTCAATCACTAAAAATAGACCAAGCAACAACTACTATTGGCGTACTTTCTGAAAAGGTCTCTCAGAACACACAGGCAATTGAGAATCTACAAGGAGCTACAGCTGAAAATCATAAATTAGCTGTGGAAGCCTATCAAAAAGCGGAGCAAGCAAGTAAAAAAGTTGATGAGATTAAAGGCGAAATCAAGCCTCTGCAAAGACAGGTAGGGGAACAACAGGCCTACCTGTCGATGGTGGAATTGAGAAACAAGGAGAATAACCTCAGGTTGAGAGCTGTCCCAGAATTGGAGGAAGGCAACTTGGAGGGATTTTTGACACTTTTATTCTCCAAATTTTGGGGAATAGAAGAGGATAAAGACTTTAAAATTGTAACTGCATTTAGACTGGGCAGATCGGTGAAGAAAGACAAGTCCAGAGATTGTTTGGTTATTCTGAAATCAAGAGAGGAAAGAGACAAGATACTAGGCCTACACTTCAAAAAATCTCTAGAGATAGAAGGTAAAAAGGCTGAAATTTACAGAGATATACCTAAATTGTTATTGGATCTTAGAGCCTCATACTTAGAACTGGCAAAGTTGCTGAGAAACAACACAATCCCTTATAGGTGGGAGTTCCCGCAAGGACTATCATTTAGCTATAAAGGAAGGAAAACTAGAATCAGAACACCAGAGGACCAGCAGAAGTTTCTTCACGACAACGGGGAAGACCTCCAGAAAGGAGCAGTTGCGTCTTGGCCACCTCTACCACCAGGAACTAAACAGCCTGGAGCTGGACCATCACTGCCACCGCCGGGAACGGGAGATCTAGACACCCCATTGTAAGGCCTATAAATTGACTCAGGATGTCTCTGCAACTTCTTAGTTGGAATATAAATGGCGGAAATTCCCCAGAAAAAAGAAGGAAAGTATTCCATATATTGAAGAAAGAGCAATTGGACATTATTTGCCTGCAAGAAACACATGTGACAAGGCTTCATCGGAAAGTGCTAATCAATAAAAGGCTAGGCCAAGAATTTATTTCTTCGGACAGAGTTAAGAAAAGAGGAGTAGTGATCTACGCAAAGGAGAGCCTGTCACCGAAATTTCTATTTAAAGATGAACAAGGCAGAATTTTGGCTATTGAAATTTACATACATGGTGAAAAATTTTTGATTTTAGGAATTTATGCGCCAAATGATGGAAAATCGGAATTTTTTAAGAAGCTGCATGAGACTTTATTGGACTATCTGGATTATGACAACATTATTATGTTGGGAGATATGAATGGGGTTGTCTCTGTAAATATGGATAAGTCGCAGAGTGTAAATATAACAAAAGAAGGCAGACTACCTAAAACTTTTTTTGAAATGACAGACAATATGGATTTGATTGATATATGGAGAGTCAAGAACCCCCTAGGAAAAGAAGGAACTTTCTTTTCTGAAGCTCATTTGTCATGGACACGAATCGACCAAATATGGATAACTAAAGGACTGGCACCTAAAACTAGAAAAGTGGAAATCTGCCCAAAAACTTGCTCCGACCATAATGCTTTGAAAATGGAATTGAGACTAAATATAACCGGATCCTTCAGATGGAAAATGAATGACACTTTATTCAGAGATCAGGAGATTGTGAAGAAGGCCCAAAAAACTTTGAAAGATTACTTTGAGATAAATCTGAACACTACGGTGGAAAAAAGAACAATCTGGGACGCAAGTAAAGCGGTGATGAGAGGGTTTCTAATACAACAAAACACTGTAAAGAAAAGACTCTGGAATGAAAAGAAGCAGAAGATACTGGAGAGAATAAGTGAGGGTGAAAGAAAATTAAGATCTAGGCCCAAGTCTAAGGAAGTGTTGAGAGAAGTGAAATTTTTCCAGGCCCAATATATGAAACTGATAAACCAAGAAGTGGAGTGGAAAATTAAACAAATGAGACAAAGATCTTTCGATTCAGCAAATAAATGTGGGAAACTGCTAGCATGGCAGTTGAAAAAAAGACAAAAATTAAATACAGTTACAAATCTAGAGATTGAAGGAAGAATGGTTCAGAAGCCTGAAGAAATTAGGAAATGTTTCCAGAGATATTTCAAAGATCTCTATGCACAAGGGCCGCAGAAAGAATCCGAGATAGATCAATTTATTAAAACTAACGGATTACAAAAAATTCCTCAGGAAATGAGAACAACCCTGAATGTTAAAGTTACACAGCAGGAAATCGAGAGTGCCATACAGAACCTCCAATTAGGCAAATCTCCAGGCCCTGATGGACTTACCTCCAAATATTATAAGGTTTTGAAGGACTATTTGATACAACCCTTGATGGAGGTATGTAACCAGATTATGGAGGGTAAGAAGGCACCAGAAACGTGGAAAGAAGCTTTCATCACATTGATTCCTAAAACAGAAACTGAAAAGACTCAACTTAAGAACTACCGTCCCATCTCACTCCTAAACGTGGATTACAAAATTTTTGCAGACATTTTGGCAAATAGATTTAAAAAGGTATTGAATGAAGTGATTCACAAGGACCAAGCAGGCTTTCTCCCGGGTAGGCATTTGTTTGACAACACGAGAAACATTATTGACATCTTGGAACTCTTACAAACAAATATCAACACTAGAGCGGCGTTAATTTTTATTGATGCGGAGAAAGCCTTTGACAACATTTCTTGGATGTTCATGAAGAAAAATTTGGAAGGGATGGGAGTGGGACGGGGGTTTGAAAATGGTATAGAAGCAATATATTCAGACCAAAAAGCTAAATTGATAGTAAACAATGTGGTGACGGAGGAATTCAATATTGAAAAAGGGACACGGCAAGGGTGCCCTCTATCCCCATTACTGTTTATCTCGGTCCTGGAGGTGCTTTTGAACATGATTAGAAGGGACCGGTCAGTTCGGGGCATTGAGGTCGGAGTGAAACAATATAAACTGAAAGCATTTGCAGATGACTTGGTATTAACATTACAGGAGCCAGTTTCTAGCACAAAAAGAGTTTTGGATTTAATATCTGATTATGGTCGGGTGGCGGGATTTAAGTTGAACAAGCAAAAGACTAAGGTCTTAGCTAAGAACCTAACGTCTACAGAAACAGATGAGTTTTTGAAAGAGACAGGATTAAATGTGGTTAAAAAGGTAAAATATTTAGGGGTGTTCTTGACTTCTAAAAACTTGAATTTGTTTAAGGACAACTATGAGAAATGTTGGTCAGAAATCAAAAGGGATTTGGAAACTTGGACAAGACTAAAACTTTCCTTGTTAGGCCGAATAGCAGCTATAAAGATGAATGTTTTGCCGAAAATGTTATTTTTGTTTCAGACCCTGCAGATTGTGGACAAAGTGGTATGCTTCGAAAAGTGGCAGAGGGATATTTCTAAGTTTGTTTGGCAGGGCAAAAAGCCCCGAATTAAGTTTAAAATACTAACAGATGCGAAAGAAAGGGGGGGATTTGCCCTGCCAGACTTGAGGTTATATTATGAATCTGCAGCCTTCTGCTGGTTGAAAGATTGGTTTTTGTTAGAGAACACCGATGTCCTAGATCTGGAAGGGTTTGATAACGCTTTTGGGTGGCATGCGTATTTGTGGTATGACAAGGTTAAAGTTCATAAAATGTTCAAAAACCATATTGTTAGAAGAGCAATCTTTATGGTCTGGACAAAATATAAAGACTTATTGGAGAGTAAAACTCCAAGGTGGCTTTCACCGGCAAAGGCACGCAAGAGACTTAACATGGAGGCCTACTGGCCAAAATATTGGGAATTAATAGAAAAAGATGGTGACAATTGGAAGCTGCAGAGTTTTGAAAATGTAAAAAGTAAGGTGCGAGACTGGTTGCATTATGCCCAAATTCGAGAAATTTTCAAAACAGACAAAAAGGTTGGGTTCCAGGTGGAAAAATCGAAATTAGAGACAGAATTGTTAGAACCTAAAGACAAATTACTTTCAAGAATGTATAACTTGCTGCTCAAATGGAATACACAGGATGAGACAGTCAAATCCGCCATGATAAAGTGGGCACAGGATATTGGACATAACGTTATGTTTGAGGACTGGGAAAGGTTATGGACCACCGGATTGAAATTCACGGCATGTAGTGCCCTGAAAGAAAATATTATGAAAATGATATACCGGTGGTACATGACCCCAGTCAAGCTTGCTAAGATATATCACCTGTCTGATAATAAATGCTGGAAGTGTAAAGAGGCGGAAGGGACGTTCTTTCATCTCTGGTGGACATGTCCGAAAGTGAAGGCCTTTTGGGAAATGATCTATAATGAGTTAAAAAAGGTATTTAGATATACCTTGCCTAAGAAACCGGAGGCCTTCCTTCTGGGCATTGTAGACCAGAATGTGTTAAAGAAGGATAGAACTTTTTTTATGTATGCTACAACAGCAGCAAGAATTCTCATCGCAAAGTGTTGGAAGACACAAGATTTACCCACACTGGAGGAATGGCAGACGCAGTTGATGGATTATATGGAACTGGCGGAAATGACTGGCAGAATCCGAGACTTGGGAGAAGAAAAAATGGAAGAGGACTGGAAAAAATTTAAGGACTATTTACAAAAATATTATAAGCTGTATGAATGTTAAGAAAATGCACTTTTTAGGAAATATTAGCCCCAGCAATGGTAATTAGGTGAAATTAAAATTAAGGCACAAGAAAAGAGAGGTGAAATTAAGAAAAATCTTTATTGCATTACGTTCTAATCACAATATATAAGATTAATCTAATCACAATATATAAGATTATGGCTATAATAACTTTGATTTTGGTAACATGAAATTGAAAGATACAATAATGAATTGAAAGATACAATAAGTAATGAAATAAGACAATAAATAGCTGAAGATTTTGTATTATGAACATTGGGTTATAAATATATTGAAAAGGGTACGTGGGAGCCGGTTGAAGCTAAATCCTTCGAAGACAGAGGTCCTGTGGCTGGGATGGGACGATATGGGATTGGGGGGGCAACTCCCATCTCTTGCGGGGGCGCGATTAGTGCCAGCATCGTCCGTTAAGAGTTTGGGTGTAATCTTCAACACCTCCCTTTCCATGGAGGCGCAGATTGCAGCTATAACAAAGGCGGCATTTTTCCATCTCCGCCAAGCTAAGCAGTTGGCTCCTTACCTCTCTCGCCCTGACCTAGCCACTGTGATCCACGCGACGGTCACCTCCAGACTGGATTATTGTAACTCGCTCTACGTGGGGCTGCCCTTGAGACTGACCCAGAAACTCCAGCAGGTGCGGAATGCTGCAGCGAGACTCCTTACGGGGTCCTCGCTGCGAGATCACATTCATCCAGTGCTATACCAGCTGCACTGGCTCCCGGTGGAGTACAGGATCAGGTTTAAGGTGCTGGTTTTAACCTTTAAAGCCCTATACGGCCTAGGACCCTCGTACCTACGGGACCGCTTCTCCTGGTATGTCCCACAGAGAAACTTACAGTCTTCAAATAAAAACATCTTGAAGGTCCCAGGCCACAGAGAGGTTAGGCTGGCCTCAACTAGAGCCAGGGCTTTTTCGGCTGTGGCTCCGATCTGGTGGAACACTCTGTCACAAGAGACTAGGGCCCTGCGGGATTTGACATCTTTCCACAGGGCCTGCAAGACAGAGCTGTTCCACCAGGCCTTTGGCCAGGGCACAGCCTGACTCCCTCCTTCGGCAGTCTTCGTGGAGCTCTGGCCCAATGGTTGCCAGTGGTTTGTTTTGAATTAATTTTATAATGAATGATTTTAGAGTGTTATGTTGTGTTGTACTGTTTTATTGTTGTTAGCCGCCCTGAGCCCGGCTTCGGCTGGGGAGGGCGGGATATAAATAAAATTTATTATTATTCTACTTTTTCCAGTTCACAAACCCCTTACTAAATTTTGAAAGAGGTGGAGGACCTTTTTCAATCCAAGGTCAAGCAACCACGTGGTCAGCCTTCTGGGGACCACATGCCAGCTGCAGCTGGAGCCAGAGGCAAAATGTGAGTGTGGCTACTGTATGTTGTCTCACATGCCTTTGGACAGAGAGAGATGACCCATAAATAGTAGGGATGACTAAAATAAATGAATGTGTATCTGGACATAAAGCAGGCAAATTCTATTGACAATAGAATGAGAGAAGAAATAATATATTGAATATAATATATTCTGCTTTAATAGACCGATTTCTATTTACACATATTCAGTTACACATGATTCTTCATCAGTTGTGTCTGGCACTGACATGCGGAATTATTCTAAACTGAAAGCTAACACACAATTCAGTGCGTGTTTATTCACAAATAAATCTCAAGTTCAATGGGGCTTACCTTTTAGTAAGTGTGTGTAGGATTGCAGCTTGTGTGGTTTCAGTCACACTTGATATCTCTAGCACAAGTCTAAACACCTAAAAATCAGTTAATAGCTTCTTTACTGACTTGGCACATTGTGAAATCAACACTGGGAGATATTCAATTTGCAGAGCCAACTTTGTAAGACATGTCATAAAGGGCAGTAACTATGTAGCCCACCTCCATGTATTACTTTGAGGCTAGTCACTTGATCATAGAATCATTGAACTATACAGTTGGAAGGGATCCCAAGGACCATCTACTCCAGCGGTTCTCAACCTGTGGGTCCCCAGATGTTGTTGGACTACAACTCCCATCATTCCTGACCACTGGTCATGCTGGCTAGGAATGATCAGAGTTGTAGTCCAACAACATCTGGGGACCCACAGGCTGAGAAACACTGATCTACTCCAACCCCCTGCGTCTATTATGCCATTGCATAAAGGCAACTTATGCCTTCGTATAGTAATAAATAGTATTCCATTGGTTTGGATTGGTTCCTTGGAGGGTGCCATCCCACAACCACCATTGCCTCCCTTCCAGACTTTGAGCTGGGGGAAGGGGGGGGGAAGGAATAGTAAGTGAAAGAAAGAGTAGTGTGGCCACATTCTCGTGACTTTTCAACATGCCTGTGTGCTCTCTATCGTGCTTCACCATGCAATCTTTTCCTCCTCTTTCCATTTCTAGCAGGGAAAGCCAAAGGTATGTGTGTATGTGGTCTAAGAGCATTAAATTCAGGTGCAATTTCCTTGGGTGCTTGCCACGCCAGTTCCAATTCCTGCTCAGCCATGCCATTGGATGGCCCTAATGCTGGGTGCTTTCAGGCTGCTGCTATTTTTGAGTGGGATTTAAGAGCACACCAGCAAATTCAGGTTGCCCAATTATAGCTGATTGGGAGGCAACTATCCTACTTCCACAGAATATCAGGGGTGTTTCTTTAATAAGGAAAATACTGGGAAAATGCATTGGAAGTATAATAACATAACAATTTATTGGTTATCTCTTACTATATTTTCCTCTTATACTTAAGTACTTAGCTGTGCTACACTCCTTCCTCCCCCCCCCCCCCCACATCCTGTTGGTTGTCTAACTCCCCTCCAGAGCAAGGGGCATTCTATACAGTGTTATGTTTCTCAAAGTCTGGCAAACTAATAAGTAGTGCATTAACATGATGCCACTGTGTACTATGAACAGCTAATGGTATGCTTAGAAAGATGTCAGAGATTTGTTTTTATTAATTTGTGTTTTTGTTAATTTATTTTACTAATTATAACTGTTGAAATCTCAGTTTGAGCAGTCTGACTATTAAAAATAATTAGTTTTTGACACGTTAAAAACTTTGTTTGGCTTTTGCAATTAAAAGACTATCACCTCCTCCCCCCCTCACTTTGCCACTCCTAATTTTTTTCCTTCAGTTATCCTCCAAATATGATTCTATTTTTCATTTTAAATGACTAAATATGTTCTGTAATACTGCCTGTCAGCCATTAATGGCACTGACTCTAAGCTATGTTTAAGTGATCTACTGGCACCTGGTAATTATCCAGAACCATTAAATGAAAGGCAATATTCTCTGATGTGTAAATTTAAATTCCGATTAAAATTGTCCAATTTTAAACATTTCTTGCGATGATGTTAATTTAACTTTTTACTTTTAGAAGTTGCTCCATAATTAGAGGGCCTGAAATATAAACGCTATCAAACACAACTTAAAGATGAAGTATAAGATAGTGTCACCAAGTACCATTCCTTGGTGCGCTCTGTTTTTAAAAGGCAAATCATGAATTTTATTTCATAGTATTCCTGTGGGACAGTATGGATCTTCTTAAACCTATACTAATATTATAGGAAGTGAAGGGAATTGTGTTATTTCTTCAGAAAACCACTCCAGTATATTCACTTTTTCCACTATAAAATTATATTAGCAATACAAAGACTAATTAGTTTAATAAATTTCCCCCCATCCATCTAAATTTTTCCAACTCAGAAAAACATTCAGCATTTGGGTGTTGGACACAAAATATGTGGATCCTGATAACCTTTTCATCAATTGTACACTAAAAAATTCTATTTTTTAAATGATATCCTGCCAGCTTTTTCACAATCCATTAATTCCTGGATCAACATCAGAAAGAATGTCAGAGCAGTGTAAAATTCCTCTAAGACACAGATGTCAGGATCAAAAGTCGGAGACATTCTCAGAACAGCAGGGAAGCAGGCTTGTTAGATCCTAATCGTAACAATTAGTATCTGTCATGTGACAGTCTCTATATTCTCTGTATATTGCTGGTAACTTTAAGAAATGCTGGAAAGTTCTCACTTTGATGGGAAATTGTAGATGCTGTTGATCTCACTTTGGTTTTCTTTTTGTGAGTTTTATCAGAGTATTTATCTTACATAGTGAATTATTAATATTGTCTTCTCCCTATCTTTAATTGCTATTTTAAATGCAGAGTTAATTTTTCATGTGGTTATCGGATAATATCATCCGATATCCGATACCAGAAAATATTTCCACATATATTCAAGATAGATTCACTCATGTGAAATCTGCCTTGTTTTGGAAGACCCATGAAGTCACGAACTTTTTTGTTGATCTAACATCTGGAGATGCATGATTAGCTTTTTACATGGTCATCCTGTACCTACTTGCCTGATAGGTCCTAATAAATAAAAGAGGATGTAATTTTGAATAGGCATATACAGAAAGCTGGACTATAGAAAGATTGTTGAGATCCAGCAAACCAGTTGTGTTACTAGGCATAATTGGTTTTCCAAGCAATCGTATTAATGGACTCTTTTATCAGTATGCCTTCTGTTGAATTCCATGAATGAATGCTCATGTCCTTGAGTTATTCTTTTCCCTAAAAAAGAGGGTGCACTCGTACACAGATGTACCCACATATGTACATGCAAATCCAAATCATTATTGCTTAGCAAAAGGCCATCACCAGCCATACAGTAGTACAATAAAAAGTGGGACACCATTCAAAATGCAATTAAAACAAAATCTAACAATGACAATCCATTGCAAAATACTATTTATCTAGTATTTTTTCATGCATATAGGCCATACCACATGTTACATGGGATGTGTTATGGGAACATGCAAGAGTTTTAATTCTTTATCACATTAGCAGAAGGCACATTTTGGTCACGGTGTGACATTGACCGTTGTCAGCTGTGTTTGGTAACTCAAACCTCATGCATTCTGCGGAATAGCTACTGTATCTGGGATGACACCATGGTAGAGTTCCAGTAGCTTGTAATAAATATTGAATACAAGGAAGCTGACAAATGGCTCTTTTTAAAAGGCATTTTAAACACAAAGTAAATATAGAGATGTATTTTCATTGATGTCACAGAACTCCTGTAATGTATACCGTATTTTTCCCTCTATAACACGCAGATTTTTTTCTCCTAAAAAGGAAGGGGAAATGTCTGTGCGTGTTATAGAGCGAATGTGTGGTCCCTGGAGCCGAAAAATCAGGCAAAAATCAAATCGCGGCACTGCACTGAGAAGCGAAACCTGAAAAGAGGAAGTGGCTGCTTTCCTGCATTCTGCCTCAGGGTCTTACTGCCCACCCCTCCTCTGTTTCGTTGCTGTGTTTGCTGAAACGGAACAAAGAGCAGGGAAAGCCCCTCCCCTCCAGGCAAGCTCCGGTGCTGCTGGGGGAGAGGGAGAGAGAGGGGGGAAGGGAGAGAGAGGGGGGGAGGGAGAGGGAGAGAGAGGGGGAGGGAAGGAAGGGAGATAGAGATGGCTGGCTTGGGTGGGGGGAAACTTTTGCCTTTCTTTCCTCCAACCCGTTAAATCCCTCTCCTGCATTCTTAGCCAGCTGCTTCTCTGCATACCCCTCTCATGTCCCTTCTTTGTTTTTCCTTCGCTCCCCACTTAAAATGTGGTTGCAAAGCATAGATCCACATGGATCCTCAGGATCTTTGCATTGAGTCACCCCAAATTCACCATCAGATCACATAGCATGTCCATGGCTACAGCCTGCCCCCCCCCAAAATCACGCACCCACTGTTGCCTGGGGCTGCAATGGTGCAAAAACGTGGTTAAAAAGCATTGATCTACATGGATCCTCAGGATCTTTGCATTGGGTCACCCCAAATTCACCATCAGATCACATAGCATGTCCATGGCTACAGCCTGCACCAAAAAAATCACGCACCCACTGTTGCCTGGG
This sequence comes from Podarcis erhardii, assembly GCF_964252035.2. Lineage (NCBI taxonomy): Eukaryota > Metazoa > Chordata > Lepidosauria > Squamata > Lacertidae > Podarcis > Podarcis erhardii. Next base: position 65,473,166 of record NC_138497.1, on the reverse strand, counting down.
GCTGCAATGGTGCAAAAATGTGGTTACAAAGCATGGATCCACAGGGATCCTCAGGATCTTTGCATTGGGTCACCCCAAATTCACCATCACATCACATAGCATGTCCATGGCTACAGCCTGCACCAAAAAAATCACGCACCCACTGTTGCCTGGGGCTGCAATGGTGCAAAAATGTGGTTAAAAAGCATGGATCCACAGGGATTCTCAGGATCCTTGCATTGGGTCACCCCAAATTCACCATCAGATCACATAGCATGTCCATGGCTACAGCCTGCACCAAAAAAATCATGCACCCACTGTTGCCTGGGGCTGCAATGGTGCAAAAACGTGGTTAAAAAGCATGGATCCACAGGGATTCTCAGGATCTTTGCATTGAATCACCCCAAATTCACCATCAGATCACATAGCATGTCCATAGCTACAGCCTGCACCAAAAAAATCACGCACCCACTGTTGCCTGGGGCTGCAATGGTGCAAAAACGTGGTTACAAAGCATGGATCCACAGGAATTCTCAGGATTTTGGCATTGGGTCACCCCAAATTCACCATCAGATCACATGTCTGTGGCCACAGCATGAAGCCCAAAAATGATACATCCACTGTTTCATTCAGAATGTTTTTTCCCTTGTTTTCCTCCTCTAAAAACGATGTGCGTGTTATGGTCAGGTGCATGTTATAGAGCGAAAAATACGGTAATTGATTATCAGTGAGCAATGATCACATTTGTGCACATCTACTCCTACTGAGAATCCAACTTCAGGACAATCAAGGGCATTCAGATAAAGAATGAAAGAAATACTCATTTGCCTACTTACCGGTATATTTCAGTTTTGAGAATCACTCATTTTGTGTCCAAAAGGATTGCTTTTTGAGACTTTGCTTCTATTCTCCCCTTAAGTTTACTTAACTCAGTTCCTTTAAAATATTACAATATAGATTCTACTTGCTAATGAGCCTCTGGAAACATGTCCTCCAGTAGACATTTTCATGAAGCTTAGTTGACAAGAGACAACAAGGTTGGCCTATGTATCATGCCAAGGGCGATAAACTTTTTTCAGACCTTGGGGGCTGCAGGCTAGTGGTGAGTGGGGTCATAGGCAAAAGTGGGGACTCAGGGTGGTTTACAACTAAAATAGAAACACCTGGACACACACAAGCAATAATTAAAATATATACATATAAAAGATCACTTTCACTTTTGTACAGTAGGCTACTTTACAACCGTGTAAAAGCTGAAAGTTTCAACACGCAAGCAACTCTCTCTGTTCGCCACTGATGGAAGCCAGAAACGTTATCACAGTTGAAGGACACATTCAAGTAGGGGGGAGCATTTGAGGACGGTGTGGAGCAGGGCCAGTGAGAGATGTGACCTGGGGGGGGGGGGCAGGTGTGATCTTGGAGTGATTTAGAAAGGGTTTTAAGAGTCAGATAGAGGGCCACATTTGGACGCCATGCCTGAGAGTCTCACCCCTTCATTGGGCAACATGGAACAATTGACTCAGGCAATAGGGGCCAAGGGCAGTGAATTTTGCCCCCAGACGCTACTTCACTTGCCTTGCCCCACTCTCACCCCTACTCTGGCCCACCAGTTGAATCTTGTCCCCCACCCCTCCCATAAACTTTAAAGTATTCTTCTTTTCTAGATTTTTTTTTGTTACCTCAGTCAAGCAGCAGCAGGTGGCAGCTCAGCTCACCTCAGGAGGACCATGTCTTGTACCAGCCTTGAGAGAAGAGAATAAGCATTCCATTTTTTTAAAAAGTTGGCATGATGGAGGCTGATGAACGTGTATATGTTTTGAGAAGAGAATTTGGGGAGAGTACAGAGCACAATAATTAGTTAATAATTAAACTAAAATCTCATTTTATATTAACCTCTGAGAAGTGCTAATCAGATAAGGGCCAAGAGGGCCATTTTGCTTGGGGCCTCACTCTCTTACCTACAAATTTGTGAAGAAGAGAGAAAAGACATATTTTTTCTTGTTAACTGCTACAGGTTTTGCATTTTGCTTAAAATTGACGGTGTTATTGCAGAAAAGCGAGATTTTTCCTCAATGAATAGTTCTTTTGATAGAAAAGGCTGGAAAAGCATTTGTAAAATAAAAAAATCTAATTATATCTCATACTCTTTTTGGTGTTTTTATGTGCCATCATTTTTTGTTTTTATTATTACTAGGCACCTTAAAACCTGGAAGTAGCTGGGTTTTCCTGGGCCTCTGAGGGGCCCTGTCTAAAAGGAGTAATACTTACATGCCTGGAAATCTGGGTCTTAAACCAGAAGTTTTAGTATCTGAATCTGGGCTTAGCCTCTTAGGCTACTGGTTACAGTGTGTGCTCAGACCTTATAATCCTCTTGGAGCAGAAGAGAATAGGGATGTCCACTCACTGGATTAGCCAGTTTGCACAAACAAACAAACAAACAAACAAACAAACAAACAAACAAACAAACTCCTATCCTGCTCATGTGGATTTCTTTTTTTAAAAAAAAACAATTGTTGTAGAAATGTGGTGAACTGAATTTAAGATTAGAAAAATTGAAAAACTGAATGAACCAAAATTGACAGATTCTTCCATCTCCAATCCCAGTTCTCTCTCTGTCAGTCTATTCTCCCATAAAACCCCACTTGCAGCTCTGCCTTCTTCCTACTTACCCACAAGATCAAATCACACTACACAGTTCTCACTATTAAACTTCACTCAGCTTTCCAAACTATTGCACATATAATCCCCTTTCTGAGGGATGGGATATGCCATTGCCCCAGTGCCCAAGCCTGATAAAGCAACTGCAACGGCACAGGCTCTCTCCTCACATAATTTATTAAAATGTTGTAAATTAAGGAAATGGAGCACAGGTAATGCAAAGCTCCAGGGAAAAGTCACAGACCCCAACTTGACTTGCTTGCTCTTCTACAAATCTGGAAAACTGCCATAAAATAAACATAAGAAAAGTCTGCTGGATTGAGACAATTGTCCACCTACAACCTTCTTCTCACACTTCCACTAATACCCAATGGATAGAGGGGGTGAAATTAAATAAATTTATTAGCCATCGTTCAAAATTTATTCCCCCCCCAAGTGGTAAATGAGTTTAAAACATATATGATATTAAAATAATAGATCTTATAATAACAATAAGCAGAAAACAATACCATACCATCTAGTGCCCCCCTAAAAGATTTGCAATATTTATTCAAGCATGTGATAAGAATAGAATTTGACCTTATCATAAATACAAAGATTAAAAACAAGGATACAAAAACCTAAAAGTACATCCTTGCACAGAACCTGTAATGTTCAAAAATGTCAGGCAGCTGAAATCATGAACTATAAGATTGTAATAATAGCCTCATATCAACATGTATAAAAACATGAAATAGGATATTTTCAGTGAAGTTCTATGAACTCATCAAATGCCAAATGCATTTCCACTTGGTCAGCCTCCCTCAGTGGCATATATTCTTGTGTAAAAGTTCCTTATGCATGAGTTCAGTATCTCAAGATATCAGTCTTGGTAACAGCATGTTGATTACTCAAGTTACATATTTTTGTTAGAAGACCAGAAATTTCACATATGAATTCTTTAAGAACTCTTGGATGGATGCCACATGGACCTGACAATTTGTTTTGGGACTGAGAAAGTGTCCCATCAATTTTAGCTGTGATGCTGTGTTACTACATCTCCATCTAGAGTAAGGAAGACATTCAAACCTGTGTTGGACAGAAAAGACGAGCACTTTTACAACTCTTCTTCTATTATTATTATTATTATTATTATTATTATTATTATTTATTACCATTATTATTATTTCTACCCTGCCTATCTGGCTGGGTTTCTCCAGGCACTCTGGATGGCTTTCAACAGAACTTTAAAAACAGAATACAACTTCAAACATTAAAAAACTTCCCTAAACAGGGAACTCTTAGTTTGATTGCCTGCATGCTTTCCCTTTAATTTTAGTTCTCTTTTCTTTTTTCTGCTCCCCCATAAAAGTTTTGAAACAGCTAAATGCTATAATGCCCCCTTCTTTGTAAAGGGTGGCCTCCCAGGTGTGGAAGAGCAGCTTGGGTGCACAACGCTGCATGCGTGCCCTGCAGCCAGGGGCAGAGTGAGCCACCAATGGCGGACATTTGGCACGCCACCCGTGACTCCCAAGCCTCCTCCGATCTGTCAAAACAAAGGGGGAAGGGGGGAATGCTGCTGGCAAAGCGGTGCAGCTTCCCCCCTTCCTCCGATGGCTTGGAGTAGGCTTGGGAGCTGCAGGCGGGCGGCACGCCAAATGTCACCCCCCTCAGCGAAGACACCCAGGGTGGTCCACCCCTCACACTCCCTTCCTCCACCCCTGTCCATACCCCAGACCCAAATTACAACCAAGAAATCCTGGGGGTTTGTTTCTTAACATAAAACATGTAGGCATGGTAACCTCTTGAGGGATTAACTTTCCAGTGGCAGACAAGTGCCGTCAAGGGATTTTTGCGCTAGCCACCTTCAAAGTGAATTGCAAGCTAGTGTGTGCTGGTCCCGGAGGGAAGGTTACCGTTGGCGTAGTCAAAGTCCGGTCCTGGGTCAATAGCCTGGAAACAGTTCCGAAGGAGCGGGACAAGGTCCGAAGCAGGAAGCCGGGCGGGGACAGGAACACTGGAGGAACAGGAGTGGATGCTGGCCGAAACAGCTCTTCATCGACGTTGCTCCCGCAACCTGGGACCGGGCTGACTGGCCTTTATCTTCTCTGAGGCCAGGGGCGGTCCCGGCCCCCAGGAGACCCGCCTCTCCTGGCCTTAAGGCGAGCACTCCTCCTGGGAGAAACCAGTTCCCTTCGCCTCTCTGTCCTGAGCCTCTGCAGTTCAGGAGAGGCTGAAGGGTTACTGGGCCCAGGGGGAGACTCACCTGCAGGCACTGAGTCCCCAACCACCTCTGGAGCCAGAGTGGAATCACCTGGTGCCTGCTCCTGAGGATCCGGCACAGGTGCAGGCGCTTCAGAATCAAGGCCCTGCCCCAGTTCAGCCGGCCCTGGAGGCAGGGACTCCTGTGCAGGCTGGGATTCCTCTGGTTCAGCCTCTGAATCGGAATCCCAGGCCATCACATAGTGCCAGTGAGGAAAATTCCATCTTCCTTACTGCTCTTCGTCTCTCCCCACCTAGAATTTTCCTTATAAGGCTATAGGAAGAGCCTTCTGGAGTAGGCCAATGGCCCATCAAGTCCAGCATCCTGTTCTCACAATGTGCAGCCAGATGCCTGTAGGAAACCTGCAAGCAGGCCCCAAGCACCTCTCCCATTGTGGTTTCCAGCAACTGGTATTCAGAAGCATGACTGCCTCTGACCTCAGAGACAGAGAATAGCTATTATAGCTAGTAGCCATTGATAGCCTTATTCTCATATAGATCACCTCTGTATGTTTGTTGACACTCTCAATGAACTCTGATAGGTTCATGAAACAACACTTGCCCTTGCAGAAGCCATGATGGCTCTTCATCAACAAGAATTGTTCTTCTATATGTTTGGTTATTTTATCTTTAACAATATTCTCCACCAGTTTTCCTGGTGGACAAACTTAGGGCTAAACAGCCTGTAACTTTGGGGATTCCCCGTGAGTCACTTTTTAGAAATTGGTGTTATAGTGGCTGTTCTTAGAGGCAAATGAAATGTTTTTGTTAGAAGATCAGAAATTTCACATTCTTTGAGAACTCTCGGGTGGATGTCACCAGGACCTGGTGATTTGTCAGTTTCAGTTTTGTCTATTAGACCTAGAACTTCATCCTTTGTCACCGCTATCTTCCTCAGTTCCTCAGACTCCCTTCCCAAAACTTAATTGAGGTGATGAAATTTGCCCTATATATTT